>NW_016807466.1:2626482-2664696 GCF_001698545.2 Rhinopithecus bieti | reverse complement strand
AAAAAAAAAAAAAAAAAAAAAAAAAAAAACTGGTCCATGCTATGCAATGTGTTGATATCATGAAACAAAAAATTGTGGAACTGTTCCAAATTAATGGAGACTAAAGAGACATAACTCAATAACTTTCTCTTTTGCTATAAAGGATATTACTGAGAAAACTGACAAAATGTGAATAGTTTTGAATCAATGTTAACTGCTGATATTGATCACTGTACTGTAGTTATGTAAGATAATGCCTTTCTTTTAGGAAATATACAATGAAAGTATTTAGGGATAAAATGACATCACGTTTGCTACTCTCAAATAGATCAGAAAAGTTAATGTGAGAGAGGATGTAAATGTGATAAAATATTGACATTCAGGGAACTTGGGTAAAGAGTATATGGGAATTCTTTGTACTCTTCTTGTAACTGTTCTGTAAATTTAGAATTATGCCAAACATTTGAAAGAAAAAATACTATATAAGAACTCATATGTGTATTTTTTAAAAATAATGAAAACAAAACAACCTCCTTAATAGACTATAACTAATACCTCTGAAGCTTTGCATGTTCAATTACTTCTTAAAGGAGTCATACAATTTATTAAGTCCAAATAAGATAGGCTTTATTTCACCCTTAGCTCAATACTTTCTCACCCTTTACTGTCTCAATAGCATATAAGATAACAAAGTGAATATAAGCTAAGAAGGGAGTGCAAAGCAGATACCCTTGGAAAAAAGGTTAAGATTACACACTGATCTATTTTGCTTCCTCTTCAAAATCAAGGTCACATAGCAAGTGGGACATATGGAAATAATTTGTGTTAGATTTTAAAAGGTGGTGATTTTGCTTTATAAAAGCCTTCTTTGGGCCAGGTGTGGTGGCTCTCACTTGTAATCTTAACACTCTGGGAGGCTGAGGCAGGAGGACTACTTGAGCCTAGGAGTTCAAGACCAGCCTGGGCAACATAGGGAGACTCCATCTCTATAAAACATTTTTAAAAAATTAGCTGGGCATGATGGCGCGTACTGTAATGCCAGCTACTCAGGAGGCTGAAGTGGGAGTATCACTCGAGCCCAGCAGTGTGAGGCTGTAGTGAGCTGAGACCATGCCACTGCACTCCAGCCTAGGTGACAGAGAGAGACACTATCTTTAAAAAAAAAAAAAAAAAAAAAAAAAAAAAAAAAAAAGGGCTTATTTTAAAATGACTGCTATTAGTAAAATGGGTTTGGTTAAGTATGATTTTTCAGGAGAAGAGGAATGTTAAGTCTGATGAGAGTAAGGACTTGTGCCTGTCTTGTTTGCCAACATATTCCAAGTACCTAGATGGTGTCTGCACACAATAGGCTCTCAATAGAGATCTGTGGAGAGAATGAATAAACAGCAACTACTGCACCAAGCAAGGTATACTGGTAGCTGAGTCTTAGTTTTTGCTTTCCTTTGATCATTTTCTTGGTTTCAAGATACCTGGTAGCCTCTTGCATTGAGCTTTACTTCATTCACAGCAGTATATTCCTTTGCTAAGCTTTTTGTACAGTCTTCTGTCTTTAAAAAAAAAACCACTGACAAGATCTTGGAGGTGTTACAATGGCTTGAAGATCACTTTTTAAAATGAAGTGCTTTTCAAATGTTCTTAACCACTCACTTTTTCAATCTTGGTAAATGCCTTTCTATAGTCCATACGGCTCCCCAGGAATGTTGGCTATATATGAACTGGTGATACTGAATTACTAATATTGTCCTACATGCAACTGAGGCAGCGCAGAAGACAAAACAGTACCAATATTAAATAAAATGCTCCAGTCTCTCTCGTATGTATCTTTATTCTTTTAAAAAAATTATTATTATTTTAGCTTAAGCATACCCTGAGATTATATGTATCTTTCAAAAGAAATGCTGAAGAAACAAACAAACAAAGCCCATTTAAACACTGGAAAGCATTCTGCTTGCTGGCCAAATAAAAGATTTATCATTCCATGGTCTAAGACACTATACCTAGCTGTAAACTTCTAAGTTCCTGGGAATGCTTACTTTACTGGAAGAAAAGGGACTTGGAACATTTTTAAGGCTCTTCCAGCGCTTCCATTTTTGCCTTCTTAGTCCTTTGAAGATTAGGACTAAAGAAATGAAGGCAGTGGAATCCAGTCAGGGTGCAGGGCTGGAGGTGGGAAGTGCAGGGCCCAAGGCCAGACCCCAGCAGATAAAGCCTAATCAGTCAGTCCCCACTTCCAACAGGGAGGCGGAGAACTTGGGGTTAAAAAAAAAAAAAAAAAGGAAGAAAAAGAAACCTGAAGAACAGATAAGGGGAGAAAAAGACAAAAGTAGCACGAAGCCAAAAGAGGGAAGAAGGGGTAGACAGGTTTTGGGATAGACTTGCACAAGCTTTAGATATTTAAAAATCACCAGCTCACCACGGAAAAGGGGAGGGAATTCGCACTAATTCAGCATCTACTGTTGCCAGGAACTAAACTTTGCATTTTAATAACAATTACAATAAAAACAGCTAATGTTTATTGACTGCTAGCTCTGAGATAAGTACTTTATAGATAATCTCAGTTAATCTTTTCAATAATCCTATAAGGTAGGTACTCATAGTTCCTCATTGTGTAGACAGAGACACTAAAACCTAGAGAAAGTAACTAAATGTCCAAGTCTATTTAGCAAGTTGTGGAGTTGGCACATAAACATGGCCTGATTTTAAAGCAGGCTTTTCCTGTTTTTTTTTTTTTTTTTGGTGGCAGGTAAGGTGCTGACAGACTGCTTTAAATTCTGATAAGAATCCTGATAGTCTTGCTACGGAAAATGAAATATGCATGAATACACAACAAATTTGGAGGACTCAACAGAAAGGCTATAGGGAATTTCCACACTTTAGAAAGAAGAAAAAGAATGCCTCCTGAAACTTAGTGTCAAACTATTGATTAGAGAAATACAAAGTTACCAGCAAGAGGCAGGACGGCACACTGGACAGCATGAGATAGGATTAACTTTGTTAGATGTGTCAACACAATCTAAGAAAGGGCCCATCAGACAGAGGGAGGCTTGGTTCACCATGAAAGCTGAGAATGGTTAGTGGGTGGGGAAGTTGTGAGATCCCATGAAACACTGTCAAGGGAACAGAGGAACCTACTGGGCAAGGCCAAGCTTGGTAAGAACTGGAGATTTTGGGGTATCAATGAGAGATATCATTAAAATTTGCCAATTGAAAAAAAATCTTTTCTCTGTTCAGATTTAACACTGGCTCAGAAACCTGCAGATTATAATTTGGTTACTCATGTAGGCCTCTCCTTTCCAGTGGAGAATATGCTGATTTGGTGATGTAATTTGCATTTTAAATTAAGTGTGTCTTGATTATATATCTCATCCTGTCTGAGTTTGCTAAGTGTGGACCCACCTTAAGGACAGATATTCTCAGGGCTGATAAAAGCAGCAGAGCAGCCCGTGAGGCTGGGATAAATGCAGGCCAGACACAGGTGGGTACACTGATGCCAGCCAGCCTTCTCTGAGGACATCTGAACCTTCTGCAGCTATTCCTATTGTGTTTCTACTGTGAAAGATACTTGGTGACTGCCCTTAAGATTCAATGCATGCAGTTTTCAAAGTGTGGCCCCTGGGGACCTCCCTTTTGAGGGTTTGTGAACGTGCTGGTTGGGAGGGTCTGTGAAGTCAACATTATTTTCATTGTAGTACTAAGCCATCATTTGTTGTTTTCACTTTCATTTTTACACAGGTATACAGAGGTTATATGATGTGATATCACAACAGCCTCAGAGAGCACAGCAATGAGAATTCAGGTGTCACCTTTTAAGATGCACATAAAGAGGCTTGCAAAAACATAAAATACCACTTTCCTTGTTGTTTTCTTTTTGGAAATTGTCATAAGAACTTTTTTGTTTCCTTAGAGTTGAGGTCTTGCCTTGTCACTCAGGCTGGAGTGCAGTTGGCTCAATCATAGCTCACTGCAGCCTCAAACTCCTGGGCTCAAGCGATTCTTCAACCTTAGCCATCCAAGTAGCTGGGACTACAGGCATGATCCACCACATCCGGCTATTTAAAACAATTTTTTTTTTTACATACTGGGTCCTCACTATGTTGGGCAAGGTGGCCTCGAGCTCCTGGCCTCAAGTAATATTCCTGCCTCGGCCTCCGAAGGTGCTGGGATTACAGGTGTGGGCCACTGGGCCTGGCATAAATGTATGTTACAATAGGTTTATTATTGTTACATTTCTTGGTTTTAATTTCTAATAGTTAGGCTTAATGACCTTTTGACCTTTATGATGGTGTGAAAATGATATGCATTCAGTAGAAACAGTACTTTAGTACAGTCTTCAATAAATTCCATGAGATAGTCAACAATTTATTATAAAACAGTCTTTGTATTATTTTGCCCAAGTGTAGACTAATTTAAGTGGTCTGGGCATGTTTAAGGTAGGCTAGACTAAGCTATGATGCTCAGTAGGTTTGGTGCATTAAATGCATTTTTGACTTATGATATTTTCAATTTATGAGGGGTTTATCAGCATGTAGCCCCACTGTAGTCAGGAAGGATCTGTATAGTAATTATAGGAGTACAAAGGGATTCTAAGACTAACTAGTGGCTACACGGCCCCAGACAGGTTGGCACAGGTCTCTCTGCAAACCTGAGCTTCCAGAGGGTTCATGAGCCAGGATCCCACCAAGACCAAAGACTTCTCCTGGGCTCTGTTTGTTTTTCTTATGCATATCCACCCATGGTTTTCCTTTATCTGTGTCTCACCTTTACTTCCATACAGTTCTGGAGGCAAATCATATGGCACAGGAAAGGTGGCCATTGGCTCCTGGCTGCCAGCGAAGAACTTCTGTTTCACTTTGAAATTGTCTAGACCCTGCAGACACACAGAGGAAATCTATGATTGCACCTCATTTTCTGGGTTAAAAAAAAAAAAAAAAAAACCAGAAGGCCCAAGAAGCAATAATATCTTTATGGTACCTAAATAAAGTTCAAATTATTTCAGAGCTATTTTCCATGTTCATAGGCAAAGATATTTACAACCCCCCTGCCTCAAATTTTTTTTTTCTAAACATAAGAGCTTTAATTTTCAGGAATTAAGTTATAGCAAAGTTTGCAAAAGTTTAACAAAGGATGCAAAGAAAAAAGAGAGACAATTTTGGATATGATAGCCCATTTCAACCAAACATTATGTACAGTTTGCAGAGAGTTTGTAGAACTCACTGTATAAAAATACCTCAAAATACTTCCAACATTGCTATAGTAACAGGCTGCCTGGAGTAAGAAGAAATAAAAGCTGCTTTCATGTATAATGAAAGTGTTCCAATATAATGTGACAGAAGTATAAAAATGAAAATTCTTTAAGACCTATCAAAATGGAAGGTTTATTCCAAGAACTCTAGAATAGGGTATTAATTTTAGATCTTAATCAGGGTGGAAGTGGAGGTTCTATATCTAGGCTGATGTTCACACTGCCACTTCCTTCCAACACAGGGCCTGCCGCAGTGCAGGTGCTTACCACATGACCGATGTGCCCCCTTGTGCTTCTACACATTGACCATCTCCTGCCCCTTTGTGGATTATCCTGGCATTCTGCTTGTCTGTCTGTCTCTCATTCCTTCTGTCCACCCATCCACACACATATCCACCCTTCAAATCCTCAATACGCACATATCCAACAGTGTTGATGTCTTAGGAACCCATAAAAAGAACAAAGACTGAGGTTCTTAGTCCCTGTAACTGTGCAACTTAGCAAGCGGAGGCTGGTCATGGGCAGTGTCAGAGAACACGGGAGGTCCGTGTTGACTGGGCTTCAGAAAATCTGGGTTCTAGCCTTTCCTCTGGCATTTACTAAGCTGAGTAAATGGCTGATGTCTGCACATTCGTTCATTCGACACTTTATTTCTCGAGTCCCTCTTCTGGGTCAGGCATGGTGCCAGGCACTGAGTGTGTAAGAGTTAACATAAACATCAACATCCTTGTCCTCATGGAGTATACAGTCTGATGGAGGGACATCAAATACATCTATAAAAGTAAAATAAAAATTACTATTTGTGTTAAGTGCTGCTAAGAAAAGCAAAGGAGTGCCATAAGAGACTAGCAGGCCTATTTTAGACTCGGCAGCAGGGGGTGATCAGTGGAAGACTCTCTGAAAAAAGCAACACCTTTATTAAACTCTGAAAGATGAGTAGAGCTTGGTCAGGTCGGAGTGGAAAGAATTATGTTGCAGGTGGAGGGAATAGCATCTGCAAAGGCCTAGAGGTGGCAAAGAGCCTGGCAAGTCCCAGGGACTAAAACAGATGTTCCGTGGGACAGCTGGCCACTTTTATTAGATTTCTTTTTTTTTTTTGGAGACAGAGTCTCACTTTGTCACGCAGGCTGGAGTGCAGTGGTGTGATCTCGGCTCACTGCAGCCTCTGTCGCCCAGGTTCAAGCAGTTCTCATGCCTCAGCCTCCTGAGTAACTGGGATTACAGGCGTGTGCCACCATGCCTGGTGGATTTTTGTATTTTTAGTGGATATGGGGTTTCACCATGTTGTTCAGGCTGGTCTTGAACTGCTGGCCTCAAGTGATCCACCCACCTCAGGCTCTTAAAGTGCTGGGATTACAGGTGTAAGCCACTGCACCTGGCCTAGGTTTCAATTTCTGTGTTTGTAAAAGTGGGATAGGCTGGATGTGGTGGCTCATGCCTGTAATCCCAGTACTTTGGGAGGTCGAGGCAGG
Organism: Rhinopithecus bieti; assembly: GCF_001698545.2. NCBI lineage: Eukaryota > Metazoa > Chordata > Mammalia > Primates > Cercopithecidae > Rhinopithecus > Rhinopithecus bieti. The sequence continues at coordinate 2,658,003 of NW_016807466.1, read as the reverse complement.
CAGATCACCTGAGGTCAGGAGTTCAAGACCAGCCTGGACAACATGGTGAAACCCCATCTCTAATTAAAAAAAAAAAAAAATTAACCGGGAGTGGTGGTGTGTGCCTATAATCTCAGTTATTTGGGAGGCTGAGGGAGGAGAATAGCTTGAACCCAGAAGGCAGAGGCTGCAGTGAGCCAAAATCACGCCACTGCACTCCAGGATGGGAGACAAAGTGAAACCCCCCCTCAGATTAAAAAAAAAAAAAAGTAAAAGTGGGATAATCAAGCTTCTGGAGACATTACCATTTCTAACTTTAGCACCTAGCACAAAGTCCTGGTGCATAGTAGGTGTTCAAAAAATACCGATCTATAGAAATGGGACTACAGTTCCTTTCCTGCTTATTTTATAAGCTTCTGCACAAGAGCAAATGGCACAACCTGTGTGAAAGTGTTTTGTGTATGTCAAGACCTACAGAAAGGTATGGGTTACAGCACTGATGAAGATGGTGACCAGTAATACAGAGAAAGGCAGGAGGTGGCAGATGGCCAGGCACAAACTCTACACAAAATAGGAAGAAATGCCCTTCTTCCAGTCATTTTCCTTATCCAAGAAGGATAAGGAAAGGCTTTTTAGAGGATATTTTAGCTAGGGCTTGAAAAATTGGTGTAATTTTAATAAACAGAGAGATGATGGGAAGAATACCAAGCATGAGAACAGGATAATCAAAGGCAGGGTCGGCAAAGCACAAAGCAGGCACGTCCCAGGAGGGCAAGGGCCCTGACACAGAGAAGGGGGACAGGGAAGACACAGAGGAGGGGGACAGGGAAGACATGGAGGGCGGGCAGGCCAGCTCAGCAGCACCTGCCCCCAGGTGTCCCTGCTTACATGTCACCTTTGACACACTCTGGATCTGAGGAAGCCCTTAATTATCTCTTGCTTTTGCAGACTGCTTACTTGCTGTGTGGCTCTAAGCAAGTTACTCAGCCTTTCTGTGCCTTGGTTTCCTCGTTTACGAAATGAAGATGATATGAGCACCTAACTCATAGGGCTACTGTGAAGATATATAAGTTATTTAACAATGACTGGCCCATGGTACATATTCCAGGAAACAAATGAGTATAATTGTAAGTATTTTCAGAGCAATTCTCTGTGATGTAATCACTCCTGTTTTACAAAGGAGGAAACATATTTGGAGGTTAAATAGTTGCCCAAGGCCACACAGCTATTAAAAGTGGCAAGGCTGGGCACAATGGCTCATACCTGTAATCCCAGCACTTTGGGAGGCCAAGGCGCGTGGATCACCTGAGGTCAGGAGTTCAAGACCAGCCTGGCCAACATGGTGAAACCCTGTCTCTACTAAAAATACAAAAATTAGCCAGGCATGGAGGACTATGCCTGTAATCCCAGCTACTTGGGAGGCTGAGACAGGAGAATCGCTGGAACCCAGGAGGCGGAGGTTGCAGTGAGCTGAGATCACACCACTGTACTCCAGCCTGGGTGACAGTGACAAAACTCTGCCCTCTCCCCAACCCCCCCCCCAAAAAAAACAACCTGGGCACGGTGGCTCATGCCTGTAATCCCAGCACTTTCTGAGGCCGAGATGGGCGGATCACCTGAGGTCAGGAGTTTGAGACCAGCCTGGCCAACATGGAGAAACCCTGTCTCTACTAAAAATACAAAAAATTAGCCAGGTGTGGTGGTGCGCATCTGTAATCCCACCTACTTGGGAGGCGGAGGCAGGAGAATCCCTTGAACCCGGAAGGCGGAGGTTGCAGTGAGCCGGGATGGCACCACCACTGCACTCCAGCCTGGGTGACAAAACGAGACTCTGTCCCAAAAAAAAAAAAAAAAAAGTTGGCGGGGCTGGAAATCATACTGTGTCTTTCTGATTCTTGGTCTTACATTCCTTCCACCAAGCAAACAAATGGTCTCACATTCACCACCAGGAACTGTGACAAAGGAAGAATTCCTTGAAAATTTAAGGCAGGCAGGGTCAAGATGAGCCGAATTCTAGAAACCCTGGTATTTGGACATTTTAAAAAATAAAGAGGCCAGTGGTTGGGAAGTGATACCAAGTTAATGATTATTAAATACTTTTTTGGAGTTTCAGGTAAAATATGACTTCTCTCTTATTTAGCTCCTATAAGTACTGATAATTTCAAATGTATCATGGCCACAGGTTATGGCTCTTTACAGCCTGGGCCCAGATCTGAGGCTCTGTGCTCAACCCGTGATTCCATTTTGTGGTATTTGACTTCAGATGTGAGAAGGTTTGAACTATCCCTTTCTGACAGAAACCAATATGCTTTTATTTTGAATGCCATTTATGATCCAAATTCTAGGTTATTAAAAAAAAAGTGCTACTTTTCCCCTTCAATCTGAATGTCAAATAATTTGAGGCTGTCTTCTAATGATCATTATTTCTATATCACGGTGGTATCACTTGGCATTTTGCGAAACAGAGGAAGGCACCCTCCCAGGCATAGATACTTAGAAGACAGTTAAGACAATAAGTTTATAAAACACCAGGTGAGAGGGTGGACATATATCACCCATAAGAAATTGCTGGCTTTTCCTTTCTTCAGCTTTGGGAGTGAAAGAGCTGATTATCGCTGTGATGATTTATGTTTAGCAGCTTAGCTCAATCATGGGGAACAAGAGGCATGCTTCAGTTTCAGTTAGAGATGTAATTTATGTTTTTATCTGCATCTATCCGAGTAGCAACCTCAAGTGGTAAAACCCTACACAAGGCATCAGGCTTTCCTGGATAAAACAGTGACAGCAGCTGAACTTCCCAGAAGGGGCACACTTAGTCAAAGATCAACTAATTGGCAAGGAAATAAATTACAGGAAGGTGGTAGCATCTTTCCTGCAAGGCATGATCATGACTGAAAGTGCTTCCAGCTAGGGGCTTAGGAAAAGCTTTGTAGAGAAGTGTAAACCTAACAGGATTTTGAAGGATGGGTTTTTGATAAGCACAGGGGCTGTTTGCGTGGGGCTGGGGGAATGCAGTTCAGAAGGAAAGAAAAGAGTGCAACATCATCACAGAAGTGACATCAAGATTCTGATTTGACTGAAAACCCGCGGAGTATCAGCCCCTGCTTTCAATCTTCTGTTGAACTGTGTGGCTTATATGTGATTGCTGCTACCGCTAATATCAACTGCAACCTTTACTGAGCACTTGGTAAGTACCAGGCACTGCTGTAAACACTTAGTAGGTTATAACGCTTGATCTCACATGAGAGCCTATGAGCTACATTGTTTCCATTGTACAACTAGAAAAAGGGGCCTACAGAAGTAGAGTAAGGGGGCCAAGTCTAACACAGCTTGTAAGCAGGATCCCAGCTCCTCTCTGTCTCACTTCAAAGTTCATTCTCTTTCTCTCATTTTGGCTCCTAGAGATCTGAGGTCCCTAAGGGATCTGTTCAATGTGTTCTCCCATATTCTCTTACCAAGTTACTTCAGAGTTTCTGAGGCAAACAGCAGTAGAGCCCAGGATCATACTACTAGTAAAAAGGGGCCATTGCTGCTACAGCCTACATGCATTAATGTGCTAACAAATACTTGTGGGTGGCTGGAGCCTGGGGGACATGCTGTTCCAGCTCACAGTGGACCTTGATGTCACACAAAGGAGTCCGGACATCATCTCGTGGGCCAAAGACTGCTGCTGAGGATTCAGGGGCAGAGGAACATAGACACTGACATGTGGGTAGAAATCCAGCAGTAGCCTGAAATGGGGAAAACAGGGAGGGAAGGGTCAGTTCATCCAGGGGAGAGAGAAGGTGACGACCAGTAGGAACAGGCAGAGAAGTTCTTGCCAGGGCAGATGGTATAGGATGTGGACAGGTGAGAGGAAGGAGTAGAACACAAGAGCTGTGGCTTTATTTGCTGGATGTGAGAATATCAGCGGGTATCAAGATACGCCATGTCAAATTGCTGCCCCTCTGTGGCCTCCTGGGAAACCCTGGGGGCCCACAACAGATGGGCTGGGCCCAAGGCAGGTAGGCAGGGCTGGCGTTGGAGGGAAGACAAAGAGAGGGTGAAGGTGGCGGCTCTTGTAAACTGTATTAGTTCTTCTAGCCAGAGCCACAACATAAGAGTGCATGTACTTGTGGTACACACCGTGTTTACAATGAAGAAGTTTAAACAGAACAGAGAAAAGAGAAAGTAGAGATTTGACTTTTTGGAACCCACTAGCACAGGACCAAGTGACGCTGGGGCTCAGAAGAGGCTGAGATCAGCACAGGGACACCTGGGCTACCTTCATCCGGAAGGAAGCAGTATTGGACCCTGATCCAGGCTTCTCAGATGCCTATGTGCAATATTATTCCCAGAGGCAGGAGGAATTCTAGCTACAGTGCGCTAGAGAGCCTCCAGTCCAGGGCCTACTCAGTGCCTGACAGAGTATGTGTTCAATAAACACCAAAGGAATGAGGTCCAAAGAGAGAAATACTTGTACCTCCCTGATACATGCTCAGAGGCCTTCGGGTTTGGAATACAGCTACTGATCTTTGAAATAATCACAGCTTTCCTATATTGAGACTTTCTGAACCGTAGTCTAATTTAAAAGTTAAATACACTTAAAGGGACAACCCAGAAAACATTACATAATTGATAAATTGATTTTAGACCTGAAAAGAATAAAGTCTTTGATTTAAATTAACAAAGTTTTGTTAAGCGACTACTATATACCAAGCATCACTAAGTGTTGGACATACAAAGTCAAATGTACCTTGATGTGACTCTCCAAAGCTGTTGAAAGTGTTCTTAGTCAAAGGGAAGCTATTGACAACATACTGTACAAGTAAGGTTGTTCTCAAAAGGATGTATTTCCAGATTTATTCACTTAAAAGAACAAGAAAAAAATAGGAACACGTGGTACCAGGGACTTACAGCCTACAGATCAATCCCAGGGTTCAAATGGCATCTTTATCATGAATGGGAAACGCTGGTTCTCTACCTGCTGTATTTTTAGTTCACAGTAGTGTCACATCACATGGCAACTTGGTTCCAGAGTGACAGGCCCTAATCATGGCTGTGGGGAAGTAGAGAACTGCAGGATTCCTTTTCTAGGTGAGGCCTCTGCAGTGTGTGATACTGTGCCATTCTGGGCACTAAGCTTGACTATCGGCAACAATGGCTCCAAATGAGCCTCCCAGAACAGAGCAAGTGACACGGCCTACTGGTGAAGGACAAAAGTGGCAACTCTGGCTGCTGATAACTCAGACACGTGGGTGATGCGGACACAGAGTTCTACCGAGAGATATGAAGGAGGGCTGATCTCAAGGAAGTAAATTCTGGATGATGTCCAGTCTGAAGGATGTCTAAAAAATTCTGTATTAGGTAAGTCTATTTGGCAAACATGAAGCCAAAAACACTAAAAGGCATGTCTTGCTGGTACTGAACAGGGAAACCCAAAAAAAGATATTAACACCTGGCCTCATTTTATGATAAACTGCATTCTTATCAGTAAACATTTTAGGATTATGATACAGAAATCTTTTTTTTAATTTTTATCATTTCTTTTTTATTATTATACTTTAAGTTCTAGGGTACATGTGCACAACGTGCAGGTTTGTTACATATGTATACATGTGCCATGTTGGTGTGCTGCACCCATTAACTCGTCATTTACATTAGGTATATCTCCTAATGCTATCCCTCCCCTTCCCCCCAACCCCGCGACAGGCCCCATTGTGTGATGTTCCCCACCCTGTGTCCAAGTGTTCTCATTGTTCAATTCCGACCTATGAGTGAGAACATGTGGTGTTTGGTTTTCTGTCCTTGCGACAGTTTGCTCAGAAGATACAGAAATCTTTAAGATATTTATTAAGTTAATTTATAGGGATTGGCATTTGTAAGTACCGCAGTGGACTCCTAAGTGTATGTGTATTTTAATTTCAAGATAGCTACAGATGAGCTATTCCATATTGCAAATTGCTTTACAACACAATTTGTGAACAGATTTAAGCATCTACTGCACACAATACTCACTGGACCAAAATCACAGTCTCCATACTGTTTCACACACTTCTCACATTGTTCGGTATGGGTCAACTTAAAGGAAACAACTTCAACTAACAGACACTTAGGAAAAGCCTCCCACATGACCCATTCAGCTCACTCTGGTCCAGAAGACACGAGTCGGTGGTCACAATGCAAAGTGGGATATTTGCTGAGCCCCAGGTTCTAGAAAGTTGTGGATGCAGAGGAGGGGTGACTGGAGTGAATACAGGTGCAGCAGGCAGAGGTGGGGTGTAAAGGTGTCATTCTCAGTACAGATTATGGCTGGCTAGCAGGGTGGATCTGGCTTGTAGTGAGAGCCATGAGTTCTGCACAGCAGAAACAGTAAGTACCAGGAACGAGACGTTAGGAGTCGGAGCACAAAGGGGAAAAGAAGCCCCACTAAGGAGCTGGATTCTGCCGTACAGGATCTCCAGCAGGTAACATAACCAGATCTGTGGTCTACAAGGCCCATTCCCACAGCATGGATGTGGCCCAGGGAGGTGAAGTGGGGGCCATGGCAGTAACAGCTGACTCGCCCAACATGTGATGTTGCGGGGGTGGTTCAGAGGGAACAAATTATCAAGCAGCATAAGGAGTGAGAAATGACAAGATCTTTTGGGAGGCTGAGAAGGATCACTTGAGCCCAGCAGTTCAAGACCAGTCTGAGCAACATGGCAAAAGAGAAAAATTAACAAGTCAGCCGGGTGTAGTGGCACACAGTTGTAGTCCCAGCTACTCAGGAGGCTAAAGTGAGAGGACTGCTTGAGCCTGGGAGGTCGAGACTGCAGTGAGCTATGATGGCACCACTGTACTCCAGCCTGGGCGACTGGGCAAGAGTCTGTCTCAAAGAAAAAAAAAAAAAAGGAAAAGACATGCCAGGAGTGAGGTGAATGGTAACAGTGACTCATTAATAATCAGGTTTGTTCAATAGTGTGGCTTACATGGCTAAGATGATGATTTTGATAATACATGCAATGTGCTATATCCTCGAGTACATTTTAAATAGTATAAATCATAATCCTAATTTCAGAATTATATTTTATAAGATTCAAATTCTCTGAAAACTAGCCTGAGACCACTAGCCCTGCTTAAAAAAATGATGCCTTTCTACTATCCACGTGGAACCAAGGCCAGTGGCGTGTTCTGTTCTCCGGTCTCCTTCAGATTGGAATTCCAGCCTCTCACACCCACGCCCCATCCCCATTCCAAGCACACAGAACTGTTGGCTCTTTCCCAAACACAGCCTGCACTATTATCTCTGTCTGGAAGCGTCCTCTTCCCTGACGGCAGGTTAAGCTCATACTCCTTTCTCAAGAGTGAGATCGAATGCCACCTCCTTAACAAAGCCTTTCCTAAGCCCCCCAGGCAGAATACATGGTCCCTCTTCTCAGAGCCCCTGTATTTTCAATGCCCCACACCCTACTTCTTGTCACATATTGTAATCACCGGTGTCTGTTTCCTCAACTTATCCATGCGCTTCCCGAGAACGAAGCCTCCAACTCATCCTTTATTCTCTCTGCAGGGGCCTGGAAGACAGCAGGCACAGGGTGTGTGTGACTGAAGTGAGTGTGAAGGAGGGCAGTTCCAGGCTACTGGAACGTTCAGGTAGGAGCCTGGGGTATGTTTTGAGGAGGGAACTGTTGAGCTGTTCCATTGGACAGCCTCTCTTTCACAAGCTAAGCGTCTCATTCCTGTGCACGTATAAACTCAGTGAAATGACAAACTACCTCATGGCACAAATCTCTGGGTCATCCTCAAGGTCAAAACCATCAATGTTAATTTTGTGAAGGCCGAGCAAAGGTCTACTTTTTTCCAGAAGCTTCACATATCAGTAGACAATATAGATGTTGTGATATAGGCACTTAAAAGTCTCCTGTATCAAAAAAACCCAACAACTCTTTTTACAGACTGACGAGATGCACATCAACTCACTTATGGGTGAAACCCCCTGGTAGTATCTACCCCTCAGGGTGACTTCCTCGCCGACATCCATCCTCCCTTCTCTGGAAACAGTCTCATTCTCTGGGGACAGAGCTGGGAGAGTCCTGAGTCATGGAGGGCAGATCTAGGCCTGAGGTGTCACTAGGAGGTGTAATGGCCAGCACCGGGCTGCACAGTCATGCTAGCTGCAGTAACCTAGGGAGAAGGGCCGCTGCTGAGTCCCCTAAGAGGGCCTGGCCCCGTCACTTCCAAGTCTCAGCTGCTCATCAACTCCTCTGATCCCGTGACATCCACCCCAGCATCTTTTCAGTAAACTCCTTTCATCTGTGGGCTTCTGTGGGCACAAGTTGGTTTCTGTAACACACAACAAAGTCCTCTGGCTCTGCTCACTCAGGTAGGCACCTCCCTCAGGTCTCAGTCCCCAGCTCTCACCCAGGAAGGATGTCTCTGTCTCATTGCTTAGGTGTATCAGGTGGCCATCTGACTCTATGACCACCCTGGCCCACTAGCCTATGAGCTCCCTGGGAGGGGAAGGGTAAAGCCATTTTGTGTACCATCCACAATGCCTGATTAGAGCACTCTGCCCAAGTCATCTGTGATTCACTGAAGGACACAGACAGCCCAACCAAAGGGACAATGGCTGATGAGAAGACAGGTATAGTGAGTGGGGCCTCACCAGGGTCATGATGGAAGCCTGCTGGAAAGCACTGTTCCAGGCTCTGTTTTTTGAGATGTGCTAATAAAGTCTTGGAAAATCTGTTACAATCTTAGACTGTTAATCATTGTCACCCTAATCGGGGCCTAGCTCTTGAATCTGTTGGCATAGTCTAGAAGGGGTGGAATCTGTTGGCATAGTCTAGAAGGGGTGGAATCTGTTTTATATTCTTGTCTGACGGTCTTTATAAATAATGCAACCTCTATTTTACCCAGAATGTGCTATAATGGGGCTCTTTCTTACTCCAAAATATTTAAGAGCCCACCTATAAAGTCAGTTTAGGCATTCCAAATGATTATTTCTTTTTCTCCATTAGCCTTCATTAATGGATAGTCAGAGAAAGAATATCTGGGGTAAAAAATGAATAGCTCAGAAGGATTTAGAGGACCTGGAAGGGCAATACATTTCTTCCTATTAGCATTTTCATGATTAGCATTTTCATGGTCAGAACAGTTACAAAGGACCAGACTTTTGTAAATGCTGACAACAGAAGCCAAACAGGAGTGATGTGGAATTTATTCCATTACTTATTATTGGGTGAGAACTCCAGCCTCAGTTATTATAAAAGCCACAGTCACTACAATCACACCTCCTAGTGTTGTGACTTCATCGTTACCCAGAAGTTGTGTGATAAAGTTGAAATCTTATAACTAAAAGAGGTTACGTAGTTTTGTAGTGAAACTGAGATGGAAAGATAAAGAATGGATAGATTGGTGAGAAGAGGAGAGAGAAAAGGAGAAAAGAGCTCTTCACCTGAGCATGGTGTGAGATACAGTGAGCAATGCTGGGGTGGGCTGGGAAGGTGGGTGCTCTCCAGCATGCCTTAAGACTGGATTAAGCAGTGGCTCACACCTGTAATCCCAGTTTGGGAGGCCGAGGCAGGCAGATCACTTGAGGCCAGGAATTGGAGACCTGGCCAACATGGTGAAACCCCGTGTCTACCAAAAATACAAAAATTAGCTGGGCGTGGTGGCAGGCGCCTGTAGCCCCAGCTACTGGGGAGGTTGATGCAGAAAGATCGCTTGAATCCTGTAGGTGGAGGCTGCAGTGAGTTTAGATTGTGCCACTGCACTCCAGCCTGGGCAACAGAGTGAGACTCTGTCTAAAAAAAAAAAAAAAAAAAAAAAAAAAAGGCCTGGATTAGTCCAGATTGAAGTCTGAGGACAAGCACACACCAACTCCTCAGCTAAATCTTCTGGTCCAGTCAGAGTCGTCCACAATGGAGCTCTGTCATGGGTGTTTGTCATAAATTCAACTATAGCCAGTTGCGGAGAGGGAGGGGGGAAGGGAAGAGAAGAACGGAGAGGAAGAAGGAGGGAAGGAGGGAAGGAAGGAAGAGGAAGGAAGGAAGGAAGGAAGGAAGGAAGAGAAGGAAGAAAGAAGGAGGAAGGAAGGAAGGAAGAGAAGGAAGGAAGGAAAAGGCATAGCACATCTCTTTGTGTGGGGAAGCATTAACCTCTCATTGTGTGGGTGATTTCTGAGTGTGTGCCCACAGTGACAGGAAGGGAAGAAGGAGGAGGAAGGCGAGGGAGGGAGGGAGGAAGGAAGGAAGGAGCATTAGCCATCTCATTGTGTGGGCGATTCTGTGTGTGTGCGCGCACAGTGAGTATGAGGAGGTGACATGGGAGATCTTAGTCCATGTGCCTCTTATGGTGGGAATGTCTCTCTGGGTCAAGTGTGATTCTAGCATTTAGAGATAACAGATGGCTTGTACACCCCAGTCCCTATGTGCAAGCCACTCCTTCTGGTGTTTGGACACAGAAACCTCAAGTGGCTCCAGAGCTGGGAGACAAGCTGGCTATGCTGGACATCTCGAGAGACCACTTCGACATGGTGCTTTTCTAGGGGGCTTACTGGGCCAGAGGCATATGTCCTTTGTGCCACCCCCTGGCCCCGCCTGGCCAATCTCTAGACGATGATGTGAACCAATTTCTGCTTCCCAGTTTGTGCTACTACTAATTCCTTTCCAACAGTGATGCTATTCCCACCTCTCTCTATACATCCTACATCCTAAGCATCTTTCAAATACTCTGCCAAGCTCTCCTGCTTCCCAACTTCATCATCCAGTCACCGCTACCTAAAACAACTTGTGATTGATTGGGCCATTCCTTTGGTGACTTGTCATCTACCACCTTGAGATAAATCTTCACATTGTAGTTTGCAATATTTATTTTAAATGTTATTAATTTCGCTGGAAGCACACAGTCAATTCCTAATCAAGTACATGCCTTGAGAGCAGGTATCCCACTGCGCCCAGATTGGTGAGTGTTCAGTAAGCTCAGAGGTACAGACCAGTGGTTAAGAGCGCAGGCTCTGGGTAAGAATCCTGACTGTTTCCTGCCAACCTTAGGCAAGCTGTTGTGACTAAAGGAAGAGAACACAAAACCCAATTCATTTCACATGTGACCCACTGTGCAGTTGGAAGTGTAAACTTACAAATGCTGAAGGGAGGAAAAGGACCCCAAGCTCGTAGGAACGGATCATCAGCTGGGTGCCATTCTTCTCCAATGCTCCCCAGGCGGCCTTGGACAGATTCGCGCTGCAGAGGCAAGGACACAGAAAGGGCTGACTCAGGGAGGCATCTCAGTGTGGGTCAAACTTCCACAGCTGCAAGAGCACCGGTCAAAAAAATATATAGCTGCAATCACATTCATTCATTTTCGAGCAGAGCTGCTGCATTTTTGAAAAGAGAATTTAAATCCTGCTGTTCTCTAATCCTCAAGATTTATCTAATTGCTAATTTGGGATAGCTTCACCCTCATCTGCATTTTCCTGAGGGCAGCTATTAAAATAATTATCTTTCCTTAGATTTTATTTTTTTCTTTCTAAAGCCCCTTTTCTTTTCACGATCCCGGAGTAGCCAGGATTTTTGGTTTTGTTGTATATAAAACCAGCATTTAAGAAGAAAGTTAATATTATCTTATGCAGTAGTATCTTAAGCTTCAGATTTCCTTTTTCAGTTTTTTTGCCATGTAGTGCTAATTTCTACTTTCAATGTGAAGAAAACAGCTCTGAGAGCAATAGACTGTTATTTGTATCTAGAAAGAAATGGTACATTCAGAATGATGTTTTATATGTTCAAAGAGTTGTGGCTAAAAAATCACGATACAAGTCAGGCATAGTGGCTTACTCCTGTAATCCCCCCATTTTGGGAGGCCGAGGTGGGCAGACCACTTAAACCCAGGATCAGCCTGGGAAAGATGGCAAAACCACATTTGTACAAAACATTAGCCAGGCATGGTGACGTGAACCTACAGTCCTAGCTACTTGGAAGGCTGAGGTGGGAGGATCGCTTCAGCCTGGGAGGTGGAGGTTGCAGCGAGTGGAGATCGCACCACCACACTCCAGCCTGGAAGACAATAAGACCTCGTCTCAAGAAAAAGAAAAAAAATCAAGCAATGTGTCAGAGATTAACATAAACCCACAATAAACATTTTTTTCAGTTAGGCTCACCCAAGTTCTATTTCATTTTTAAAACTTATAAACCTCAGCTATTCAGAAAACTCTTTACAGCCTGACTTTGTGGATGACTGGGACTTTTTCAAGATTCACTCACTGGTGCACCAAGTATGTTTTCTGAGTTATGTGCTAGAACTATTGTCTGCTGGAATTGGAGAGTCAAACAAAAACAATGACCAAGTAAGATAAAAAGAGTAATGTTTCTTAAGGGTTCTATGGGAACAGGGAAAGAAGAATGTGGAAATCAGAGCTAAGGAAAAATCTTGAAGCAATTAGGCTGACTTAAGAAAACAGCATTATTTACAAACTTTCCTGGCTTCCTAAATGAACCATATTGAGGACAGGAAACCTTTGCACAAGGACATGAACATCACTGTCTGTGACGTCGTTGAGACATTAAGTGAAGAGGAAGCTGATGTTTATGATAAAGTGGGTATTATGATTCTAGGAAAAAAACTTTTTTTAAAAGTCCAAGATGACATCTTGCTTTTAGGTCTTTCACCTGTTAGTAAAAACAGGTCATCTCCTTGGCAAAGAGAAAAGTCTAACGGCAAAACGAACCAGTGGGTCTAAGGTGTTTTCTCACTTTTAGATGACCACTTTCTGGCCAACTCTTGACTATCAGTATCATGACAACACAGAGGTATCTTCTGGAAGGCTGTTCTCATTCTTTCCCGATGAGTTGTGTTTTCTTAGCATTCCAAGATTTGAGGGCTTATTCCAAAGTAAAGTTCAAAAGAGATCACAAGGACAGCCTTTCAGATGGCTTCCTCCAATCCCTCCTTGTATTTGGCTTCTAACAGATTTCTAAGCATCTGGAACCTTAGAAACTCTACCGTGAACACCGAGAGCCTGAAAGTCACTTGCAGGTTGTCTAGGTGATAAATCAACATTCCCTGACATATCTTTAGTAACTTTTTACATTCTGGGTAATACTTTGAATCACTGGCACCTGGGGCAGCCAGGAACATGGGGTATTTCCAAACTCTTGTGGGGTGGGGGGGCAAGGGGTGGGGTGTGTGTGTGCACACGTGGGCGTCATGTACAGCAAAAGCACCATGTTGTCATGTACAGCAAGAGCACCATGTCTTTCATGAGGCACAGCGACACCACAGGACTCTCTTGCTCCCATAACTCCAAAGGAGTTCTAGCTTCTGTTCTGCACATGGAATCCATCGTCCACTGCCTGTCCTGGCTTCTGTTGAGAACTCGTTTTCACCATTTTGTTCCCCCCGCCCTCGTTCTTCCACTGTTCTTTTGTCTACTGCGCTGGGCAGCTTTCTCTCCCAAGTGCTATAGTTTATATTGTTGTTGTTGGATACTGAGGGATGCTTCATCACTAAAGAGAGGTGGGGTATTTAATTTACTTTAGATCCTTAGGGTAGAACTCTGGAGGTCCCATGGTCTACCATTCCACCAGAAACACTACCCACCAAACGCTTAATAAAGTCATGATGTATAAGATAGTAGCTTCTGGGGGTGTATCAGTCAGGGTTCAATCACAGAAACATAACTAAGAAATTGTGTGTGTGTGTATATATATATGGGTGTGTGTGTGTGTGTGTGTGTATATTTCTTACAGGAATTTATTATCATGTAATTGTAGGAGCTGGTTAAAGTCTTTATAAGGCTGTTATCTTTGTCCTGATGCTGGAGCTAGAAGTCTACAGAGCAGGCAGAAGTCAGAGGAGGATAAGCATAAAGTGGAGAATAACTAGCTGGAGCCACAGGCATGGACTGAAGACTGTGAGGACTGAAAACCATGTGGTTTTTGTGCCTCTGGCACTGGAGGTGTGGATGTCTTGCAGAAGAGAGGGCCTTCATCACAGAAAGAATACACACCTGGTGAGGGCCAGGAGTTAGAAAAGCTGAAGGAGGACGTGGGAGGATGTGAGGTCCAGCTTCTGCTGGACACAGTGACAACGCATGAGTTATAAAAATGGCTGCTGTCTCAGCTGGGCACAGTGGCTCACGCCTGTAATCCCGGCACTTTGGGAGGCCGAGGCAGCAGATCATCTGAGGTCGAGAGTTCGAGACTAGCTTGACTAACATGGAGAAACCCTGTCTCCACTAAAAATACAAAATTAGCCAGGTGTGGTGGCGCATACCCATAATCCCAGCTACTCAGGAGGCCGAGGCAGGAGAATCGCTTTGAACCCGGGAGGAGGAGGTTGCTGTGGGGCAAGATCGCACCACTGCACTCCAGCCTGGGCAATAAAGGCGAAACTCCATCTCAAAAAAATAAAAAGGCTGCTGTATCACATTTGCTCTCCAAATATAAGAATCTCCCTTGGGGCCCACCTAATTGGAAACATACAAGAAAGGGAATTCTGGAAATTGTGGTTGAGGGTAGACAAGCTGACCATTACTAAGTGTTAGGGACTGAATATTTGTGTCCTACATAATTCATATGTTGAAATCCTAACCCCCAATGTGATGGTGTCAGGAGCAGGGTCTTTGGGTTAGTTATGTCATGAGGATGGGGTCCTCATGAATGAGACTGGTGCCCTTATAAAGGAGACCCCAGAGAGCTGCCTTGCCCTCTTTCTACCTTGTGAGGACACAGTGAGAGCTCAGCAGGCTGCAGCCCAGAAGAGGGCCCTCACTGGTACCTGGCCATGCTGGCACCCTGACATTGAACTTTCATTCTCTAGAACTATGAAATATATTTATAAGCTGCTCTGTATAGCAGTCTGAGCTGAATGAGGCACCAAGCCACCATAGCTAAGTTGACCAATGATCTGTTGCTCAATTAGGCAGTTTATCATCCCCTTGCCTGCAAGGAGTGCAAATGGTAGAATGCCCTGCCACAGCTTGTGAGGTGTGACTGCTTATTACAGATTTGACCTTAGTCCCCAATATGAACATTTTGTTCCAAAGATTAAATTTTTAAGAGTAAACTTGATAAGGTATGACAAAAAAATTCCTACAGGAAATCTCAGGAGAGCACAGGAATGGCATGTGAGGCACATGGAGAAGGCAGGCAGGCACATGCTGAGAAGACAGCCCTGGACCCTGAATCAGGAGCAGTTTGTGTCTTGGCTTCCCCACTCACTGTGACTCCTTAAGCTACTCCTCTCTTCCCTGGGCTTTAAGTTCTGGTCTCCAGAATGAGGGCTGTCAGCCTATGAGACCAAAAATCCCTTTCCAGGCTAGAGTTTACAATGATGAGAGACACCATGCTCACGTGAACTAGAGTGTTCCCCTCCAGTGATGCAGTCTCACCCTAAGGTAAAATCTCTGAGTTTCACTGGAGGTTTACCACTGGGGAATACTTGTTGGATGTTCATGATAACACATGGGGGAAACAACTGCCTAAGAAAGGAAGTGGGAAGCTATGAAGATGACCTCTGGGCCAAACCCTGCTCCACGCATTTTTCAAAACCTGAACTTTGTTAACGGGAACAGTTGCCATCACCAATGCCTGCTTAAACACCAATTAGAGTGGCTGATTAGATTCACTTTTAAGTTTTTTTTTTTAAGAAGATGTACAAGTCCCCAAGGATGACTGCTGTTATGGGAACATATGTTCACTGATAAAATATTTCTTTTCACCATTAATTACTTAACAGTCTAGGCAGCAGGAGCAGCACAAAGAGTACAGAGACAATGTACAGACTGAGGCTTTGGCCACCACACTTCTAGAGGACCAGGGATGAGGGGACAAACATGTTCACAGACAGCTTCAATAAAACAGAATGTTAACAGTGGGTGCTAGAGAAGATGGAGACCAAGCAGCTGTACTGATGTGGACGGGAAACCATGACTCCAGCCAATGCTGCTGTTGTCCCTTTCCTAAAACTCCACAGCAGTATGCGTGCCACAAACACAGACATTGTAGGTTTCCTTCCATTTTGCATTCTCTGTAGGTTTTCCTGTATCACTCTTAGGTTCTGTTTTATGGATTGAAAAGACATTTCACAAGTGATATGTAAAGATATTCTCACTGTAAAAGATTCAAGTTGTATGCAGGTATACACAGGGACATAATCTTTAATTTTGATAGATTCTGTCCAATTTCTGTCTCAAGCATCTATTCTATTTAGATTATTAGCAATAGTGTATAGAAGTATTCTTAGACTCTTGAGAACACTAGGTGGATAGTAT
This sequence comes from Rhinopithecus bieti, assembly GCF_001698545.2. Classification (NCBI taxonomy): domain Eukaryota; kingdom Metazoa; phylum Chordata; class Mammalia; order Primates; family Cercopithecidae; genus Rhinopithecus; species Rhinopithecus bieti. The sequence goes on along the minus strand of NW_016807466.1, from coordinate 2,641,793 downwards.
CTATTAAAAGTTTTACAAGTCTAATAGGTAAAATATGTCTAATTTAAATTTGACTTCTCTGATTACTAACAATATTAAGTACTGTATTAGTCTGTTCTCATGTAGCCAATAAAGACATAGCCAAGACTGAGTAATTTATAAAGGAAAGAGGTTTAATGAACTCATAGTTCCAACATGGCTAGAGAGGCCTTGCAATCATGGCAGAAGGCAAGGAGGAACAAGTCACATCTGGTAAGGATGGTAGCAGGCAAAGAGAGAAAATGAGAGCCAAGTAAAAGAGGTTTCCTCTTGTAAAACCATCAGATCTCATGAGACTTATTCAGTACCATGAGAACAGTATGGGGAAACTGCCCCAAGATTTAATTATCTCCCACTGTGTCCCCCTCACAACATGTGAGAATTGTGAGAGCTACAATTCAAAATGAGATTTGGGTGGGGACACAGCCAAACCATATCAAATATTTTTAACTGTATCTACTTGTATTAGTCTGTTCTCACACTGCTAATAAAGAAATACCCGAGGCTGGATAATTTACAGAGGAAAGGAGGTTTAATGGACTCACAGGTGCACATGGCTGAGGAGGCCTCACAATCATAGCAGAAGGCAAAGGAGGAGCAAAGGCACATCTTACATGGTGGCAGGCAAGAGAGCGCGTGCAGGGGAACTGCCCTTTATAAAACCATCAGATCTCGTGAGACCTATTCACTATCACAAGAACTGCCTGGGAAAACCCACCCCCATGATTCAGTTACCTTCTACCAGGTCCCTCCCATGACACATGGGAATTATGAAAGCTACAGTTCAAGATGAGATTTGGGTGAGGACACAGAGCCAAACCATATCATTCCACCCTTTACCCCTCCCAAATCTCATGTTCTTACGTTTCAAAACCAATCATGCCTTCCCAACAGCCTCCCAAAGTTTTAACTCATTTCAGCATTAATTCAAAAGTCCATAGTCCGAAGACTCATCTGAGACAAAGTATGTCCCTTCTGCCTATGACCCTGTAAAACCAACAGCAAGTTAGTTACTTCCTAAATACAATGTGGGTACAGGCATTGGGTAAATACAGCCATTCTAAATGGGAGAAATTTGCCAAAACACAGGGCCTACAGGCCCCATGCAAGTCCAAAATCTGGCAGGGCAATCAAATCTTAAAGCTCCAAAACGATCTCCTTTGACTCCATGTCTCATATCCAGGTCACGCTGATTCAAGAGGTAGGCTACCACGGCCTTGGACAGGCTCTGCCCCTGTAGCTTTGTAGGGCATAGCCCCCCTTCTTGGCTGCTTTCAGGGGCTGGCATTGAGTGTCTGCTGCTTTTCCAGGCCCACCGTGCAAGCTGTTGGTGGGTCTACCATTTTGGGGTCTGGAGGATGGTGGTCCTCTTCTCACAGCTCCACTAGGCAGTGCCCCAGTAGGGACTCTGTGTGGAGGCTACTACCCCATATTTCCCTTCTGCACTGCCAGAGCAGAGGTTCTCTATGAGGGTGCCACCCCTGCAGCACACCTCTAAAGCAATGGCCTTGCAGGTACACAGAAGTTAAGAATTGAGGTTTGGGAACCTCTACCTACATTTCAGAGGATGTAGGGAAACACCTGGATGTCCAGGCAGAAGTTTGCTGCAGGGACGGGGCCCTCATGGAGAACCTCTGCTATGGCAGTGTAGAAGGAGATTCTGGGGTTGGAGTCCCCACACAGAGTCACTGCCTACTGGAGCTGTGAGAAGGGTCACCATCCTTCAGATCGCAGAATTGTAGATCCACTGACAGCTTGCACCATGTGCCTGGAAAAGCCATAAACACTTAATGCCATGTTTTAATGCCATGGAGTCCACTATGCTCCAGTTCCCAACAAGTTTCCCATCTCCCTCTGGGAACATGTTAGCCTATACTTCATTGTCCATATCACTATCAGCATTTTGGTCACAGTCATTCAACAAGTCTTTAGGAAGTTCCAAACTTTCCCACATCTTCCTGTCTTCCGAGCCCTCCGAGTCTCTAGGAAGTTACCACTTTCCCACATTTTCCTGTCTTCTTCTGAGCCCTCCAAACTGTTCCAACCTCTGCCTGTTACCCAGTTCCAAAGTTGCTTCCACATTTTTGGGTATCCTTATAGCAGCACCCCACTCTACTGGTAGCAATTTACTATAACATCTGTTCTCTCACTGCTAATAAAGACATACCCGGCCGGGCGCGGTGGCTCAAGCCTGTAATCGCAGCACTTTGGGAGGCCGAGACAGGCGGATCACGAGGTCAGGAGATCGAGACCATCCTGGCTAACACGGTGAAACCCTGTCTCTACTAAAAAATACAAAGAAACTAGCCAGGCGAGGTGGCGGGCGCCTGTAGTCCCAGCTACTCGGGAGGCTGAGGCAGGAGAATGGCGTAAACCTGGGAGGCGGAGCTTGCAGTGAGCTGAGATCTGGCCACTGCACTCCAGCCTGGGCGACAGAGCGAGACTCCGTCTCAAAAAAAAAAAAAAAAAGACACACCCAAGACTGGATAATTTATAAACAAAAGGAGGTTTAATGGACTCACGGTTCCACATGGCTGGGGATGCTTCACAATCATGGCAGGAGGAGGAGGAGCAAAGGCATGCCTTACATGGTGGCAGGCAAGAGTGTATGTGCAGAGAAACTGCCCTTTATAAAACCATCAGATCTCATGAGACATATTCACTATCATGAGAACAGCACAGGAAAACCCACTCCCATGATTGAATTACCTCCCACCAGATCCCCTCCATGACACGTGGGGATTATGGGTGCTACAATTCAAGATGAGATTTGGGTGGGGATACAGTCAGCCCATATCACTACTGAATGCTGATGTTTACTTCTGTGGAGTATTAATTTTTAAACCATGATACTGTTTTTTTCTCTTGATATGCAGTGCCCATTAGTTTCTTGCTGCTGCTCTAACAAAATGCCACAAATTTACTGACTTAAAACAAAGATTCATGATCTTACACAAAGTAAAGTAAAATTAAAGTGTTAGGAGGGTTGTGTTTCTTCTGGAGGCCCTCAGGAAGAATTCATTTCCTTGCCTTTTCTAGTTCTAGAGGCTGTCTGCATTCCCCTTGGAATGTCTGTGTTCCTTCATTTTCAAGGCCAGTGAGGTCAGCTGAGTCCTTTTCATGCAGTGCCCTCTCTCTCTCTCTCTCTCTCTCTCTCTCGACTTGTCCTTCTTCTACTAAGTATCTTTGTGATTATACTGGGTCCTCCCCTAATAACCACTCCATTTTAAGGTTAGTTGATTAGCAAACCTAATCCCACCTGCCACCTTAATTCCCCTTTGCCAGGTAATTTAACAGTCACAGCCCCTGAGGATTTACACAAAGACATCATTGGGGGGCCATTATTCTGCCCACCACACAGTGCTTTTCATATTTTGCCCAGTTATAACTGTTTATGAAAAACTTTATAGTTCAGAAGGTCTTTTTTGCTTGCTTTCTTCCATTTTGGGGTGAGGAAGGAAGTTATCCAAGGTGCAGTTTTTTACTTTATAACATCTGAGTGTGAGGTCTTATTTAGAAAAACCTTTCCTCCATCCCAAAATGGTGGCTTTTGACAAAGTAAAGTTTTAAAATATTTTGAAGTCCAAACGTGTAAATCTTTTCTTGCAAGTGCATTTTATGTCTTATGTACTAAATCTTGCCTACTTCAAGGTTATAGGATATTCTTGTTCTAGGCTTTATAGCTTTAGCTTTCTCACTTGGGTATATCATACATCTGAAGTTAATTTCGTCTATGGCCTAAGATAGGCTAAGGTTTTTTTTTTTTCTGCATTGATATCCAATTGCTTTAGCACTATTTATTGAAAAGAACATCCTTCGTCCACTGAATTACATTGATGCCTTTGTCAAAAATGTTTGATGATATATGTGTTTATTTCTGGACTCTGTTCTATTGATCAATTTATCTATTCTTATGCTGATATCACAGTCTTACCCTGCTTTTATAGTGAATCTTGAAATCATGTTTAAACTCCTTGGGGTTTTTCAAATGCACAATCATATCTTCTGCAAATATCGTTTTACTTCTTCCTTAACAATCTTTATGTCTTTTATTTTTTTTGCCTTATTGCACTGGCTATAACTTCCAGTGCAATACTGCAGAGAACCCCACTTACCCTTCAATCTATTATGTGCTTTCAATAAGACTTTTCCCCAAACCACTATCCTGAAACCACTGAAAGTCACTGAAAACCTCCACACTGCCACATCCAATGGAAACTTCTTTAATCTCATCTTAATCTCTCCATAGCATGAGAATTCTACTATCAGTGCCTCCTATCCCCTGGCATAATTGAAACATTAATGTAATATTTTTTCCTTGTTTTCTGCTACACTTTGTGGCTTCCTTTCTGCTTTCAACCTCTCTGGTCACTCCTTTTCTTCTACCTGATCTCTCAAATATTGGAATGCTAGGTATCTGCCCCTACCTTACATCAAGATATTAACATAGACATTGTTTCCAGGTTCTTGAAGAGACCGGCAGAAACAAAATCTCTCTGGAGGTACAGAGGTCTGTCCACTCAAGTCACAGATAATTTTTATAGTTAAAGCTTCAGTGAAGACACAAATTGTAAAATAAAAGTGAAAATAATCCAAATCCATCATAAGCAAGACAACAGAAAATATAACTAGACCTCCAGGAACTTCAGATGATTGGCCGATTAGATGACAAGTTAAAAATAAGTATACTTAAAATGATTTGAGCTGGGCATGGTGGCTCATGCCTGTAATCCCAGTGCTTTGGGAAGCCAAGACAGAAGGTTTGAGGCCAGAAGCTCGAGACCAGCCAGGGCAACAAAGCAAGATCCCATATCAAAATAAAATGCAAAAATTAGCCAGGCAGGGTGGTGTGCACCTGCAGTCCCAGTTACTTGCGAGACTGAGATGGGAGAATCACTTGAGCCCAGGAGCTATGATCACATGCCACTGCACTCCAGTCTGGGTGACACAGCAAGACCCCATCTCAAAAAACAAAAGCAAACAAAAGATTTCAAAGTAAACAACATACAAAAGAAATAATGAAACCAGCATAAAACAAATTTGCTAATAATGGCAGCTAATATGCAGCATCTATTAACTGCCAAACATTGTTTTAATACCTTCATATAATCTATTTATTTTCATTCTTAACTATTAGATACCTATTCTATTACTATCCTTATTTAACAGATAAGGAAATGGAAGTCATTTGCCCAAGATTTCAACAGGTACTAGATGATAGAGTAAGAATTTGAACTCAGGCAGCGTGACTACGGTCTGAACTCTAAACCATGAGATATATGGTATCTGAGAAGGTCCAAAAGTAAAATAAAGTCACTAGAATTAAAAACTCTACTGTTGAATTAAATACCACGAGTCACAGCTGAAAACAAAACTTATGAAACAGAAGAAAGAGCTAAAGAAATTAGGTAGACTGCAACTCAGAGGCAAAGAGGTAGAAAGTAAGAAACTGAAGATAGAATGAGAGGGTCCAACAAGCATCTAATAAGAGTTGCAAGATGGAAGTAAGAGGGGGTGAGAGTCAATGTGCTTAATGATAACAGCCAATAATTTTACTGAACTGTTGAAAAATCAGCTCTTTAGAGTGAAGAAATACAACAAACTCTGCTGAGACTAAATAAAAACAAATCCATACCTACTTATCCATCATAGCTAAATTAAAGAATACCAAAGGTAAAGAAAATCTTAAAAGCAGCCAAAGAGAAAAGACAGCTTTTCCACAAGGAGCAATAATTAGATGGCAACTTCTCAATACCAACAACTGAGCTCAAAAGTCAATGGAAAAAAATATTTAAGGAACTTGGAGAAAGACCAGGCATGGTGGTTCAGGTCTATATATAATCCCAGTATTTTGGGAGGCTGAGGCAGAATGACTACTTGAACTAAGGAGTGTGAGACCAGCAACACAGTGAGACCCCATCTCTAAAAAAAATAAAAAATTAGCCAGGTGTGGTGGTGCATGCCTGTAGTCCCAGCTACTTAGGAGGCTGAGGTGGAAGGATGACTTGAGCCCAGGAAGTGGAGGTTACAGTGAGCCAAGTCTAGGTGACAGAGCAAAACTCTGTCTTAAAAGGAAAAAAAAAAAAAAAAAAAATCTTAGCTGGCAGTTACTTTGTCCCAGGTTTTTTTTTTGTTTTTTCCCCCCAAGACAGGGTCTTGCTCTATTGTCCGGGTTGGAATGCAGTGGAGCGATCTCAGCTCACCGCCACCTCCGCTTCCTGGGTTCAAGCGATTTTTGTGCCTCAGCCACCTAAGTAGCTGGGATTACAGGTGTGAGCCATCATGCCCAGCTAATTTTTATATTTTTAGTAGAGACAGAGTTTCGCCATGTTACCCAGACTGGTCTTGAACTCCTGGTCTCAGGTGATCCACTGACCTCAGCCTCCTAAAGTGCTGGGATTACAGGTGTGAGCTACCACGTCTGGCCAGAGAATTTTAAATTCAGTTAAATTATCACTCAAAAATGAGGGTTAAAATAAAGGAAGTTTTAGATAAACAAATCAGAGCTTATTGCCAGTAAGAAGGCATCAATGAAATAACTACAAAAGATATAGTTCAGGAATAAAACTGAATTTGTTTGAAAGGACAGGGCTACCAGGAAGAAAAAGGAACAAAGAAATGAGTAAACTTGTGGGTAACTGTAAACAAGAAGTGACTGTAAAATAATAATAACAAAGACTAATTTTGAAAGCCAAAAAAGGGTGGAATGAAAATATTGGTGAATAATAAAGAGGAAGAGGAGCTGGGCACGGTGGCTCACACCTGTAATCTCAGCACTTTGGGAGGCCAAGGCAGACAGAGTTTTGAGCTCAGAAATTCAAGACCAACCTAAGCAACATTGCAAAACCCCATCTCTACAAAAAGTACAAAAATTAGCCAGGCATAGGCCAGGCACGGTGCCTCATGCCTGTAATCCCAGCACTTTGGGAGGCTGAGGTGGGCGGATCACCTGAGGTCAGCAGTTGGAGACCAGCCTGGCCAACATGGTGAAACCCCGTCTCTACTAAAAACATACAAAAATTAACCAGGCTTAGTGGCAGGTGCCTGTAATCCCAGCTACTTGGGAGGCTGAGGCAGGAGAATCACTTGAACCCGGGAGGCAGAGGTTGCAGTGAGCCGAGATCACGCCATTGCACTCCAGCCTGGGTGACAGAGCAAGACTCTGTCTCAAAAAAAATTAGCCAGGCATGGTGGCATACACCTGTAGTCCCAGCTACTTGGGAGGCTGAGAAAGGAGGATCACCTGAGCCTGGGAGGTCAAGGCTGCAGTGAGCAGTGATCATGCCATTGCACTGCAGCCCGGGTGACAGAGTGAAATCCTGTCTCAAAATTCTGCAGATGTTGAAGAATCTTGGGAGATTAACTACTAGGAAGATGCAACACATCAGCTGTGTTTCCAGGGTAGATATCAGGTCTTACAGATACAGTGTATTAACAAAGAAAAGCCAGCAGGAAAAGAAAAATGAAAATGATTACGATGCATGTTTTCAAGCAGATAAGAGCAGAACACTAAAGGAGATTAGATACTTGCCTGTGGGGTTTTGCAAGTGTAAAGCCTGACAAACCACCAAATAGATTCGGACAAATCTACTTGCAACCTCACTTTGTTCCTCAGTTGCAGGCCTATCATGACCCTCCCCCCACCAAGCAGTGTTTCATAGCCATGTTGGACTCTAAATGGAGGCTTTGGTGCCCGATGGCATAGTCTAGCCCACCTACTGACCTAGTCTTTAAAAGGATCCATCTATCCTTGATCCCACAGATGGAATTACAAGGACTTTAGAAGTCATCACATCAATAATCCAAAATGCCAAAAATTACTGCCAAGAAGGATAAAAAAAATTGCTTTTCAAATTTCAGGTCAAAATTGGTATTTAGAATACTATACCAAATAATTTGAGTACATATTTAATAGTAACCCATGTGATAATCAAAAACTGCTTACTGTTTCATTTTCTAATGAAATGTTCCAATGTTTTAGTCTGCCTCCTATAATGGAAAGGCAATAGATACAAGGACTTGAAAAGAGCAACAGACTTGTAAGATGTGAGTTTGCTTTTGGCTAGCTGTGTTACCTTGTGGTTATGTACTTAGGTCACCAATTTCTTCACTTACAATACGGACTTAACACCATCTGCTCATTGCACTGCGTTATAATGAGGAATGAATGAAATAATCTAGGTGCAAGTGCTTAGTAAATTTTAATGCACATCACAAAGGTAAGGTTTGGAAATGGTTAATGCTTTTAACAGAACTATGAAATGTTTGTTAGAATGGGCCCTGGGAGATAATCTATTATAATGATTTTTAAAAATTTTCTTTTTAAACCTGGAGAACCCTTTGTTCAAAGGAAACATTTTAAGCAAACAGGGGCAAGTATCTCTGGGTGAATTACCTGCACTCGTCTCTCTCTGTCCACTGTTGTGATGGCTTCCAAAAGGGGTTTCCAGAGCCCACAGGGCTCCAAGGAACACAGTATAAAATCCACTGATTTAGCCCAACCCCTGGTTTTACAGATGGGGAAATGGGCCTAGAGAGCAGAAGCAAATGTCTTAAGAGTGTGGCTGCAGAGTGGATGGACTGTTCACATGGCCAGTAAGACCAATATATGGTCAGCATTTGGTCAAGGTCCTTGGAGACCTTGAAAAGCTCTCTGAAGATGATTACTCTATAAAGTGTGTGAAGGCTGGTGCCTTACCTCGGTTTTCCTGAGTCCCACAGCGCACAGTGTCCTGGGAATGATTCTTGTCTTTTTGGAGCCTGAAATATTGGTGCTGCATAGCACAAGGAAGGTTCCCACTAAGACCTGAGATAGCTGGAGGAGCAGCCTCCTTGGGGCTGATGATCAGCTCCACAAAGCCTAACAGCATGTTTAACTCTCCCAGAGAGCTATGCTCACAACCTTATAGGCAACCTGCTTCCTCCCTTCCTTCTCTCGGCCTGTCACCATCCTGCTGACTCTCCTGTAATAATGTTTCTGTGCCAATCCCAAAGGAGAGAGACGATAGGTCTACATCAATTAGAAGGCAAGTTCCATGAAAGCAGGGACCACACCTGTCTTGTCCATCATCTATAACTAAAACCTAGAACAGCACCTGGCACATAAACAAGAAATAGTCACACCAGACTACCTGGGTCTAAATCCTAGCTCTTCCTGCTTCCCAACTGGGTCACCTGGGGGCATGCTATTTAAGCTCTCTATGCTTTAGTTTTCATATCTCTAAAATGGGGATAGTAACAGCACCTAGCTCCTAATTTGGAGGATTAAATGAGCTAGTATAAAAAAGCTCTTGGCCAGCATACAGTAAGCACTATACAAGTATTTGCTATATTACTTGAGAGAGGCTTTTATTGGAGGCCAGTCCCTGGTGGGAAATTCCAGGTAGCACCTCCTCATCTCAAGCCAGATGTGCACTTAGTGACTAGCAATGCCAGTGTGCAAAGGGTCTAGAGGCACTAAGTCAGGGGTCTCAAGCTTTTTTCCATCGTGAGGATGTTCATGAGACTTTCTCATATGAGTACAGAAAGGGGTATGCTCTGTCTTCAGTCTGCTTGTACCAGAATGCAGGCAGGCGAGGGTAGTAATATGACCTTGAATCATCTCTATTGTATAAAGGAAGTCACTTGTAGGCGTTAGTACTGATAACCATCATTTGTAACAAAGCACATGAAGCATACCAGCTAATCCCAATATCTTAGAGCCACAGGGCCAGGCAACCAAGTCTACCCAATGACACCTGTAAGTATTTTCTTGTGTAATCCAATTTTATTTTCACCAAAATACTCAGACAAAGGAGAACAAAAAGAGATGATTTGTTTCAGAATCAAAGCAACAGACATTAGAGAAGGAGTACTGCATAGTAATATTGAAAAGCAGAGGAGAGAGAATGTCTTTTATGTTTCCTCAAAAAGCCAGTGATTTTTCAGTCAAGCACTTGTCTCGTCTTCTCCTGAAGTGGCAGCACCAACATTTCTGCTCATCCCTGACTATCCGCATTGCCTGTCAGTTGCTAGGCAACTCTAACAGTGATCCAGCATGTGTTAGGTACCCACCTTGCTTCTGACCACCCACAATACACAACTTTCATAACTGTTCTCATTGGGTTTGCCAATTACACCTAGGCACTAACCAAGGCTTCTCTTAAACCTCATCTTCCTCCTGCTTAGTCCTGTGGTAAAATTTAAATACCACAGTTGTCATCATGTCCCAATAATTTCCCTAACCGGCTGCCCATCAAACATGGGATGATTTTATGGTAGGATCAAAACAGATGGGAGGAAAATCTTATTAAAAACCATAAATATCTCTCCATAAAAGCAAGTAACCAATCAAAAGAGGAAATCGCCAGCTAATATAACATCCTAATAAGTTCAAGTGAACTGTTAATTTTGAGTTTCTCTGAATGTATAAATGTGGCTGACTGTACTTGTCCTGATTAAATAGAGTAATTGTGAGCGATTTAAAAATTAACCACATATGTCTGGGCGCAGTGGCTCACGCCTGTAATCCCAGCACTTTGGGAGGCCAAGGCAGGCAGATCATGAGGTCAGGAGTTTGAGACCAGCCTGGACAATACGGTGAAACCCCGTCTCTTCTAAAAATACAAAAATTAGCTGGGCATGGTGGCATGCACCTGTAGTCCCAGTTACTCAGGAGGCTGAGGCAGAAGAATCCCTTGAACCCGGGAGGCGGAGGTTGCAGTGAGCCGAAATCACGCCATTGCACCCCAGCCTATGCAACACAGCGAGACTCTGTCTCAAAAAAAAAAATAAAATAAAATAAAATAACCACATATTTGGTTTAGAAAAGGCTATATATCTCTGAAAAGATCTTTTTTTGAGACAGGGTCTCGCTCTGTTGCCTAGGCTAGAGTACAGTGTGCCATCATGACCCACTGCAGCCTCAATCTCCCAGGCTCAAGTTATCTTCCCATCTCAGCCTCCTGAGTACCTGGGACTGCAGGTGCACATCACCATGCCCCCTCCCCTTTTTTTTAAATAAATTTTTTTCATGGAGATGGGGTTTTACCATGTTGCTCAGGCTGATCTCGAATTCCTGAGTTCAAGTGATCCGATTGCCTTGGCCTCCCAAAGTCCTGGGATTACATGTGTGAGCCACTGCACCCAGCTTGAATATGTCTTAAGGTCATATATGTTATACGGATGAGTTACACAGGCAGAACAGATAAAGGCTTTATAAGGTGCTTTCTTAAATCCTAAGAGGCCTAATGAATATGAGAGACATGAAAAATCAAGCAGTGAACTAATATTAAACGCAGCATACTGTTTAATAGGAAACAACCACATGTTTTCTACCATCATCCTGGGGATTCCATAAATGAGATAAAAGCCAAGGGTATAAATGCGTTTTCCAAAATTTAAGTGGCAAGGCTAGTAAGTGGCAATCTCAAACTAGGACTTGGATCTTTGGACTCTATCTCAGGTTATTTCCTCCATAATATGCTGGATGACTGGGTAACGTCACCATCTGTGGACCCTGGGTTTAAAAATGTTGATGGGTTACAGCTATTAAACCCAAGTAACTAGTAGTAGTGGTTTCCGGATGAGGAGCAGGCTGGGGAACGGGAATGGGAAGACATACCTTCTTTATATACCATTTATATATTGTGTATGTTACCTATTTGAAAAAAATAAGTTTTTAAAAGGGCACTGATTCAGATATTTTTTGGTCACTACCCATGTGCCATGCAGTGTTAGATGCTAAGCAGAAAAAGATGAGTAAGATCAGGCACCTTGCTCACCCGAAGCTCATGATACAGGGAAGCAAAGGGATCCATAAAGAAGCAATCAGGTCGATGCCTACAGAAGCAGTGAGAAAAGATATTCAAAATTAAAAAAAATAAAATAAAAAAGGAATCAACTGGGAAGATGTAAAAGGACCAAGCAAAAGCGCCATGAAAACACAAAGGAAAAAATAATGTCTGCTGAGCTAGAAAAAGTTTCACTTTAAGGGGAGCATTTGAATTAGAACTTGAAAGAAAAGTATAGTTATTCTGGACAGTACAGAAAAAAATAAAACCTTAGCAGCAGTCTGAAAATAAACTGCAGTTAGATTAAGGGGGATACCATCCATTCAGTTTTGAGCCACCACAGGCCAGGTACCGAACTAGGCACTATATTAGCCAATCTGCCAGAAAGCACAAACACTAAAGAATAATTACCAAAGATCACAATGAGTATTCTGGTAGGCAATGAAGGCTGATGATTATAAACTCATTTTCTCTACAGTAAAAGGAAACTTCTAATGCAGATAGTTCAGCAGAAACTTCATTAAAAAAGGTTTTGGTGCAGATTTTATGATTCTTGATGATGTGGTAACTATGGCAACTATATACTAACACATGACCCAGGATCTATGAAAAATGCTTTCAGTCAGCACCTCAGTCACAACACATAATGAAACAGAGGAAATGAAAACTGTGATTTATATTTAAAATAATAAAAGGGAAGATTAAAAACTATATTAAGGCTAGCATTTGTATAAGATTCCAATTCCTGACCTTCTGTAGCCAGTTTTCACATTTGTGAAATGTCAACTGGATGAAACAAAGTCCAAATGATCAGAAAGTCAACATCCTCTACTTATGATGGGTAGAGACATAACAGGCAATAAGATACTATGTAGACCCAATAGGAACCATACAAAATACATTTCCTAAAGAGATGAGACTTTTTAAGATTAGGAAATCAGATCTTTTGTAATTCTACGAATCTTTTATAGGACTATTGTTTTTAACAACTCTACATACCCAAGTAAATATAGTTCTCCAAAGCAGTCATGCTGCGGGGTTGGTCCCTTACTCCAGTACAGCTGCCTCTTTTGGCTCCAAGAAAGTACAGAACTTCACTTCTCAAAGAGCTCTGGAGCCGGAGGTTCAGTCTTCTGAGTGTGTACAAGGGTACTTTTGCTTAACTATAGAAAACAAACCCCAATTTTGGAAACAGTAAAAAATTAATTCCAGCCAAGATTGGAGAATAAGAGGGTAAATCGAACTGGGAAAGAAATATCAGTGGGTCAGGTGCAGTGGTTCATGCCTATAATCCCAGCACTTTGGGAGGCCGAGGTGGGCCGATGAGTTCGAGACGAGCCTGACCAACATGGAGAAACCCCATTTCTACTAAAAATACAAAATTAGCCGTGGTGTGGTGGCGCACGCCTATAATCCCAGCTACTCAGGAGGCTGAGGCAGAAGAATCGCTTGAACCCGGGAGGCAGATGTTGCAGTGAGCCAAGATCGTGACATTGCACTTCAGCCTGTGCAATAAGAGTGAAACTCCATCTCAAAAAAAAAAAAAAAATTCAGTGAAGTCTGTGGAAAGCAGAATCGAAAGATGGTCCCTGGTGCACACGCCTGTATATCCCCTTTCCTTAAGGATGGGCCAGAATTGTGAATATGATGGAGTTTCACTTGCATAATTTGGTTATCAATTAATTGACTAAGTTACTCAAAAGGGAAATAATCCTGGGTGGGCTTGGGTTGGGTCCTTTCTGAGATAGATCCTCTTGCCAGTTTCCAAGAAGCACCCCATGAGGAATGCGGCAGAAAACCACGGGAAGCACCTAGGAGCTGAGAATACCTGGCTGACAGCCGACAAGAAAGCAGGAACCTCAGGCTTACAGCCACAAGCAACTGTGAGCTTGAAAGAGGACCCCAAGCTTCAGATGAGATTACAGCTGGGTTGACAGCTTGATTTTAGCCTGGCGAGACACTGAGCAGAGGGCTCAGCTGATCCATGCCCAGACTCTTGACCCACGGGAACCATGGAATAGTAAATCTGTATTGTTTTAAGCCCTCTTAGTTTGTGATCACATATTACAAAGGAACAGAAAACTAATGCAAGGCTGGAAACAAAGAGTGTCTGTTAAGAAACAATACTTATTTGCTAATGTGTCATGTCAACTCATTTTGAAAGAACTTGGAAGAGTGGCAAGAAAACTTGAGTAATGGCAACGTTTTTGGCCAAAGCACCTACTTTCAAAGGGTGATCATAACACTTATTTGGATATGCAGCTCTAGATTATTTTTTAAAGTCTATCATGTTAAAAGTCAAAATTCATACTGCCTATCATTCACTGTGCCTATTACCCCTATAATTTTTTCTGGGGAATTTAATTTTATTGTACTTAATAAAGAGGAGTTGGTTATTCATTCCAAACCCAAACATTAGTATGGATCAGTAGTAATAATAAAGTAGAAAAATATCAAAAGTTAAATTTACGTAGCTTTTGATGTATTTACCTTTGGCTAAAATCCAATTCTTAAAATCTAGTATGTCTGCTACTTTGCTGACAGAGCATTAGATTTGCTGGGCATGAGCACTTCATTTGGACTAGAATCCAGTGCTCTCTACAATCTTGCCTCACTATTCTAAAGCAAGTAAATATATTAAATGAAAGGATATCCGTTGTTCAAAACTTTTGAATTTATTCTCAAGGATGATGATATTGTCCATCAGAACATAAAATCTAGGGAATATTTAGAAATGTATAAGGCTTTTTTTTTTTTTTTCAGCTTTCATCAGGACTTGGCAGTTAGTATGTGAGGGCCAGGTTATTAAATAACTTACAATGCATGGGACAACCTTGTATAACAAAAAATTATCTTGACCAAAATAACAATAGTGTCCTGTTGAGAGACACACTATTTGAGTATAAGCTAAAGTCGACTATTTAAAATCATATCTTATTCTAGAAAATCTCATGGAACAAGCATTTAGAAAAGCACTCAATTATTCCAATCAATTCAAATTATAACATTCATTGAACTGCTTTCCATAGACCCACGACTAATGAAGCCTCAAGCAACCCAGGAGGCATCAAAGAAACAGTAATATCTGCAAGCAGGTAAAAAGGCAAAGTCTGGCCACTCACTGCTGCTCTGAACTCACCTACCCACCCATTCTACTGACTCTAGTAACACTTACTTTGCTGTTAATCAAACACAGCAAGGATATTCCCACTCCCCACCCCACACAGGAATGCTTTCCCTCAGCGACCCATCCACATGGTTCTTCTCTTACTTCTTTCAGGTCTCTGCATGAACATCACCACGTCAGGAGGCCTCTGACCCTCTTCTTTAAGGAGCAGCCTCCCTCTCCAACCCGGGCACTCATACCCTACAGGACAGTGTTTGAGGGTGGGGACTCTGGGTTCTTGGGCACCTTGTTTAACCTCTGTGCTTCAGTTCTTCCATCTGAAAAGGGGATTCATGGACACACTGTAGAATGGCTATGAGGATTACATGAATATATATATATATATTATATATATA
>NW_016807466.1:2569413-2626290 GCF_001698545.2 Rhinopithecus bieti | reverse complement strand
AAAAAAAATATTATATATATATATATATATATAAAATAATGTGCTTGGAACTGTGCCTGGAACCGCTGGTTAAGAACTACATGTTAGCTCTGAAAATTTAAAAACAACAACCTAAACCAAATTTGAAATAAAGCATCTAACTCATTTCATTTGATAGCAAAACTTGATCTTAACTCAATGGGCAACAAAAGTTGAACTAAGATGACATGAGGCTACCTGTGATCTTTGCTTCCAAAATGTTTTATTATAAAGTGTTGGTCCAGATACCACTAGGCATATTAACAGACAGTATAGGTACCATATTATCTTTCTAAAATCCAAATATTGAACTACATCTGGTACCAAGAATTTAGAATAAAGGACTGTGCACCTAAATTATCATTCCATTTTTTCTGTATAGCATGTACCACCATTTGCATATATAAACATACTTCTTTGCTTTTTGTATAATTCCCAGCACCAGAACATAAAGTCAAGATGTTTTATTGTTTATTGCATTCTTAGCACCTAGAAAAGTGTGTGGTCCACCGTGGGTGCTCAGAAGTTATGTGCTGGATAAAAATGGTTAAATCTGATACCCAAAACAGAATATATATATAACATTTTTCTTAGTAGAAGAAAGATTATTTCATGGAGAATGTGTGACCAGTTGCTCTTCAACCCAGGAGGGATGGCTTGAATCCAATTCATTTGCTTGGCAATGCAACACCTGGTAGGCATGAAAAGCCCACCTGATATGTATTTCTTGTATGTTCTTCAATGCCCAGGCATTGATCTGCTATATTCTCCTCAGGAAGTCACAAAGGATTATGGTGTCAACAATCAGTACTAACCCAAACTCCAAAACATACTATATGTACACCACACTTTTAAGTTCATCTCCAACAAACAATTCCACCTGAAGTCCCCACCATGATAAATGAATCTGCAATCAAATTCACCATCATCCCGCTGTGGGAGGCCAGTTCCATTCCCTGACTTCTATACTGATATCAGTGATAATCCCCATCTCCACACCCCAAACTCAGGAATCATCTTTGAGGGCCCGCCCATGTTCCATTATGCAGTCTAGGCAGTGCTTTCACAGTTACCACTTCCATCCTAGTCTTCATCAGCCTCCACATGTCAGGCACCTGGCTAGTCACCAGGGTATGCTGAACAAGACAGGCATGGACTTGGCCTCACAGAGTCTACAGGGGAAGCCAGAATTACACAAGCAACCACGGTGAATAGAGAAAGAACAATGACAATGCAGGAATCTAGGGCATTATGGAAGCCACCAGGCTCCAGAAGTGATGTTTTGGCTGAAAGACTGAAAATTAAGGTCTTATTGGGTAAACACCCACCTATGTAGAATAGTCAAAAGCATTACAAGTGCAATTAACTAATATGTATACAATGAATTCTTTGGTAAATCTCTTTCATGCAAATGTAAATTCTATGAGAACCTCATCTTAATTACTCTATTCTTGCCACAGTGGCCAATACATATTTGCTGAGTAATGGGTAGAACTGCCTCAACTCTGCTGTCTTATTCCTCATTGAGCGGAGGGAGGGGATAATGCCACCTCACAGCTCTTGTGGGGACTGAAAGAGACTACTATGTAGGTAAAGCACCAGAAGTGTCTGCCACATGGTGGCTACTTAATGCAGGTCAATTCTCTCCCCTGCCCCTTTCTTCTTACTCCCACAGGCCACCATGGTTGGCACCTCAAAACTTCATAGTTGCTGTGCAGATGAGAAGTCTGAGGCTCAGAGAGGTTAAGAAACTTGTCCACGGCAAGACTTGTTCAATAGTAGACATGACCATCTCATCTAGTACTGTCTGACAATGCTAAAGCTCATGCTTGAGAGACAAAATAGTGAGGTAGGAGCTGTGAGCTCCACTGGTGGCACATGGATCTAAGGATCTGGACAGGGAGGGACCAGCAGACGCTGAAAGAGGCTCCAGGAGGAGATGGGACCTGAACACAACTCTTAAAAGATGAGTAGCAACTGAAGAAACAGAGAAAAGGGATGAAAGGATCAGGAGAGGAAACTACATGGGCTGCTGGCTGGATGACTTCAGGGGCAAAGAAGGCTAGCGTGGCTTCTTCTCAAAGTTCCTATTGGGGATTAATGGGTAAGAATGGTGAAAATGGTGTGGCTGGGGCATGACTTCCAAACTGAGGAATCTGTACTTTAGCCTACAGGATGTGGGGAATTCTGAACATGGGACAATGAGGAAACTCTATGTTTCAGAAAGGTGAAGGGGCATGGGTAACCAGGATGAGTGGCCTGTGAAGGACACCCACGTGATGGCACAACAGATAGGAAACCCTTTCAGAAGTCCAGGTGGTAAGTTTCTGACCTGGTAATTGCAAGGACTGGTAGAGGAAACTTTTGAAACATTTCAAAGATGAATAGGCTTTGATAGCTATTTCCAAAGCATCCATGTGCCCACCTTAAGCAAGAATTGATCTCTTCCTATTATAATTATTTCTGTGTCTGGCTCCTCACATCAGAGACTGTGAGCATCTAAAAGGCACTATCTAGATCTTCTGTTTTATCCTGAGTGTCCGGCATCCACAGGAGGACCTCAGTAAATGTTTGCCCAACATTTGAAGGAACAGTGAAAGAGGACATTCAGGCTTTAAACCTGGTAATAAGAGACAGGTGCCACAAGGGCAAACAAGAATGTTGGGAAAAGAAATCTCCATCTACATACAATGAGTTCGGTTTGGGAACATTCTTTCTGACAGATTCAGAAAAGTGACAGACAAAATGTCCAAACCTAATCAAGGGAGCTGCTTACTGGGAGATGCCACTTATATTTGGAATCTACACTTTCCTTTGTTATGGAAGGGCTGAGAGAGTGGGCTCTATGTATCTACGTTGTTATTTATGTTTCTTAGAAATCCTGCAATCATATTGGAAAGCCCAATGTCCCTTTCCTCTTTTATACAACAATCAAAGTAAAGCCTGACACAATTTCTTTGGAATTAACTAGTCTTTGTAGAAAACAGGCACACTGGCCGGGCGCGGTGGCTCATGCCTGTAATCCCAGCACTTTGGGAGGCCGAGACGGGTGGATCATGAGGTCAGGAGATCGAGACCATCCTGGCTAACACTGTGAAACCCCGTCTCTACTAAAATACAAAAAATTAGCTGGGTGCAGTGGTGGGCACCTGTAGTCTCAGCTACATGGGAGGCTGAGGCAGGAGAATAGCGTGAACCCAGGGGCAGAGCTTGCAGTGAGTGGAGATCACACCACTGCACTCCAGCCTGGGTGTCAGAGCGAGACTCCGTCTCAAAAAANTCACAAAGGATTATGGTGTCAACAATCAGTACTAACCCAAACTCCAAAACATACTATATGTACACCACACTTTTAAGTTCATCTCCAACAAACAATTCCACCTGAAGTCCCCACCATGATAAATGAATCTGCAATCAAATTCACCATCATCCCGCTGTGGGAGGCCAGTTCCATTCCCTGACTTCTATACTGATATCAGTGATAATCCCCATCTCCACACCCCAAACTCAGGAATCATCTTTGAGGGCCCGCCCATGTTCCATTATGCAGTCTAGGCAGTGCTTTCACAGTTACCACTTCCATCCTAGTCTTCATCAGCCTCCACATGTCAGGCACCTGGCTAGTCACCAGGGTATGCTGAACAAGACAGGCATGGACTTGGCCTCACAGAGTCTACAGGGGAAGCCAGAATTACACAAGCAACCACGGTGAATAGAGAAAGAACAATGACAATGCAGGAATCTAGGGCATTATGGAAGCCACCAGGCTCCAGAAGTGATGTTTTGGCTGAAAGACTGAAAATTAAGGTCTTATTGGGTAAACACCCACCTATGTAGAATAGTCAAAAAGCATTACAAGTGCAATTAACTAATATGTATACAATGAATTCTTTGGTAAATCTCTTTCATGCAAATGTAAATTCTATGAGAACCTCATCTTAATTACTCTATTCTTGCCACAGTGGCCAATACATATTTGCTGAGTAATGGGTAGAACTGCCTCAACTCTGCTGTCTTATTCCTCATTGAGCGGAGGGAGGGGATAATGCCACCTCACAGCTCTTGTGG
Source organism: Rhinopithecus bieti (assembly GCF_001698545.2). NCBI lineage: Eukaryota > Metazoa > Chordata > Mammalia > Primates > Cercopithecidae > Rhinopithecus > Rhinopithecus bieti. The sequence continues at coordinate 2,622,204 of NW_016807466.1, read as the reverse complement.
GGACTGAAAGAGACTACTATGTAGGTAAAGCACCAGAAGTGTCTGCCACATGGTGGCTACTTAATGCAGGTCAATTCTCTCCCCTGCCCCTTTCTTCTTACTCCCACAGGCCACCATGGTTGGCACCTCAAAACTTCATAGTTGCTGTGCAGATGAGAAGTCTGAGGCTCAGAGAGGTTAAGAAACTTGTCCACGGCAAGACTTGTTCAATAGTAGACATGACCATCTCATCTAGTACTGTCTGACAATGCTAAAGCTCATGCTTGAGAGACAAAATAGTGAGGTAGGAGCTGTGAGCTCCACTGGTGGCACATGGATCTAAGGATCTGGACAGGGAGGGACCAGCAGACGCTGAAAGAGGCTCCAGGAGGAGATGGGACCTGAACACAACTCTTAAAAGATGAGTAGCAACTGAAGAAACAGAGAAAAGGGATGAAAGGATCAGGAGAGGAAACTACATGGGCTGCTGGCTGGATGACTTCAGGGGCAAAGAAGGCTAGCGTGGCTTCTTCTCAAAGTTCCTATTGGGGATTAATGGGTAAGAATGGTGAAAATGGTGTGGCTGGGGCATGACTTCCAAACTGAGGAATCTGTACTTTAGCCTACAGGATGTGGGGAATTCTGAACATGGGACAATGAGGAAACTCTATGTTTCAGAAAGGTGAAGGGGCATGGGTAACCAGGATGAGTGGCCTGTGAAGGACACCCACGTGATGGCACAACAGATAGGAAACCCTTTCAGAAGTCCAGGTGGTAAGTTTCTGACCTGGTAATTGCAAGGACTGGTAGAGGAAACTTTTGAAACATTTCAAAGATGAATAGGCTTTGATAGCTATTTCCAAAGCATCCATGTGCCCACCTTAAGCAAGAATTGATCTCTTCCTATTATAATTATTTCTGTGTCTGGCTCCTCACATCAGAGACTGTGAGCATCTAAAAGGCACTATCTAGATCTTCTGTTTTATCCTGAGTGTCCGGCATCCACAGGAGGACCTCAGTAAATGTTTGCCCAACATTTGAAGGAACAGTGAAAGAGGACATTCAGGCTTTAAACCTGGTAATAAGAGACAGGTGCCACAAGGGCAAACAAGAATGTTGGGAAAAGAAATCTCCATCTACATACAATGAGTTCGGTTTGGGAACATTCTTTCTGACAGATTCAGAAAAAGTGACAGACAAAATGTCCAAACCTAATCAAGGGAGCTGCTTACTGGGAGATGCCACTTATATTTGGAATCTACACTTTCCTTTGTTATGGAAGGGCTGAGAGAGTGGGCTCTATGTATCTACGTTGTTATTTATGTTTCTTAGAAATCCTGCAATCATATTGGAAAGCCCAATGTCCCTTTCCTCTTTTATACAACAATCAAAGTAAAGCCTGACACAATTTCTTTGGAATTAACTAGTCTTTGTAGAAAACAGGCACACTGGCCGGGCGCGGTGGCTCATGCCTGTAATCCCAGCACTTTGGGAGGCCGAGACGGGTGGATCATGAGGTCAGGAGATCGAGACCATCCTGGCTAACACTGTGAAACCCCGTCTCTACTAAAAATACAAAAAATTAGCTGGGTGCAGTGGTGGGCACCTGTAGTCTCAGCTACATGGGAGGCTGAGGCAGGAGAATAGCGTGAACCCAGGGGGCAGAGCTTGCAGTGAGTGGAGATCACACCACTGCACTCCAGCCTGGGTGTCAGAGCGAGACTCCGTCTCAAAAAAAAAAAAAAAAAAAAAAAAAGAAAAGAAAACAGGCACACTAAACCTGTATGTGGATTAAGAGGGGCATCAGACAGTAGAGGAGAGGCGTGCTCCTGTCTGGGTTCCACCACTTATTACTGCATGATACTAGGCAGCTTATTAATCACTCTGTGCCTCCTGGTCCTCACAGAGCTGTTGTGAGAATTAAATAAGTAAATACACATGACTGCTCACCCAGAACAATCTGGCATATTGAAATTGCTGAATGAATGTTGTTGCTATTAATCTTTACACATTTAGGAAGTAGATATAGCTCTCAGTCCAGTTATCACAGAATAAAACTAGAAGCTACAAATCCATAATGACAAATTTCAAATTCTTACAATAAACTTCAAATAACTATAATAACTATAATTTGCTTAATTTAGTGACAGCCATTCGACATCAAGGCAGATATTCACAGTACAAAACTGACAAGATATTAAATGAGTAAACTGACAGTGGATGTTTTCTGACTTAACTTTAGAAAATAAATGCTAAAGGTATCTGAACCTGGGTTTCCTTTTACATAGCCTCATGGAATCACTCATCTGTTCCTTAAAAACCCCGTGTATTTTCCCACCTCCATGGCCTTTGTCTTCACTAGTTCCTTCTACTAATCTATCTGGGTTTTCTCTCAGGTTTACTTCTAGGCCTACTTACAACAGCACTTCTTTATTAGTTTAGCTGATTTCTCATTTGATCCTGCCTCTGCCCCAGCAAGGCAATACATTTCTAAGAGTGCTTACAATACAGTGCTTACACAGGTAAACACCTAGGATACAGGGTCACATGCATGGCAGGACTCATACTTCCTGGCTCTTTGTGTTCCCACAGTGAAGCACACACTACCATTGAACTGAACTACAAAAACTTTGCCTTTAGAAAAAGATTACTCACAGTGTTACTTTAATCTCCACTTCCCTTAATACCCTTGAAACAGAATCAATAATACACAATTTCTGTGAAGTACATCACCTTTTTATTACACTTTGAGGGAAAACAACACCCAAACAGACATTAAATTAAACTTTTCCAATAAAGTAGAAAGAGACTCAAGATTGCAACACCAAGTCCTACTAAATCTCCAAGCTGCTGGTTTGCCCTATGGATTTTGGACTTGCCAGCCCCCACAATTGCATGAGCCAATTCCTTAAAATAAATCTTTCTCTTTCTCCAAGAAGATGTAAGTGGCTCTTTTGTTTAAAACTTTGTTCATGAGTGCTGTTCCTCTCTTAAAGAAATAATTCTACTCTGTGATACTTTAATTAGTTGCTATTGACATTAATTATGTTACTGAATCATGAAGAGATGCCTAATCGTTCGGTTCAGCCTGGGAGTCAGGAACTAAAGTTCTAGTTTTCAAAGGGCATGGCAATTTATCTTCCTATAAAATAGACACAAAATGCCAACAGGTAGGTGGTTTCCTATAGGGGTGATGAAAATATTCTAAATTTAGATTATGGCAATGGTTACATAATTCTGTGATATACTAAACCATTAAACAGTAGAGACTAAATGGGCAGATTTTATGGTATGTGAATTACATCTTAAAGATGTTTTAGAAAAGGACACATCAGAGATTTGAATGCCTCGGGTTTTAATTACCTAAGGAGAAACTAAGAAAAAATATTAATTTTAACATTTCATTATTATTCTGTACTTACCCCAAATGTCAATTTGCATAACCCCTATTGAGGTATTAAATAATAGAAGTAAATGTTAACTTTATGCAAATCTTACAAATATCCAGACTTATAAGCAAAAGCAGGTGACGATCATATACTTTACAAAGGGATTAGTCATGGGATGCCTTTAAATAAGGCTCATGTAACATAAACATACTGAAAACTAATGACAACTCGCTAATCACTTTTTAGAAACCCATTCAACATTCAGAGCAAGAATTATGAACACATTAAAAAGATTTCTCCCATCAGGAATGTAAGGACTGTTTACCTTGTGACAAGGAACCAAGCAATTTTACTGAAGTCTGGAGAAGGCCTCATATATGTCTTAATATGTGGCATGGCATTGCTGCGGCCAGAAGTCTCAGCTGACCATTTGCTAGTGACAGAAAAGACACAAGTCACTAATTACAAAATTAAACAAACTGATCTTAATCCTAATATTAGGAAACTGCATGAAAAGAAAAAGCCTATTATCTAAAAATCAACAGTGGCTACATGACTCTGTGACCTGTGATATTTTATGCAACTGCGTTCAAATAATGCATGCCCATTTTAGAATTACAAACTTCCCACTTCTCACAAGAACTGTAACCTTTCAGCATATAGCCTTTCCATTTTTGCCATGAACATGCATACACGCATACATATTATTTCTGTTTTTTTTTTTTTAATTTTTAGAGACGGAGTCTCGCTCTGTTGCCCAGGCTGGAGTGCAGTGGCGCAATCTCGGCTCACTGCAAGCTCCGCCTCCCAGGTTCGTGCCATTTTCCTGCCTCAGCCTCCCGAGTAGCTGGGACTACAGGTGCCCGCCACCATGCCCAGCTTATTTTTTGTATTTTTAATGGAGACGGGGTTTCACCATGTTGGCCAGTATGGTCTCGATCTCCTGACCTCGTGATCTGCCCGCCTCGGCCTCCCAAAGTGCTGGGATTACAGGTGTGAGCTACTGCACCTGGCCCTTCTGTTGTGCTTTTAACAGCATGTGTGCATATGTCTACTGCCTGAACTGTGAGCTCCTTAAAGGGAAGAATTATGCTCCCATGGAGTGTTATGATAGAGGCTCAGCAAAAGCTTGTTGAATGAAACAAAATACAAAAAAGACAAAATACAAACAGTATATGAAAAAAATGAATGCTGAAAAGCAAGGGCAGAAACACTTTAGTCAAATGCTGACATTCACAAATCTGAGTTTGGTTTCTAAGTTTCCAATACTGTAGACTATGGTTCTGTGGGAACCTATATAATGAAGCAACAATCCTTACTTATAGGAGGATGGTCCCTGCAGATTAACAGATCGTCTGTGAAAACAATCAGGCTTAGGTAGGTACCATCACTGTCTTCATTCACGTGAATTTAATAATATAATACTGAAAGGAGTTCAATATAAAGAAGTGTCCTCTGTAAGGAAAAACCTCTCAAGAAAGCATTAAAGAAAAGCTCCAGGATAACACACTGAATTACAGCTGAAAGCTATAATTCAAAGTAATTCTACTTTCATTTCTGGCTAACCAGCACAGCAAACACCTGTTGAGACAAGCACGAAACAGACTGGCCTTGCATATGCAGGCTGTGCAACTGCTGTGGCTGGAGAAGGATAAAGCACATTCCCTTCACTTGCCCACTCAGCATTTACTGAACTCTGACAACATGCCAGATACCATCCTGTATCCTCAGGAAACAGCAGCATAGAATCTGCCCTCACCAAGCTTGCAGCTGCACATATGATGGTACAGACAGAATAATGATACTTTATATTTTGGAAAAATGAACTAAAATACTGCTTATGTAAATTCTAAACTACCCAGCATGATCTTTTATTTATCTTTCTTGGCATGCCAATATTTAAATAGAAACCTTACAGCAATAAATTTTCCTCTTTGGTATTAAGAACCTATTCCAAAAAAAATTCAAAACCTTGTTTTAAATTATTTCTATCACTAACATATGTAGATGAAAGAATATAGCTATATTACATAAAGTTCCTTTTTAAAAAAAACAAACCAGTGACATAAATAACATTCTAATTCCTAAAGAAGCAATAGCAGCAGTCTAAACCAATTACTTACTGAAAATAGGAATGCAGCCAATTCTGTTTTTCAGCTGTCTGGATGCTATAGGGAAGAGAGCCCCCAGCTTTTAAAAGAAAATAAAACAATAAAATTATGAAATATAATTTGAGGATCCCTCATTAAGAGGAAAATCTATAATAAAAGCAAGAAGGTAACAGGAAAAAAACTACTTCTATTACTTCATCTTATAGAACAGTTATTTGAAAAAATATGTCTATACTTGCATTAGATATGTTCTCTTAATGAGGTTTCCTTCCTTCAGTATTAACTTTATACAGATCTTATAAACATCCAGACTTATAAGCAAAAGTAAGTGATGATCATATACTTTATGAAGTATAGTCATGGGATGCCTTTAAATAAGGCTCATATAACACAAACATAGTGAAAACTAATGACAACTTGCTAATCACTTTTTAGAAACCCATTCAACATTCAGAGCAGGAATTATGAACACATTAAAAAGATTTCTCCCATCAGGAATGTAAGGACTATTTACAATTCTTCTCCTGTTACAATTCTTCTCCTGTGTCGAGAATAAAAGTAAATTACCTCATTGAGGATGAGAACTCACCAAGTGGAACACAGCTTTTTCCTGCAAAAGCTTCAACTGCAAATAACTAAAACCATTCAGTTTCAAAGCCAGTTATAAAACAGCTTTGTTAAAATACCACGTTTTCCCCATTAAAAGTACACTTTGAAAAGAAAATATTATAATTGAATTACTTGGTGATGGTAATTTAACATCTATCTATAACTGTATAGATCTGAAGTGTTAGAATCCTGGCCCATCCTACTCTCCTTATGCAAATAAGACACAGCTGGACAGCCTCTGTTTTTGCCCAAGACCGTGACACTTGGGGAGGAAATCTAGGACGAGATGTCAGTGCTCCTTCTACTTCACCTTTACACACTATTTCCAAACAGACTTTGTACTGGCTGAACAGATTCTGACAAACAGAAAAGAATGGCTAAAAAACAAAACATTCAGTAAACAGTTCAGTTTGAAAAAAGGAATTCTAAAAGCCTTATTCTTGCAAAGAGAATACGAAAGTTCCAAGTGGAAATACAATTCGAAGTCAATGCTTGCTCATTTTTGAAACGAAGAAAACTCCACAGTGGATTCATCAGTGACTTTCCAAACACATGCTGGAACTTCTCCACACTGATCTATACCCAAAGAGATCTATATCCAAACATCTCTGACATATCAAATAGGGCATGTCCTGTCTTCAACTTCAAATAACTAAAAACATTCAGTTTCAAAGCCAGTTATAAAACAGCTCTGTTAAAAATACCATGTTGTTCCCCATTAAACATACACTTTGAATGAATCGAGCCTATTAGAGGCGCAAAAGAGGACTGAAGAAAACCACCACTGTATCCCTGGGTCTCAGTGAAGTAATTTTGGTTTTCCATTAAAAGCAAAAAAATGGGCAAATACACTCCAAACTCTAGTGAGATTTTTCTGGCAGATTTTTCTTATTGAGCCTGATAAGCAATAAATGGACTAATTCAGCACATTCTGCTCTAGCCATCAGCAAATGCCAATGCCAATTAGACTTTGCTTTTTCCAGAGACAGCCACTATTTGGGTTTTCGGTTAACACCTCCTGATTACACTAAGTAGGGGGCTGCTGAATTCCAAATAAAGGTTTAGTGCCTGGTATGAGTATAGGGGAAATGGACAAGGTTGATGGATGCCTACAAAAAATCTTAGGCATTTGCAGATGAAGCCCTTGACACAATAGACACATCAACAGTGTTACACCAAAGGCAAAATTTTAAAAATTCCAGACCTTAAATATATCTGTATCAGGCATTTAAAAGGACCACATGGTACCTCAAACACAGGAAGGGAGGATGTGGAAAGAGATGAGAGGAAGTTATGCTGGATAAGCTCTGAAAAGGCACTGAAGAGTAAGGGGAAGTTGATTTTATTTGGCTGTCTTGTCTGGACAACTAACCTGCTGGTTACCTTACCAGTAAAAATGAAAACCATTGTGCAGAGGGTTTCTGTGAGGATTAATAACACACCCAAACTGAGGGGTATCATCTGCAGAACGCAGAGCTTGATATTGCCTATTTTCATGATCCTTATACAGTTAAGTGAAAACCATCTCCAAATTTCTAACCAATACTGGTAAAATTTTACCAGGACATTCATGAAATATACATAAAACACAGCTGACACAGTCTCCCCAAGAATTACCAGGATATCCTTCTAAACTGGTCCGCACATTTTCCACAGAAGGATAGATCTAAAATAAGAGAAAAACAATAAAACTCAGAATGTACCATGTTGAAGACAAAGAATGATAATCAGCTTTTAAAAAAATGAAAATCTGTTAAAAATACTTTTAAATTAGAAAATATACTTTAAATTTTTAAAAGCTCTCATCTTACAAAAAATGAATTAGTAATTAAACAACAAGAGCCATATTTGATGTAAAATTATACTTCAATTTGAATATTTTTTCCTTTGAAATTCAAGTTAACATTGAATGGAAAATTAACTATTAATTCACAGGTCTCTAAATAATTAAAATGCCCCTAATTCTGCTGGCTATGCTACATCAAATATTTTCTTCCTTGGTGGAGCAACCTGAAAGAAAGGATAGAAAAATCACAGGCCAGTCTGTGTTTGCAATGGAGCTCCTGAACAAATCAGCAAGCTATTAGCACTGGATATTAAGGCAACTTGATTACAAATGACGATGCTAATGTACCCCGCTCCCTCCCACGCCAAAAAAAAAAAAAAAAAAAAAAAATAACAGATAAACATTCTCTCCTTACAAAAGAGGACCAATTTTCAATTCTTTCTCCTGTGTGGAGAATAAAAGTAAATGCCTCAAATGCGGAATGAGCACTCACCACGTAAGGGACACAGCATCTTCCTGGTCTGCTTTCCTTCCCCAGTGTCAGCATGCTCTCTTTAAACTCAGAACATAACCCTTTGCATTCGATCAGCTCCCAAGGGGCAAGCTGAAAACTGACCCCAACAGGGCCAGGACTCTGCGTTAGCGTATGGCATGAGGCATGTCTTTCATAAGCTGGGAAGAATATAAATGAATGTTAACGTGACTCAAATAATCTTACAGAAAGCGTGTAATACCTGAAAACAGTTTTCTTCTCTGGAAATGCCTAATTAAACGAGAAAAGCTGAAAAGCTAATGATCTAATTTCAGTGCCCACACATCACATTTTTTCTTCTTTGGACATTTTTTTAAATACTACAACACATATTTTAATGGGAGTAGATGGCGAAGTTCTGCTTTCCAATTCTTTGATTTGTGCTAAAAGCAAAAACAGAATTACAAAGTTTAAAACGCCATTTCAGTAGAATTTCAAGCATACACCACAACTTGTCTATGAATTAGATTGTTTTACTTGAAATCACACATTGGTTTAATGCCACCTTTGATACTATGAAATAATGTATTTGGTCTTCGCATCCCTGTTTCCTGGCATGCAAACTACTAAAATCCTTGGGTTTCCAATGTGATGTTCTTTCTGTATGTTAATTGAGACTGAGGCAGGCAGACCCTAGGCTAACTCAGGATGGGGCTTGGTCAGATCAACCAAGGCATGATTAGAAGACTGGCGACTTTTGGAACAACACCCCCCCCCCACCCGCGTCCCCCCGGCCGCCTCCATGGGATAGGAGGGGCTAAGGTTGAGCTGATCACCAAGGATGGCAGTGTGTAATCACTCCATGCCTATGTAACTGAAGCCTCCATTAAAACCCAAAAGGCCAGGGTTTAGGGAGCTTTCTGACAGCTGAACTCCTGCAGGCTGCTGGACAGTGGTGGTGCACCCAGAGAGGGCATGAAAGCTCTGTGCCCCTTCCCTATACCTTGCTCTATGCATCTCTTCATCTGTATCCTTTATAATAAGCCAGTAAACATTATGTGTTTCCCCGAGTTCAGTGAGCTGCTCTAGCAAATTAATCAAACTCAAAGAGAGGGTCACGGGAACCTCAACTTGAAGCTGGTCAGTCAGAAGTTCTGGAGGCCCAGACTTGCAACTGGTGTCCAAGGGAGAGGGACAGTCTTGTGGGATGGAGTCCTTAATCTATGGGATCTGAGGCTACCCCCATATTTCTTTAAAAAAAAAAAAAGTATTTTTTCAATTATTTTTCCCTACTTTTCTTTTTTCTCTGCTGCCCCCAACTCCTTCTCCACTTCCTACTTAGCCCTTTAGAAATGCAATTACAACCTTTTACTTTTCCTTTAGCAGCCACTCCCTACAGGGCAAGTTCATCTAACTTTGTGCTTAGAAGCTCCAGAGCAGAACTTTTTCCCACCAGGAGACTGCCTTGAGGGACAGCAGTAAATTTACAACCCAAAGTATGCCCACTAAAAAACTCTCCCACCTGGAGAGTTTCGGCCATCTTTACAACCTAGTTCTGCCCAGGAAGAGACCAAATGGACTACCTGGTAGAGAAGGCAGAAAGTAAGGAACTATCCACCTGCTTGTTTCCTCCTCTGCGTGCCATTCATGCTATGCCCCCTTTTAAAAGTGTCCACTTTCTGCGCCAAGAGCAAAGCAGTACCCTTAAGACAGGAAGCCTGTACTTATTCCTCTAAGTCAGCTTTGGAATAAAAAGTCACTTTCTTTATACTATCACTTTCTTTAAAGTGACTTTCTTTATACATCTCCAGGAAGACAGCATAAGAATTGAAGTGAACTAGAGGACACCCAGCTGCTGTCCCCTGCTTAGTGTATGAGGAAAACCCCACACATATTTGGTCACAGTTTTCTGTGTTGACTGTTGTAGTGTGACAGCAGAGTAAACAAAGTGAGTTTTTTGCTACCGACATTTAAACCATACCTAGAAGGATTACATGTTTTGACTCCTATCATTTGAAAGAGGTTTAACATTCATAGTTTAACACTTGAGCTCCAGGCAGCTGTGATGGTCTAAACATAAAAGAGAACATTTACATACACATACCAGCTAAAACACTGCAGAAGACTGATCTGCATTTCCTGCTTTGATAATTATGCAAAGCTGCAGAAACAATTCAGAAAATATTTGGAAACCTTATCCACTTAAATATGTGCTGAATGCCTACCTAGAGGGCTGGAGAGAGCAGAAAAATAAACTGTAGCTCATATTCTGACTGATGTTTTGTTTAATATGTATTATTTTCCTTAACACAGCTTAGGCATTAATACTTACACATACACTTCCCAAAAAGCCCAAAGTTTCCATGTCCACCTTGGGTACAGCATGGTGTAGGGAACAGAGCTGAACCGACAACTTACAACACCCAGTTTTTATTGCAGTGCTCGGCCCCTGAAGGGCCACCCTATCCTGGACAAGTCTCGGGGCTTAGATTTACACTTCAGTGGAAACAGGCACCTAATCACTAGCCTGCCTTCCTGGAAGAAAGCTGTGGCGCAACATAAGCAACTGTGTGTAAAAAGTGGTTTGAAAACTCTTTAACATATAGTTGAACTTTCAGTATCAGATGGTGATCACACACAATACGTACTATTATCTAGCCTATCTAAACCATTAGACATTAGTCCACAAACAACCGTGTATGTGCACTGAAGACTTACCATGTACTCTGTACTGTTTTACATTCATCATTTCATTTAACCCTCACAATCACCGGAGGGAAGTACTATTATTATGTCCACTTCATAGATGACAAGCGATGTATGTTAAGGAACAAGTCAAGGTCACATGACTTGTAGATAACAAAGCAGGGTTTGACCCAGCTATGGATATCTGCCTCCAAGGTTGGGCACAGGCCAATGTGCTCAACTTCCTTTCTAGGCCAAGACATAAAAGATGTCTTCACAAGATCCTGCCTGCTTTAAGCTGTGATCTCATTTCACAAAAGGAAATTAAAAAGTTTCATTAACCAAGGGAAAATTCTTACATTTTAAATAGTTTACAGAATAAGAGGTTAAGGCCTTAAAGAAAGCCATTTTAGAGAATTTATTTATTTTTTTTGAGATGGAGTCTCACTCTGTCACCCAGGCTGGAGTGCAATAGCCGGTCTCAGCTCACTGCAATCTCCGCCTCCGGGGTTCAAGTGATTCTCTTGCCTCAGCCTCCCGAGTAGCTGGGATTACAGGTGCTCACCACCATGCCCGGCTAATTTTTGTATTTTTAGTGGAGACGAGGTTTCACCACGTTGGCCAGGCTGGTCTCAAACTCCTGACCTCGTGATCTGCCCATCTCAGCCTCCCAAAATGCTGGGATTACAGGCATGAGCCACCACGCCCGGCCAGGGAATTTATTAAGGTCAGTAAACTACCTAAAAAGAGATGAAAAAAACTTTAATCCTCAACTTACTTTATTTTATGACCTTTCTTTGGGCATTTTCATATCAGCAGCAAGTATTATTTTTGTAATTAGTTTTCTTAAGGGCACTGGTTTTATAATCAAAATATAGCTCAGTTGTAGTCTTTACTCAACATTTTCTGTTTGTTGAATTTATATCTTAAAACTTGATATGCTGAATAATCAAAAGCTATAATATGTGTGTGAATAGGAAACCTCTATCTTTATTACAAATAAAAACGAGTATATTTATGCCATTAACAGCCTATGGCTATGAGGCAAAACACATTAAAAAGCAGTAATTACTAAGAACTATAATTATCAATTTATCAAGTACCTATTTGCCCAGAATTGTGCAGAAATATTGTGAAGCTGCATCAAAATATAAAATTATTTTAAGAGAGAATATACATTAAATTTTAAAAAAATGTTAAAATAGTAAAAGTTCTGTTACCTTCCTAAGTCTAAAATGTCCCCAGTTATCTTTTTGACTTCCTTGAAAGCGTCCTGGGGTTGAACCAATAAGATAAACACTAAAAGACATAAAACCACAAGTTATAAAACATAGTGATGTGCTTTGGGCACCGAAAAAAAAAAAAAAAAAAAAAAAAAAACACATAAAACAAAAAAAATAAAAAAAAAAAGACAAAATACACATGAAAACTAATATAATCAATAAATGATCCAAGAGCCAACCCATTTTCTTGAATTGACTCTCAAATTCATTTTTCAAGCAAATCAACTAATGATGGAACACCTACAAGATGTAAAGTACCAAAGAACTCAATAATTGTGAGAGTACCCCAGTGAGAGGCTAAGGTAAACATGAAGATTCACTGGCTGTCACTTTCATGCCTGAGAACCACGAGATACAGATGTGATAGAATCTGTTCATCCCCTCATCATGTTCTGAAGCTTGGCTAGATTTCACCCCACCTCTTTCCAGGTCCCTGCATTCCAGACCTCATGAGGCTCGCAAGGTATGAACCCCAAATTGATAAGCTGGCACATACTTCGTTTCAGAGAGATCGTGCTCGTGGATGGTATCTATCCACTCCTTGAGAGAAGGGGCATTATAAGCCATCAAGTAACTGATGAGATCAGCTTTAAAATGTGTTCTTGACTCTCCAGATTTGTGGGTTCCATCAACAATTCGTGGGTATAAGGGGCTCAACCATATTCTGGAATTAAAAAAAGAACCTTTAACAGTCAGGCAAACAACTGATGACAATGATCTCTGTATCGATTATGCCTTCATTCTAAGAAAGAGGTGAATTCTCGGTGTCTCCACATGGTAAGTAATTTTAGGAAACATGAAACATAAATGTGAGCACACCACTCCAATGGTTTCCCATCACATTGAGAATTATTCCTGGATGCCTTGCCATGAATTGAAGATTCAGTAAGACCTGGGCTCTGCTCACTTCTTCCAACCCACATCCTTCCATGCTCCCTCTCACTCGCCAAACCTTCCTTATTCCTCCTATTACCTCTGCACCTATATATTGCTTTCTAAGACTTGATGGTAAGAGTTAAGAATTCTACTCTTAACAGTTAGAGCAAATTCATGCTACCAGTGGTAATCCCAGCAAGAATTTGCCCTTGTCTGCACCAATGCAGCTCTTCAGCCAAATGTGAAATAAGAATTGTGTTATCTATACCAAAAGTGTATGTGAAAAATCTATTTTCAATCAACAAACCCATTTTCATAATGTAGGTGCTATAGCAGCATATTTTTACATCTTATACTTTCTGGTGCCTGGATTAAGTATCACATTCAGTGACATTACAATAACCTCAAACTTTCAAACACTTAATTCACTGAAGAGGCATAATAGACATCTTTCATTTCATTAATTCTTTTTCCCCAGAGGAAAACAGTGCTCTTTGCCAAAACTTCTACATTTTATCCGTAAATAGAAAACGATCATATCTAATCCCAATCCTTCTATAAACTGCTTCACAGTAGATTACTAAAATGGCTTCAAACCTTTTGTGCTTCAGTTTCTTCAAATGCAAAAAAGTGGGGTTAACAGGGCTGCCTCACTGGGCTGTTGCAAAGCAATGACTTACAGGAGCAGTCAAAAGTATCAGGTGTTACATTTTTCCCCTTCTGTGGCTACTCCCCTTTTCCCCACCCTGGGTTCTATCTATTAAGCTGAAAGAGAAACTGCCCAATTTCTCTTTCACCTGGCAGCCCCTGAAGGAGACTGGCAAGATGCAGGCCAACAGGGCAGAAGTCATCCAGAACTGCAAGGACTCTTGGCAGTGCATCTTCTGCAAGTTTCTAGCAAGGGGCACTTCATACCCCTGCTTCCCACCCTGGGGAGGGGAGGCACTTAGCATAGGAGGTAGCACGGTGTGACGAGGGCTGGACCCCAGGTTCTGGACCCAGATTGGCTAGCTGACTATACCATTTTGGGTAAGCCCTGTGACCTCTCTGGACCTTTGCCTCCCTGTGTAAAACGACCAGGTTGGGCTGGATAGACGTGGAGGACCTCCCCCTTGCAATAGCACCTCAAAGTTTCCAGGCTGAGTGAGGCTCCTCCCGGATCAGATTCACTCACAGGTGAGTTCAGGATGAGAAAGAAGACAAATGACTTTCTAAACTAAGATGCTGAGATATGAGGCATTTTTAACACGTCACAAAATAAGATGAGAAAATTATTATAATGAGCCAAATAATTTTATTTTTTTTACTGTGAGCTTTGAATGCAACTCTTGTTCTAATTTTAAAAGTGAGAAATCAACAGGTGAACCATCAGGCAGCTGAAGGGGATTAGCAGAACCACGGACCAATTATGAAGTGAGATTATACACAAAAACTGCTTTCAAAAGTTTTAAAATTACCCCAAACAACATGAAATGCAAAGTATTAGAGAGTAGAATACAGACCAAGCATGAAATAATAGGATCCCACACGAGGATGGCTGCCAGAGGAAGATTTCACAGTCTTGGTACTTTCTGAGTTTTGAACCATTCCTACCTAGTCAGTAAGTTTTCTAAAATTTTAAATTAAAAAATATTTTTTTAAATAAAAGAAACACCCAAGCCCTTACCCCTGCCTCTTCCCTCCTAGCAACCACCCCAGAGAATTCCAAAAAGGTACTACTGCCTGTAAGCTAAGCTTCCAACTTCAGAACGAGCTGGAGGCCCAGGGTGGGATTCTTGGAACCATGTGAGGCTGAGAGCTAACTTGAGAAATCCCTTTAGTAACATTAATTATTGTTTCACGGGAACAAGCTACATTAATCTCATTTCCTTTTGTTAGGGCTACATGAATCTCCACACCCAATCTGGCAGCTCAGGAGAGCTGGCTTAGAAGCTCTTGGGGTACCAAAGGCGTAGTTAACCATAAATTTAGTAGATCAAGAAAGTGCTACAGCTGAGACTTAGAGACAGAGCAGCTATCCCCTCAACCCTGGACCAGTCAGAGCCACACTTCATTTTGAAAAGCATATTTTAAGTGGGATACTGAAAAACTGTAACACATTTACAGAAAAACTACCAGGAATTATGGTGGGGCAAGGGAGTGGGGAGGGAACAAGAGATGTGAGGCTCAGAGACAAGACTCCCTTTCAAACTCTGAAGGACTGCCTTAAGGGAAAGAGATTACATTTGTCCTGCGCAGTGCACTCAGGTTGAAGCAAGACCTGTTGAAGGAAGCTGAAAAGTTATTTTAGCTCAAACTAAGACGTAATTTGGGGCTGGGTGCAGTGGTTCACGCCTATAATCTCAGCACTTTGAGAGGCTGAGGCGGGCAGATCGCTTGAGCCCAGAAGTTCGAGACCAGCCTGGGCAACTAGGCAAAACCTTGTCTCTACAAAAAATACAGAAAGTTAGCCAGGTGTGGTGGTGCGTGCCTGCAGTCCCCGTTACCCAGAAGGCTTAGGTGGGAGGATCACCTGGGACCAGGAGGTTGAGGTTGCAGTGAGCCGTGATCGTATCACAGCATTCTAACCTGGGTGACAGAGTGAGACCGTCTCAAACAAACAAACAACGATGTAACCTGGGCTCAGCAGAGCTTAGCTGAACGTAATACACTCCAATTAGGAGTTCTAGCCCAAGCTAGGCAATGATATGGGGCAGGGTGAGGCAGAGGAGGATGACAGAGAAAACGTGAACCCAGATATGATGCTAGACAAACGTCCGAGTTTCTCCCAACGCAGAAGGCTGTTTGTTAACCAGCTCTTCTCTAGGACAGGAAGAGATGCGCAAAATGGCTTCAATGAAAGAAAATTAAAGTTAGTCAAGAATAGCTGAACTTGATTTGAGCAAATCCCTAAAAATCCCTTTTAAAAAGCAAACACCTCTTGAAAAGGGGATCAAAACCTGGATTTAGCATATGTGCACCAAGTACAGAGGGTTAGTAGTTTATAAAGTTCAGAAAAGCTTTCGTATTCAATTCTTCTCTTGGAGATTCACAACTTCATTAACACACTAAAGGCTCTAAAGACACCAGCTTAAATTTGTTTCAAAGAAAACACACCAACTGGGGGAGTGGGAAAATATTTAGCACACTATTAACATGACCAGGCCCTACCCTAACTTTTCCTTTGATTCCTGTTTGGGAAGCGGCAAGGAAAAATACAGGTGGGTACATGAGCAAGGAGAAATCACAAAAGCTATCTGGTAAATCCCACTGGGAAAACAATGGGTTCAGATCTTTCATTCTCTAACCCCGATTCTGCCTCAGATCCTCTGCATGTGCTGTTCCCTCTACTTATCTGTAGAGTGTATATGATGCCACTTCTCTAAAAACTAGGAAGACACTACTGTGTGTAAATAGTAATGTATGTTTACATGTACCATAGAGGTAGCTGTGGATGATGATGCTCCTGTTAACACTGGTTACTCCAAGAAGGTAGAATAGGGCAGGCAGTAAAAGAATACAGTAACTTTTTCTGCATACAACTCCTTTTCTAGGCCACGTGTGTTATTTTTACAATTAAAAAAATAGAAAAAAGAATAAAGCGAATGTTCTGGCTTTTGACCTTTCTCAGCACACACACTGCCAGGAAGTGAGCAGGCCCCTACAAACCCTTGAGTTTTCTGGTGCCAGTCAGCATGGATGAGGTTGGAGGTGTGTATGACAACCCGGAGTCCTTCTTCATAGAGCAACAGCATCATTTTCCTTTAAAACAGCAAAGGATCAAAAGCATTAACAGTACTTTCAAAATATGTAATACTTTCCAATGCAAATGTAATATATAACTAAAGGAATTTTTTTAAACTCTCATATTACCCAAACTTAACATTTATAATTTTCCCTTCTATATATTACCATGATGAAAGTCTGCCTTGAGTGATAGGTTGAAAACCTTTCAAAAAGGTTGAGTATTTGGTGGTAAAAGAACTTTCACCCCATTCTGTCTACCTGGCCAGTCCTGGCACTTCACATCCCTGCAGCCTAGCCCCTTATTATCTATTCAGCATCACCTGTTTCTACTAGGCACCATGGGAACCTTCTCGTCTGGTGTCTGAGATTCAAAGCATGGTCAACAACCTCTTGCTGCATCATGGCTGGCATTTTTTAAACAACTAAAATAGCATAAATTGGTATACAGTATATATTTAATTACTGGTTCATGAAATTTTGTTCTGGCACAAAGGTATGTTAGTGCATAATACACTGAAATGTAAAGTGTATTTCTTATTATGAGTTGAAATTTTAAGAAGTTTAAAAGATGCTTCATTACCATTAGTGGTTTTTTGTATCCATAGGTGCCACACTTGTCAAAAGTGTGTTATCTGGGCTTGGGGTAAGTCTTGCCTATTCTTTGTCAACCCAAATCAGACCTAGTTGGGTCCACTCTTTTTCCATGTGACCTCCCCAGACCTCTAATCAAACACATTTCTCTTATTTTAATTGCAGTGAGAGAGAGGGAACAGGATATAGATAAAAGCTTTCCATATGAAGTCTGAAGACCTGAGCTCCAGACTTTGTCATTTAGAAGCCCTTTGACCCTAGGTAAGCCATTCAATGTCCCTAAGCCTCAGTTTTCCACTTGTATGTCTAAGGATTAACCCCACTTCAGGACTGTTGTGAATGAAATGCAAAAATACATTTTGCTACCAGGCATGGTGGCTCACAGCTGTAATCCCAGCACTTTGGGAGGCTGAGGCTGGCAGATCACCTGAGGTTAGGAGTTTGAGACCAGGCTGGCCAACATGGCGAAACCCCATCTCTACTAAAAATATAAAAATTAGCCAGGTGTGGTGGTGGGCACCTGTAATCACAGCTACTAACGAGGCTGAGGCAGGAGAATCACTTGAACCCGGGAGGCGGAGGTTTCAGTGAGCCGAGACTGTACCACTGCACTACAGCCTGGGTGAAAGAGTGAAACTCTGTCTCAAAAAAAAAAAAAATTTGTTAAATGTGAAACACTCTCACCTGTACATTCCTATTACTCCTTCGGTACACAGTTTTATTTTCTAATCTAATAATGGATGATTTTTATCTCCCTGTTGTTTTCAATAGGATTATTTCAATATTTCAGGAATCTAAGTTCTCTCTCTCCAACTAAAGTGTCACTTTTCATGGCTATAACTCTGTCCTGACTTATTTTATCATTTCTATTGAGGCCAAAATGCTACTTGATACTTACTGATGAAACTCAATTCAAACATGGGAAAAAAAACCGAACCACTGGCTCTCTCCAAATAAACAACACGAATACTATCTGGGCAGGATGAAATTGTCATAAAAAGATAAGAAAAAGGATATGAGGGCAGAAAAGAGAATGAGATATTTAGCTCTTGCCAGAACGAGAAATTAACCCAAGCTGGCAAACAGTAAATTAATGCAAAGCTGGAGAAATGACAGCTGCTGAGCCATCTTCTTTCCATTTGTGAAATGTGCTCCCTGAAATCTGGGCAAATTTACATACACAGTTGCCAAATCAGCAGCTGATTGTAATTAAGAATACGTCAGTTATGGATTCATGATAGAAGGTTTACAAATATTTCCATTAGTCAAGACATCGATTATCAGGCAAATCACACACTAATGTCAATGAATGCTATCAAACAGAATTATGAACTTGAGAGTAGCCATATTCATCTTTTCATAGACAAAATGGTAGTGTTAATAAGGTCACAGTTAAAAATGGATAGGAAAGGGCGAGGAATGAGATCTCCCTTGAAGAATGCTGACCTGCCATATTGTCTGCTAAGCTGTGGGGCAGCCAAAGGGAACCAACTCAAATACGCAGCTATTCCTGCAAAGGGGGAAGAGAACTAACATATGGCAAGCACCTCTCTGCCAGGTGCCATCCTAGAAGCTCTGTCGTATGTTATCACACCAATCTTCACAGTAATCCAGAGAAGGAGTTATTCTCATTCTACAATTGTGGAATCTATGTCTGGACATTTAACAGGGATTATCCAAGGTCACAAACTGGGCCAGCAGAAGAGCTTGTTGGGATCACACATGCCAGATGCCAGGGCACTCCTTTCACCACACATGGCTTCACAGGGCTGGTGGCTGCAACGGTGAACACTTCATGCTACTGCTACAGGGGTAGGCAAGGTGGGGGGAGACATGGCTTTGGTGGGAAAGAGGACTGAATGATGCGTGGTGGGGGCCTGGCTATCGATCTTAGCGGAAAGAAGCATGCCTTGCCCATCCTGTGGTCTGCCACTAGCTACTGCCTGGATCTGGATATTTGACATTCAGCTGCTTTGGCTTTCTCTTTCCCCTCTATCGATTCTTGGAGCCATAAGAATTAACTCTGCTCCTCTAGAAAGCTCTAGAGGAAACCAAAGAGCTTTCCCATTCTAAAACACTGAGAGACAGACCACAGGATTGCACAGCATCCAACCGAAATTGGACAGAGCAGGGCCTGTGTGCCAAAGTGTATACAGTCTCAAAGACTGCCTCGTTCACTGTTTCTAGCTCTACCCTGTGAGGTGGAGAATGCAGTTTATACTCCATCACTATGATCTGGACGGTGATTCTCCTTTTCTAATTCACATGTTTGTCTTGCTTCTCTCACCAAAGAAAAAGCCATAAGAATAAAAACTCTATATTGTCTTGAGCTGTGTCAAGAACATAATAAGTATTTAATTCTTAAAACATTTTAAAAATAGGCTAGGCGCGGTGGCTTACACCTGTAATCCCGGCACCTTGGGAGGCCGAGGTGGATCACCTGAGGTCAGGAGTTCGAGACCAGCCTGGCCAACATGGTGAAACCCCATCTCTACTAAAAATACAAAAATTAGCTAGATGCAGTGGCACGCGCCTGTAGTCCCAGCAACTCGGAGGCTGAGGCAGGAGAACTGCTAGAACCTAGGAGGCGGAGGTTGTAGTGAGCCGAGATTGCGCCACTGTACTCCAGCCTAGGCAACAGAGCAAGACTGTCTCAAAAAAAAAAATTTTTTTTTTAAATAAGCAACTAGAAATAATTTCAAGACACGAGCTCAATCTTCTACAAAATACTGTCATTTCAACAAAATGTAAACTACAGATACTTAAATGGGAAAAGTTCAATTGTAATTACTTTCCAAAGGCATTTTTTGTTTGTTTTTGAGATAGGGTCTCACTCTGTCGCCCAGACTGGAGTGCACTGGCATGATCGTGGCTCACCACAACCTCTGCCTTGCAGGCTCAAGTGATTCTCCTGCCTCAGCCTCCTGTGCAGCTGGGATTATAGGCACGTCCCACTACTGCCCAGCTAATTTTCGTATTTTTAGTAGAGATGGGGTTTCACCATGTTGGCCAGATTGGTCTTGAACTCCTGATCTCAAATAATCCACCTGCCTTGGCCTCCTAAAGTGCTGGGATTATAGGCATGAGCCACAGCGCCCAGCCTCCTAGGCATTTTAAACTCTGAATTAAGAGCTCTTGGTCAGGCCGGGCGCGGTGGCTCAAGCCTGTAATCCTAGCACTTTGGGAGGCCAAGACGGGCGGATCACAAGGTCAGGAGATCGAGACCATCCTGGCGAACACAGTGAAACCCCATCTCTACTAAAAATACAAAAAACTAGCCGGGCGAGGTGGCGGGCGCCTGTAGTCCCAGCTACTTGGGAGGCTGAGGCAGGAGAATGGCGGGAACCTGGGAGGCGGAGCTTGCAGTGAGCGTAAACCTGGCCCCTCCACCCCCGCCGGGGGAAACAAGAAAAACCCCCCCCCCAAAAAAAAAAAAAAAAAAAAAAAAGAGCTCTTGGCCAGGCATGGTAGCTCACGCCTGTAATCCCAACACTTTGGGAGGCAGAGGACGGTGGATCACCTGAGGTCAGGAGTTTGAGAACAGCCTGGCCAACATGGTGAAACCCAGTCTCTAATAAAAATAGAAAAGTTAGCCAGGTGTGGTGGAAATGGCCTGTAACCCCAGCTACTTGGGAGGCTGAGGCAGGAGAATCATTTGAACCCAGGAGGTGGAGGTTGCAGTGAGCCGAAATTGTGCCACTGCACTCCAGGCTGGGCAACAGAGTGAGACTCTGTTTCAAAAAAAAAAAAAAAAAAAAGAGCTCTGTTGAGTTTAACCTGAAAAGTATGTGTGTAGGGACGAGGGGGTGGTAGTGAATGGACCAAAGGAAAAAACAAGGTAAATTTTAGCAATGAGCAAACAAGAACAAATTTAAAGCTAAAGTTAATGCCAGCACAGGGGCTCATGCCTGTAATCCTAACACTTTGAGAGGCTAAGGCAGGAGGTCTGTTTGAGCCCAGGAGTTCAAGATCAGCCTGGGTCACAAAGTGAGACCCCTGTCTCTACAAAAAAATTAGCCGGGCATGATGGCGTGTGCCTATTGTCCCAGCTACTCGGGAGGCTGAGGTGGGAGGATTGCTTAAGCCCGGGAGTTGGAGGCTGCAGTGAGCTGTGATCATGCCACTGCACTCCAGTCTGGGCAACAGAGTGAAACCACGTCTTGAAAAATTATATGTGTGTATATATATATAGATATACACACACACACACATATATATATAAATTAAAGTTAGAATAAATAGGTTCTATTCCTGTTTCCACTACTGGCCCAAGGCAGAATCACATACCTAAACCTGGGCCTCAGTTTCCTGATCTATAAAATTAAAAGGACAGAACAAATAATTTTTATAAGAGCATTAAATAAAAGAATAGCTCTCCCAGGCTCAGTTAAGCATCACTGTGCTAGATCCTAGGTGAGCCTACCATGCTCAGTCTTTCCTAAGAATAACCGTGTAACGGACAAATGACAATGCTTGAGGGGTTCCCCATTTCATAAAATTGCTTACGTGTGGTGTGTTCCAAATGCAATATCCAACTTTGCCTAGGATGAAAAAGAAGTCATTTATTTAAAAACAACTCACTAATATCCATATCTACTGGAAATTACATTAGAAAGCAATCAGGCCAACTTTTTTTAAAAAAACTATTTCTACTGACCTCTACTGGACAAGCCCTTGAAAAACAAGACAGCTTTTATAATAGCATCTGGGGATGCTCATTAAAACAAACAAACAAACAAACAAGACATAAATTTTGTTACCCAGAATGATTCAATATACACTACATTTTTAACTACAGTAATTAGGACTGAGAAGCCTAATTTCTGTAGTTGACAAAAAACTAGTAAAACAAGTGAGACGCTATGCAAAGTTTTAGATATTGGGCTTATACAGAAATTAATGGTACACAGTTTTCAGAGAATATTTAAAAGAAACACTGAAGGCCGGGCGCAGTGACTCACGCCTGTAATCCCAGCACTCTGGGAGGCCAAGGTGGGCGCATCACGAGGTCAGCAGATCGAGACCATTCTGGCTAAAGCAGTGAAACCCCGTCTCTACTAAAAATACAAAAAAATTAGCCGGGTGTGGTGGCGGGTGCCTGTAGTCCCAGCTACTCAGGATGCTGAGGCAGGAGAATGTTGTGAACCCCGGAGGCGGAGCTTGCAGTGAGCTGAGATCGTGCCACTGCACTCCAGCCTGGGTGACAGAGCGAGACTCTGTCTCCAAAAAAAAAAAAAAAAAAACACTGAAAGTGGTGGCAACATAAAGACTTAGGATGTCAAATTAAAAATAGAAATGTTCTTATATTAGCATAGCAAGTGCTGAAAATAAAAACATATGAAATCCATTTTCATGTTATAAAATGACACCTTTACAAAGTATGTATATAGAAAACATTTTATCTAATACCCACTAACGCCAGATCTTGGTTAAGCAGAATATGTCACAAGATGTAGGTTATGAAAGAGTTTAAATAACCGTAAAAGTTTCACAATTAGGAATGCAGTATATAGGCTTAAATCCTGCCTTCACAACTTTGTACGATCCTGGAAAATACATCTAACTCTATGCCTCAGCTTTCTCCTCTTTAAAACGGTACCATTCTGAGATCCAGAGTTGTTAGGAATGAGCTCACACATGTAAAATGCTGAGGAACGGGGTCCTGCATGCAGTAGGCACTCTACAATCGTAGCAATCACTACTGCAACCTCTCCCCACTACCCACCCCGGCCTCCTTACCACACGACGTGGGTGAAACTTTGCTGGGGGCAGTAACGGGCAACTGGAATACACAGGTGAGTTACAACACAGTCCCTGTTTGGAGTGGAGATCTCACAGACCAGCATGCATCTGTGCACCCTGGCCACAGAAGAAAGTGCAGGGAACTCTATTTCATGTCTTCAAAATTACCAAATGAGAAGGAAGACTGCCACTCTATAAAATGATATTTAGCTGAGAAAGAACAATGGTGAAGAGACCTGGCTTTTGTTTAGTTTATTACAAGTCACATGCTTCTGGGTAAGTCTAAGCACAAAAAACAAGGATAATAGCTTCAACAGATATTGTTTACTGGGTGCTGTTTTTGGTCTAGTGCATCAAGTCCTTTAGTAAACTCTAGGATGAATAGCATTAGCAATCAATTTCAGAGATAAAGAAATTAGGTGACAAGCCAGTGACAAGCCCAGAATTTAAGTGTTGCAGACTAAACACTTGTGTCCCCCACCAAATTCATATGTTGGAGTCCCAACTTCCAATGTGACTATTTGGAGAGAGGGACTTTATGGAGGTAATTAAGGTTAAATGAGGTCATAAGGGTGGGATCCTGATGATCCTGATCCAACACAACTGGTATCCTTATAAAAGAGCTGCCAGACAGCCTGTGTATCTGCCTTCTTCCCTCCCTCTCATGAGGACACCGTGAGAATGTGGCCATCTGTAAGCCAGCAAGAGAGCCCTCACCTGGAACTGAATTGACTGGCACCTTGATCCTGGATTCCCAGCTTCCAGAACTGTGAGAAATAAGTGCCTGTTGTTTCAGCGACCCAAGTCCAAGAAAAGTCACCCAGGTAATTTTGTTATAGCATCCAAGCACACTAATACACACACACAGAGCCGGGACTGAGCCCAGGCAATGTGACACTGACCACCACAAGGTCTCAATGTCTGCCCTTAGGTCCCACGTTTGCAAAATGGGAGACTGTCAGCAGCCACCAACTAATGTGTGTCAGTTTAAATGACCCATGTTGCTAGAAAAAGACTTTATCTTACAGACAAGGTACAAAGGTGTTTCAAGACATCAGGAGAAGGACACAATCCTGTACGTCAGCCTAGAGTTGGGAGCTTCTTTACAGTTCTTTCCAAGAGGTTTGGAAGAAGCGGCTCACTATGCCCTCTGGTGGCCAGCCTGGAGCACACTATCAAGCACAGGAACCACTCTCCTAAACGAGTACAGGTAGGTAATATTTAAAATTAAAAGACTTTATTTCCATTCATTTAGTCACTGGTTTTCAGAATTTCTGTGTCAGTTTACTTTCTGCCCACTATAAGGTTTGATGGGAGCTATGCTACTGCCGTCTAACCTCTTCTGTTGCTGGAAATAGAAGCAAAACAATGGAAATTTGGCAACTGCCAGGCAAAGGCACATCTATGGGCATGAGATGAGCCCATGTTGGACAGAAGGCATTTTAAAACGACAGCTCTATAAAGTGCAGTGGGTTAAATCATAAGGAAAATGTTGTGAGGTATGTTTAAAACTGACCAGATTGAGCTCTTGTACTGTATTCATCTTAAAAAAATACAAAGATATCACATATAGTTGGAAAAAGAGTGATACAGTGTGAGTTGGAATTCTTACATCTTTGTGGATGGGGAAAAAAGACACTAGAAGGAAAATGAGAAAAAAAAAATCCAAAAAGTATGTCATTCACTGTGTCTCCGTACTCACAGAGCAGAACTCTTTTGCCAATTTCACTAACGATAAGGAAAGAAAAGGGCTATAAAAAGCATCTTTCGTGTTTTCTCTTAACGAACTAATACAGCCAAAAGAAACAGGAAAAGGTGACTATCACACCAGCTACTTCATAACCACCATTTCTATAGAAAGTAGTTATCATAAATGTGAGAAATTCTTCTGTATTCCTTGTTTTCCTTTCTACTTTGCAGGTTTCTTGCTCAAAATGCCACGTGTAATAGAAGATCTTTGTGGATGATGAGTCTAAAGAAATGGGTCCTAATGAAAGTCCAAGACTCACTGGCCATGCTGTACGCTAACTGCAAAGTATTAGGACAAAATTATAGGACTATATAAAGAAACTGGGCAATAACCGTTTTTTGGCCTTTGATATGGTTTGGGTCTGTGTCCCCACCCAAATCCCATCTCAAATTATAATCCCCAATGTTGGAGGAGGGGCCTGGCAGGAGGTGATTGGATCATGGGGGTGGACTTCCTCCTTGCTATTCTTGTGATAGTGAGTGAGTTCTCGTGATATCTGGTTGTTTGATAAAAGCGTGTAGCTCTTCCCGCTTCTCTCTTCCCTCTTGCTCCCGCCAAGTATGTGCCGGCTTCCTCTACCTTCTGTCACAACTGAAAGTTTCCTGAGGCCTCCTCAGCCATGCTTCATGTACAGCCTGCAGAACCGTCAGCCAATTAAACCCCTCTTCTTTATAAATTACCCAGTCTCAGGTATGTCTTCACAGCGGTGCAAGAACAAACTAATATAGCTTTCTTTTCTGCTTTGCTTTGGTCCCAGCAAACCAAGTGGATACGCCTGTTATAAGACCATTTAATGTTTCCACACTGGACTTAGATCATACAAAGCATACGACTCACATAGTTTCCTAACAGTTTTTTAAATCTATAGGTCTCTCCTATTCAGACCTTACATGCAACTGATGTGGAAAAAAAGAACTATGGTTGAAGGACTACTGTTGAAGTGTCAATGGCAGCTAATATAAGTTACATAAGGTGTCACAAAAAACTACAAGTTTTAACTTGCACTCACAGGATACTCACAAAAAGAAACCCATAGCCACTGAACTGCATCCAGAAGACCTGTTCAGTGTTGGAACCCAGGTTTCGACAGGCATACTGACAAGCTAAATGCAACCAGTGGAGCACTAGCAGGTTGCAGGAAGACTCAGAATTCATAGTACACTGAGTAAAACTGAAGAAAGAGAATGTTTGAATCAGAGAGAGAAAACTAAGGGAGACAGGACAGATCACTTTAGATATATGAATCACTGACATGTGTAAGATGAAAGACTCACTTATTTGTGTGGCTCCAGAAGGGGAAAATTAAGACCAATGAGTAGAAATTAGGAGGAAGACTTCAGGCTCACAAAAAGAAAAACCTTTCCAACCCTGAGGAGTACTACGAATGGGATGCTCTATCTCAGGAAGTGTTTAAGCTGAGTAGACAAGTATCTATTGATGACTGATATGGAGAGAGGATTTCTGCACTAGGTGGGAGGGTGGACTAAATGTCTAAGTTTCCTTCTAACTCAAGACTACGCATGCTCTCCAATGGCAGTAAGTGGTTTACCTGGCAGAGAGAGATGTTCTCGTAAGGCTTGGCCTGGGCATGGAGGTGAGCCTTAGCCTCTCGCTTATCACCATGCACAAGCAGGATTGGCTTCTTCCTGAAAAGAAGAGCATTAGTATTTAATATACATCATTCATGGCCGGGCACGGTGGCTCACACCTGTAATCCCGGCTCTTTGGGAGGCTGAGGCAGGTGGACTACCTGAGGTCAGGAATTCGAGACGAGCCTGGCCAACATGGTGAAACTCCGTCTCTACTAGAAATATGAAAATTAGACAGGCGTGGTTGTATGTGCCTGTAATCCCAGCTACTCCGGGGCTGATGCACGAGAATCGCTTGAACCTGGGAGATGAAGGTTGTAGTGAGCTGAGACTGAGCCACTGCACTCCAGACTAGGTGCCAGAGCAAGACTCTGTCTCAAAAATAAACAAACAAACAAATAAATAAATAAATTAAAATACACCATTCATGAAGCTGGACTCACCTCATTAAGGAATGCTAACTTCCTTATCACTCGATATTTGTTTCTGGTCTTTGTAGTGAGTGAAGACAGGGCTAACACAGAGCAGGGATCAGCTAATGTTCATTTACCCGATACCTTTATAATGGGGCTACATGGCCTGATCCTGCAGCTCTGTTGTAATACAGAGGGGTAAGACTCAAGGAAGTCCTTGAATAATTATCTTCTTTGGCCAAAAAGGGCACATAAGTAGCTCTGTGTTAAAATATTTAAGTCCAAATAAATTAAAGATATATAATTATTATTATATAATATAGTGCTTTTTTCTTTTTCTTCTTTTGGACCACACAGTGGATTCATTTCACACCACATCTATATTCACCAAACTCCTCCTGTGTGCTATGTACTGTGCTATGTACTGACCCAGGATACAACAGAGAACAGGCCCAGGCCCAGGCCCACAGCATGACGCAGCTTCACTAATGGGTGGTTAGATTCCTATGAAACAGAGCCCAAGCTATGTTGAAAATGCTGTGTTTTTGAATTACAAATATAATATAAAACACTCTTCAAGAATACATTAAAAAGGCTTTTGAAGGATTCTTGATCTTTCTGATTAATTCAAAGCAAGATAATCCTTAGAAATAAGCATATTTCTACAAGCTCTCCCAACATCACAAAAATTGGATATAAGCAATCAAGCAAGATAAACAACTGAGCCACTTCCACATTTATCAATCACACTGCAGAATGATGCTCTACCATTCACAACGGAACAACAATCAACTAGAGAGAAACATCATAGAAAATGCACTTCCAGTACTAATGCCTCACTACCTCATGCTCAATAGCCTTATTCTAACATGACAGGTAAAATAAAACTATGAAATATGCACCTGTGATTTTTAGAAATTAGGTAAGAAAAACAGAGAATAACATAAGAAACACTCATGCATCTAGTACCTAGAAATAAAAAATGTTAGATCAAGTCATCTTATAAAAAAAGATTAAATATGACTGATAGAAATTGAAGTCTTTCAAATTTATTGGTTCTACAACTTATTACAAAAAGACGGCACCTGAAGAACAGCATACTGAGGTATAAATCCTTATGATCTGAATTTTTCTACATACAAATTCTGGATGTTACTTAAACTTACCATTTAGGTCATTCCTTGTCCTTCTAAGGCTCATAATAGCCTTCCCAAGATGCCTTTGGCAACAAGGGGATGCAAACAGAAGGAGGACACTTTTGCCCCTTTAGTTACTGAGAGTCCAGTGGATACTGTATTAGTGTGCCAGGGCCTCCTCCAAAACAAAGTACCACAAACTGGGAGGCTTAGACAACAGAAATACATTGTCTCACAGGTCTGAAGGCCAGAAGTCCAAGATCAAGGTGCTGGCAGGATTGGTGCCTAAGGTATGAGGCGCATCTGTTCCAAGCCTCTCTCCCAGCTTCTGGGAGTTTGGCTTGTAAATGGCGTTCTGCGTCTTTACATGGTCTTATCTCTGTCTCTCCACCCAAATTTCTCTTTTTATAAGGACGCCAGTCATACTGGATTAGTGTCTCTCCTAATGCCTTCATTTTATCTTGATTACCTTTGTAAAGGCTCTATCTCCAAATAAGATCACATTCTGAGGTACTGGGGCTTAGGATTCCAACAGATCTTTTTTGGGGCGGGAGAATTTAACCCATAACAGATACAACAAAGGAACTGCAGTCTACACTTTGCCAACACTCTAAGGGGGTGCCAATTTGATTTCAAGGTCTTTAAGAAAAGGGAGGAAGAACAGAAAATGCCAATGTGACACCAAGGATACTACTGCCAGGAGGAGCCAAGACAGAAATTGCTTGTTGCCTCCAGACAGCCATTTTCTCCTTCTTCCCTAAAAAAAGGCTAATTCAGGACAAGGTGAGCTAAGCTAAAAGACATTTCTAGCCTCTTTTAGAGCTGGTTAGCATGTAGCTGAGCTCTGCTCCGTGAAACAGATGCAGGTGTTGTATGGGATTTCCAGGAAGGCTACTCAGATGGGGATAGCTGGAATGTGGGCCTTTTTGTCCTTTTCCTCCTTTTCCCTTCTTGCTACCTGGAATAGACAAGTAAGCTGGAGCTCTAGCTGCCATACTGGGCCATGAGGTGACTTTGAAGACTGAAGTCGCACACCAGGATGGTGGAACAGAAAGGGTAGGTGGATAAGTCTTTGAGAACCCCGGTGCCCCCATCCAGACCATAAATGTTTACCATTTGAATGTATCAGGCTGGAAACAATTTTTGTCTTATTTAAGCCACTGTTATTTTGAGTATTGTTTTAGATGCAGCTAAAACTGATTCTGTGTGTTACAGGTCAAAAAAAAAAAAAAAAAAAAGCCCCAACTGCCAAAGCTGCTTGAAAAATTTTAACAGTATTTTATCTACTGTTAATGTCAAAGGTTTCCACAATCTGATGCCCTAAATGTACCAAGAATTTTGAGGACCCTGACAATCATTTTTTCTTGTGTGTTTTCCTCCATTCTACTTGCTGTTATGGGAATCTGTCCTGTAAATGCGTTAGAAACAGGGAAGGGTGACACCTCACTGTGTGATGCCCTATTTGGTCTGTACTGCCTAATATGAGGCTGATGAAGTGCAGGCAGAAGGCAGAACTAAAAATCCATCACCTCCAGAGCCTAGATAAGGGAAGGCCATATGTATAGCTTCCTTTCCTCATCTCAGAAACGCAAAGGGATCCTCAAAACAGAACAGCACTGATGTGCTACGGAAAGCATGGCACGCCGGCCGCATGTTGGCACGTTCACAGATCTAGAAGGTATGTGGAGACAGTATTTTCCTTCATATTAAGATTGGACATAAAGTTCTGTTATTTGGGTTAAAGCCTGTTCTTATCTACTTCCTGAAAGAGCAGACAGGAAATGCTAAAATCTGTAAAAAGAATGTGTAGGATGAAATAGATCAAAGAATGCTGTTTTCCCAATATAACTTAATGTCTGTATGATTTTAATGGTTTCAAAAGAAAAACTCAAAAAAAGATGGGTGGCTTTCACCTGAGAAATACAAATCTTAGGTGTCAAAGCCCCCTTACAGTTAATGATGTTGTCTGTCACCCTGTGGAACTCACCTGAATTCTGGTGGATACTGTTTTACGAGCCAATCCACGTCAAAGCAGTAGTTAAACTAGATGGGAGAAAAGAAGAGTAACTAAGCCATGGGTAATTCTGCCAAACAGTTCATAAGGAGAATTATTTAGTTATTACATTTAAGGAAACTTTAAAATAGTGATACATTACATGTATTATTTATAAACCTGGAGGGTTATGCTGCAATACTAATAAACCTACAATTTATCTTAAATACATGGTTAAAAGAACCTAAATGGAGCCAAGTACACAAGATAACAGGTTCCCAGGAAATTATCTCTGCATGTTTTGGCAGCATCTGTACTTGTCTGCAGGGTGTCATTACATTATGTCTAATGGACCTGAGATTAATTTAAATAAAAGGACTTATAAATTTACCCCTTTTCCCCTAGGTGATTATAAAAAGACCGATACTGGAGAAAAAGATCCCAGGACTTTCAGAAAAGAACGTTTTCTTTCAGGCTAACTTATTAGCTGCTTTGTACACAGCCACCTGGGACCAGACATTCACTAGGCTTCTAACAATTAAATCATAAATGCAAGTTCTGTACTGGTCTTACCCGTGTAGGCTCCTCCCCACACCTGGGTAATCCTGGACTTAGTAGCTCAATCGAGCTAACAGGGCATTTGCAAATGCTCCCCACCTTCCAAATGGAAACCAGGACTTTTGATGCCAAACCAAACGTAAAGGAAGCCTGGCTTTCTTCAGGGACAGGGCCCTTTGTTTGGACCATTTACTTGCGGGTCTGGAGCATTACATGATTTATCAAGACAAAGCGACCAGCTCAGTCAGGAAGGAGCCATTGAACATGGAAATTCACATTTTTCTAAATCAAGTCAAACTTGACTTGGCCTTCACTACTCTATCCATACCTCACCACTCTGCACCAGAGTTAACTCAGTCCCATGAGTTAATCAGTGTCCCCAAAAGAAGTGTCCCACTCTAGTCTTTCAAGCTGGAATGTCCAAAGTGACATCTTGGCCAGTGGTGCCTGAGTCAAATGCTCTCCTGATAGTGACATCCCCATTCTGTTGATGGCCATGGATCCCAATACTGTGGCACTTGAGCCAGCCTCCCGATATGTGCCATCTCAGTCCCTGAACGGGACTGAGACCCCCAAACTGCACCTCTCATATTTTCTTACGGAGTTGTTTAATTACCTGTCTACTTTCACCCAAAGAAAAAACAGTTTAAAGGTATACTCACCTGAGCTGAAGAAACAAGCGTCCCAAATAAAGGAGATAAAATATCTGAGAAGACAAAACATAAATTCACACTCGCAAAAATCCTCTAGTCGTAATAATCACTACTAACTCATTCAACAGTCACTGACAATCAAGATCTGACTCAGAACATAGTAAGCTAAATACAAAGTCTACAAAGTCAGACTTTAATGTTCCATAAAACTGAAAAAAATTTTCCCTATGGTATTTAATGTTTATCATATATTCTTTTATAAAACAATGCAAAACTAAAATCTACAACTTCAGTACTGAATGACTGATCAATTTTAGAAACTCAATATGGACAATGATACATATTCTTTTCAGATCTCTCAACTTCTACCTCCTCCAAGTACCCATTCAAGTCCCTCTCTAGGAAACCTCCCAACTCAAGACTAGAAAAACTTTCTAGAAAGATTTTATAAACCTGGACAGTTTAGAAGGACTTTCCAGAAAGACTGGAAAGCACTTGCTGAGAGCACTTGCAGCCTGTGAACGAAAGGACAGAGGCACCCACAATTCTAAACTCACATTCCTGGTGTTCCTGGTCATCTTGAGGGAAGTCCCACTTTATACCCACTCAAGCTTTACATCAGATAGGTTGGAAAGCTCACTTCTCAAACCATACCACGAGAGAAAGTACACGATCATCATGACCTTCCATTACAACAGCCACAGCTGTGGAGACCTGTTAGGTGCCAAGCAGCATTCTTGGCACTTCCCATGTATTACTTACTTCTTATATCCATTTTCTAGATGGGGTCTGTTATTCCTATTTTATAGAGGAGAAGCCTCCTTAGGAGGCTGCCCACACACACACAGCTAGGAAGGCGTGGAGGCGGGGTTTGAACCTAGGCTGTCTGGCTCCAGCACCTTCGCTCATGCCCACTAAACAGCCTCTGAGAATTAAGACTGGGCTCATTCATTTGGCAAATATTTACTGAGTGCCTCCTATCTTCTGGACATTGAGCTAGATGCTGGGGTAGAAAGATTTTCAGAGAACAACAAAAAAACATAAGGAAGTTTCTACCTTATTGGGAGAGTTGCAGAGATACACTGCAAATATTCTTCCATTTTGCCCCCACCAGCATGTATTTCTACCCTTCTAAATTTTACCCATCTTCCAAGGGTCTTTTGAAGTCCCCCTTCCTCCATGAGATCTTCTAAACCATCTACAATTATGGCACATGGTAGAGTGCTATAGCAAACAGCATGGATTCTGATGCCAGAATGTCATTACCAGCTCTATGACCTTGGGCACTTTTCTAAACTGCAGATCCATCACTTATCCAAGGAAGACAATTGTAACATCTACTCATAAGACTGTCCTAAGGATTAAAGGAGAAAATATATGTAAGAGCTCCAAGACATGTCACCACAATATCTTGGTGCTAATAGCCAGTTATTTTATTATATAGAGCAAAACTTGGCAAAATTCTCTAAGTATTTGTCAATCTGTCTCAAACAAACAAAAAACTTGACAAAGTACCAAGATAAGAGATTCTCAAAAAGAAAACAACCTGTAGAACACTCTACAGTATGGAATACTCCAACATGTATACATCACACATAATATACAGTTATACTGGATATATATTTAAAAAAAAAAAAACACTGGCAACAGTTAACATTACTATTCTTAAATATGGGACAGGAAAAAAATCTGAAAATAAGGGTAATAATGTCTATTGTGTGTATTTGCCATGTGAATATATTACACTGGTCACTTCATGTATTTGCTTCCATTTTTCTGCATTTCCAGTTTAAAGATGAGCAAACTGAAATTCAGAGAACGTTAGGTCCCGTGTTAACAATCCATACAGCAAATGAGTGGTGAGGCTGGAAAGCAGATTCTAGAGCTCCCGCTATTCCCCCTACAAATGCTCCCTGAGGAAGAAGGAGAGTAAACTAAGGCCATCTTTTGATCCATAACTGAAACATCTATTTGTACTCAGGCACTACTTTTTTTCTTCTTCTTCTTCACCAGGAACCAAAACCAGGCTTTTAAGCAGTGGTTCTCAAACCTGAATGGGCAGTAGAATCCCCTGGAGGGCTCCTGAAAACACAGCTTGCAAGGTCTCACCCTCAGTCTGATTTAATGAATCTGGAATGCAGTCTAAGAATTTGCATTTTAACAAGGTCCAGGTGATGCTGAGGCTGCTGGTCCAGGGCCCATGGAGAACCACTACTATTGTCAAGTATTTGCTACCTTGTTGATAAACTGTTACTCATCAAGCTTAATCTTAAAAAGTTAAATAATGCTAAACATCGTGCTAAGTGATACAAGGGGTTGAGCTACAAGGTTTTGAGAACACACACTCTGTCTGAGTTAACAGTCTGCTGTCATACTAATGCACTTGCCTATCAAGAATTTTTTTCCTGAAAGTAAAGAACACAAATAAGAGTTCTCAGAAATCATTCTAGGCTGCCCTCCTTGTTTCATGGAGGAGAGACTCTCAAGGGCAATTCAACAGCTCCTTGACAACCAGCATCCTCTTACCCTTGATGTGGAGGGCTCCAGAGTTATACTTCGGCTTAACTCCGGAGACTCTAGTGAGGTAAAACTGGAAGGGGTTCCCTTTATCCAGCATGTCCCAAATGTCCTGGCCCTCCCCTGATGTCTCGTACTCTTCCTCCTCTTTAAGCCTGTGGCAGGTGGGAGGGCCATGATTTTCAGTTCTTTGGGCAGTGCCGTCACTGGGAGCCGAGATGTCTTTCTCCTCTTTGATCACCACTTTCTCAGCCTGCTTCTGCGGCATTTCTGGCTGTAGCTCATCATCACTGCTGGACAGACACCAGCCTAGGTCCTCCTGGGAACCGCTTTTCTGCCTTTTGGGAGGTAAAACTGAATCTGTATCGCTGAATTTCACAGGTGATATTTTCCTCTTGTGTGCGGCTTTCCGGGCCTCGGAACAGGTGTACCTGGGCTCATTTGCTGCTCCTTGCAGAGAAGAGGTAGACGGCTTGTCTGGTTTTGGCTTTTCTTCTTCACTTTCATCACTACTGGATATGGTCCACCTCCCATAATCGCCTTCCTGAGACATTATACTCCTGGAAATGGAAAGTGGAAACATCAGCATTTCCCATTCATCAGGGCATTGGCAAAATAACTTCATTGCTCTCAACTTCCCTATCAGATGAGCTGACACCTTCCAGAGGCTGACCACCTACCATCAGCTGCTTTTTGGGTGTTTATAAGCACATTACCAGAATCCACTATCGGATTCTGCCAAATTACAAGCAAAAGTCCTGGTCACCTTTCTTTCTTCTTCCCTTTGTTTTCCTTCTTTTTTTTGAAACAGGGTCTCGCTCTGTCACCCAGGCTGCAGTGGCACCGTGGTTCAATCTCAGCTGACTGCAACCTTTGCCTCCTGGGCTCAAGCAATCCTCCTGCCTCATCCTCTGGAATAGCTGGAACCACAGGCGGACACCACCACATCTGGCTAATTTTTTTTCCTTTTTTTTGGTAGAGACAGGGTTTCACCATTGTTACCCAGGCTGACCTTGAACTCCTGGACTCAAGAGATCCACCCACCTTGGCCTTCCAAAGTGCTGGAATTACAAGTGTGAGCCACCATGCCTAGCCTTGTCTTTCAATCTAAACTTTGTTCTTAGATGTCCTAGGAAAGGAGGTTGAAGAAGGCATCAAGACAAACTCCAAAATAAAACATTCATTCTTGACCCTGAAGCTTCCAACAAGCATTTGGGGTTAATCTATGTTCAATGCTTAAGGTCAAATTGGAATTTACAAACCTAGCCTTCACCCAAGTACAGACACCCACAGGACTTCAGTGATTATGTAT
Organism: Rhinopithecus bieti; assembly: GCF_001698545.2. NCBI lineage: Eukaryota > Metazoa > Chordata > Mammalia > Primates > Cercopithecidae > Rhinopithecus > Rhinopithecus bieti. The sequence goes on along the minus strand of NW_016807466.1, from coordinate 2,587,034 downwards.
GTCTTATTTCCCAAAAGACAACCCATTTACCATAAAGCTTAACAAAGTCTTCAAGGGGAATGCCAAATGACCACTTAGGTATGTACGTTATTTATCCTACTTCCATGAGGACCCAACTAACTCAAGATACAATTATCCTATTGGCCACATCATAAATCTACTAAAACCTGCACAGAAATAACTTATACTGAAGCAACACACTTTTATTTTTTAAGCCACATAGTTAAATTCTACTTTCTTGTTCTGAGAAGAGGAAAGTACACGAAACAGTCACTTTTGGTGTTACCTACAAAATCTCGTCAATTCAATGGTAAAGGACTATCTAAGTCGACTTTCCAGATAGCTAAAGAACAGTTCCTCAAAGTGATACTTTTAACATTTTAGCACAAGACCCAGGGGAAAATTACAAAACTCAATAGTCTGTGCTCAGATTAACAGTATCTTTAAGTTTTTGCCATTTTAAAGAGGCTGAAAAAGATGCATTGACTGGAGTAAACCAAGATGGTGATACTCCCTTCACAAAACCTACCTTCCCCCAAAAAGAGAATTCTACATTATTCTACATCAAAAGATTTGCAAATGAATACATATGCATATGTCTCTAGATGAGAACTAAAAATAAAAATCTTGGCCAAGGGACCCCAGAGAAACCTTAAATACTGAGTTCCGGGCCATGGTGGGATGGGAGCTCAGACATGCCTGTTATATCCCCTCCCTTCTGCGGTTTAAACACAACTGACCAGAGAGCATAAGACTGGCAGAATAGATTCTGTGACAATATGACACCAAATCATAAACAAGACCTAGGGCCATGCCCAGCAAGGGTTAAATCACACATTGCTACCCTTAAAGAATAAACTTCTACTTGCCATAAGGTTCTTTTTCCTTTGGCAGCTAAACAAATTGCAGCTCAGCTACTGCCAGATGCTTGGCTAACTGCTGCCCCCCCCCCCTCCGGTTCCACAGGCCATCACTGCAGCTGTCATTGGACAATGGACCAACTTCAGTAACTTTCTCCTGAAAAGAAACCACAGACTGGTTCTGACCAGTCCTCAAAGGCTGAGCACTGAGTGCCTTGTCCCTCCTTCACCTTTTGACATAGAGGGCCTAATTGTAAATCATTCAAATGTTAAGTCTCCATCCCAAAGTGAACATAAGATGCACGAAACATGCACGCTTGCTCATTACACATGCACATGTGCCTCCCTTGGTGAATATTCATAGCTCCTCCCACACCCATTGAATATGTATACTTGACCATCCCATTCAGCATAAATCCCTGTTCTACCCTCTCCTCCCTGGGATGCCATTAAAAGTCTCTGCCTGAGGCTGTGCTTCCTAGCTTGTCAGGCCACACTGCAGGCTGTATCTCTTTATAAGAACTAAGCTCTCCTTTCTAAATGTATACATCTCATGATTTTTCAGTGGACACAGCAGGGGGTGGAGGGTTGGAAATACTTTAAAGGTATCTATCCCTTTTCACACTGTCTCTCTTAACCTTCTTCAATTAACTACCAGTCAAGTCAAGCAAGCCTTCTGTAAATTACACATTTTGAGGAGCTTTTATGCAAGAATGCATCAAGACAATAATCTGGCCCGTTCTACATGGCTCAGGGTCACTATTACCCCATCCGGCATGAACACACTATCTCACAGCCAAAGCCTTACGGACTGCAGAGAGGGCTGGGGCCACTTGCTTCTGGAATAGTGACCCTAGACTGTCTGGCTCTTTTGAGCCTTCATATCTGCTTTCTAAAAGTTTCTATTCATTTCTACACTCTGTCCAGCCCACTTCAAGGGGTTTATTAAAACTCATAGCATAGGTATATTTTCCCTAAATTGTTTCTCATCTGCTAAGGGTTAAGAAACTAGATAACCAGGTTTGCAGAATTGTATTGTCATGGTTAAAGGGGTCTGAGTGCCCAGTTTCCTCCATGAAAGAGATTCAGATTGATTTACTACTCAACACCTACTTAAGCAGCTCAGAAGTGTTTCCTTAAACGTTTTTAATCCTTCCGGTATAAAAAAAAACCCCACAAAACCTTAGGTTCCTCTAGCATTCTAGAGTCTAGAAGTTGCTGGATATAGGTATTTAAGCTGCTACAATTCACTTTGAAGAAACTATCTCAGTGGCTACAGTTTTGTGACTTTAAAGTTATTTAGGGACAAAAGAAACACCTTCGGAAAAACTACTCTCTGAATGTCAGCTCTAGCTTCCTCTGAATTCTAAAACAGTTCTAAACCAACGCGGTTAGCAGGTCGCAGTTTTTGACGAGAAAGGATTCAGCTTCCACTCTTAGAAGCAGTTTGCAGAATCTTAAGAGGCTACCATAACAAATATGGTTGCCTGCATTATATAAATAAAATGGAATTCCCAAACCCTGAGAATTCTGTAGGTAAAATTCTTAGCGACTCTGTGAATTATTTGGAGAATTTCAAAGGTTTTTTAGTTTTATCATTATCTACATTTTCTAAAACCATATGGAAGTGGAATTCCCTCCAACAAAGTAGGACAAGTGGGTAAAAAATAGAACAAAGCTTTAAAAAAAGACATTTTCTAGAGAACAAAGTCTTTTTTGAGGTTCTACTCTATACATAAAGTTTTGGACCTGCTGACATTCAAAAATATGCCTGAGTCGCTTATTAAAGACAACCCAATACAATTTGTTGGGTCACAATTTAGTGCAATACACTAATAAAATTGTGTTTTGTTGTTAAGTGTAGCAACTTACCAACCTCTTTATGAAATCAAGGCTCGCACCTGGCTGGAAAAGAACTGCTGGTAAACACCAATATCAAATTTTTACTTTGGAAAACTGGATGGTCACCAGTAACAGAATTTACTTCCCTCGTACAGGCTCTGGTGCCTAGCATTCCAGAGTGCTTTGTAATCAAGTCGTACAGTTTTAACAAATGTAGAACCCAAGAGCCTTCCTTCCATTGTTTATTATCTATCTTCCCTGCCTGGGCAGTGCTTGGTACAGCATAAATCTAAAGTCACACTTTTGGTAAGTGGTACCGAAAGAGTCAGAGAATACAATACAGCTGTGTTGATGCTGAATCCTGGCACTCAGTCAGGACAGCATAGTGTTTCCTAAAGTGGAAGTGATTGGGATCTGACATTATGAAAGTACCTCCCTTTCCCGTCCAATCCAACTCCCTGTTTAAATCAAGAAGAAAGTTGTAGTGTTGTAGAAATGCTTTTAATCTTGATTTGGAACAAATAGCAGGGTTTGGGCTCTTCTGCAGGCACCAACAATTTTGTTTACCATCAACAGAAGGTATCTGATGGCTACGTTATATTTGAAATAGCAAAATAAAGTTTACTTTATGTAAAAGAATGATTGGATTCAAACAAAAATATTAAGTATATGATAGTCTATGTGATAGCAGCAGGAGGCAGACAAATCCAGAGGCAGATAGGGGCAGAGCCTCATTAAAACCCCACCTGCAAACCAAAGACAGTTTAAAGCCTGAAAGCCAAGCTACAAGTCTTGGATAAATCCACAGACCGGATTGATAACCTCTCTTCCCACTTGGCACGGTTTCCTCTAATTAATCCCCACCCTTCACCTACTTTACATATACCTACCCTTCCCTAATTGGTTTTTTACATTGTCAAGCCCACCTTTGAGTGGTGCCTTTGTTTTAGCCTTTTTTGCATACTTACAAACCGATCAGCACACACTCCCCCATTCTGAGCCCATGAAAGTCCCAGACTCAGCCACACCGGGGAACTGCCCACCTTTGGGTGGGGACAGGGGACACCCACTTGGGGTCCCCTCTCTGCTGAGAACTGTTTCATCACTCAATAAAACTCATCTCCACCCTTCTCCCCTTTGGTTGTCACCCTAACCTTATTATTCTTGGATGCAGGACAAGAAATTGGGACCTGCTAAACAGCAAGTGCAAATAGAGCTATAGCCCTGTAGCAGCACTCTGTTCCGCTGGTGGAACAATGGGAGAGGGAACCGCTGGCTGCCACACACCTCCATTTACTGGGCTGCAGATGGTGGGACTAAAAGAGCTGTTAATACATCCCTATTTGCCTGGCGTCTCTAAGTGTTCAGGCACCACCGCATCCCCCTCATCTGGACACCAGAGTCTGATGCCAGAGTCACTTGCCATACGCCCAGGCCATCCACAGTCCTGCATGGTCTGTGCCTGGGCCAGCACTTGGAACAGCCATCCAGGCCTCCAGGCTCACTCATACACCCACTCCTTGCAGGCTGAGCATGCATGGTGGCCACGGGATCTGGGCCAGGATGAAAGCCAAACGCACAACGCCAGGCTGAGTGGGCAGGGCACCTCCTGTGGCCAGCCCAGGGCTGGAGGTCTCCAGCTGGCTAAGCGGCCCTGAAAAAAATCCCGTGTCATATGTGTTAAGAGAATAAAACAAAGTGGGGAGAAGGCAGGTGAGTGTGATTGAAATTTGGCAAACACTGCACTAACATGAAAAATCTAAAGAAATTTTCCCACCAAACGCTAGCTCAGAACACTGTTAGTGCTTTTATTAAGGACTTTAAAACATGTTGTGGATATGAAAGGTACTCCATTTAGAGCTGCAAAGTGTTTCCTCACTCCCCACTATACCAGACCCAGCTGGGGCATTTCTCTTTCACCTCCAGTTGCTCCTTCTCATGGAGCTTAAAGACCATCAGGTGGGCCCGGGAGCCAGGCTCCTCAGTTGAGTTCCTGTGTGGCCAAAGGCAGCATGGGCCCTTGTCTCAAACCCAGCCATGACTATGGAGTAAATGTGCACTCGGGCAGGTTAGTTAACTGCTGAGCCTCAGTTTTTTAGTCTGTAAAATGGTTATCATGCTTACCCCCTGGAGTGCATTCATTCAACAACTTACTGGGCAGTCATTACGTACCGAAAACTGGGAATGAGGCGTTAACAATATAGTTTCTACCCTAGCAGAGCATAATTTCAGGGCAGAAGAGACAGACTCACATATAAAAATTTTAATAGCCAAGATGAGTTAGACATTCATTACATTTTATAAGTATGAGACAGAAAAATAGGGGTGATCTTTGGAATATGCTGAAGAAGTAACATATAAATGAGACCCAGAGGGCCAAAAGGAACCTGCTGTCTAAATGATGGGGTGAAGAGCATTCCAACTAGAGGGTACCCAGCCTGCAGAGATGGGAAAGAGATCATAAAAAAAGACTTAGGCAAGGCAGGCAATGGTCCAGGATGAAGGGGGTGAGGGGAGAAGACCTGTTAAAGAAATTGGATTTTATGCTATGAACAATGGGGTCTCACTTATGGCTTTAAAAAGAAAGGGAGTCCGAATTGCATTTATTTTTTTTGAGACAAGAGTCTCGCTCTGCCGCTCAGGCTGGAGTGCAATGGCACAATCTCGGCTCACTCCAACCTCCGCCTCCCAGGTTCAAGCAATTCTCCCACCTTAGCCTCCCGAGGAGCTGGAATTACAAGCACCCGCCATCATGCTCGGCTAATTTTTGTAGAGACGGAGTTTCACCATGTTGGCCAGGCTGATCTCGAACTCCTAACCTCAAGCGATTCACCTGCCTCGGCCTCCCAAAGTGCTAGGATGACAGGCGTGAGTCAACGCGCCCGGCCTTCGATTTGCCTTTTTAATACAACTGTGTGCGCTTCAACTCTGTGGAGAACGGTTTGGAGACAAAGGAAGTGAGAGGGCTCTTGCTGAAGGCGTTCGACGGGAGCCGATTCGTAAGGTGAGGAAGTGATGACAGCAGCTGTCAACCTTACTGTGTGATCATCTGGGGCCGGCCAGGCACGATTCGAAGCGCCTCATCGGGTGTAAACTCGCTTCACCCTCAGGACAACTCTATACTACGTACCGTGACCGTCCTCCTATACTGGGAAACCAAGTACAGAAAGCTTAAGCGTCTGGCACGTGGTGGGCGCTTTCCTACTCACTTTCTGGGACCACGCACCTGTAAGCTTAGGTCTGGGAATAAAAACCCCAGCAGGGGCCCCTCGCGCCGCGCCCAGGCAAGACACAGGTCTCCGCGGCGCCTGTGCGCGCCCCCTGAGACGCTGTGATCGGAGGAAACCGAGGCCCCGGGGCCGAGGCGACCCTGCCCCGTCTTCCCGGCCGCGCCGCTTCCTCGCGGTCCGCCTCCATCCCTGCAGGACCCCAGCAGCCCGCGAACCGCGACCAGTCAGGAGCAGGATCCCGGGCCCGACCGCAGCCCGCGAGAGAACGCACCGAGTCCACGCCAGCTGCCGCCCAACACGTACCTGAGGCGCAAGGAACCCACGCTCGCCTCGAATCCCGCCCCTTCGGGGACCGCCGCGCATGCGCGCAGTTGAAACCCTCGGGGCAGCGGCGCGGGTCTCCAGGCCCAGCCCCTTCCCCTTCCGGGGAGCGCACCGCTGGGTCCTAAAGCCCTCCGGGTGTTTACCCAGGACGGGGCTGGGGAGACCTCGTCTCCGCTAGCTCTTGGCTGACCTCCTGGAGACTTCTTAAAACGAATGGAGAACCAGAAAGGCGTCCCCTAACTTCTCTCTAGTTAACTACGAGCAAGACTCACCCTCTTTAGGGAATTCTCATGGCTCAGGCTCCCGGGACTCCATGCAGCGGCGTTTGGTTTAAAGTGGAGAGAGGATACGCTTAGGATAAAGGCAGCTGCAAGGAGACCTGTGTCCTGGGAAGGGCTGGGTGCAGACTTTGAAATCTGCTGTAAAATAAAATGTTAAATGAGTTCCCATCGGACTCTAGAACTTCGAATATCTATTCCTTCTTCGAAACAGTTGTGTTCTTTTAAAATCTTCTGAGAAACGGAACTCGCCCGGCAGTCCTTGCCTTCAATAAGGATGTTTGCTGTGGGATTTGGGCTCGGTGCTATTTATGGTATTTATTCTTGGAATCTCTCCCAAACTAGGCATGTCTTCCAGAGGACTGAGTGAAATACATTTGTGTAAACATAACGGCTCGTTTCGTTCGTTCATCGAAGATCTACTTTGTGCCCTGTACAGTGCTAGGTGCTGGGGTTATCTGGAGGACAGAGCAGATGTAGTAGCTACCCTGGGAGCTCGATCTCAATGACTTGCTGATCTGAACGAGAATCCTGGACTTGGCTCTTTTCGTTTGGTTGTCTTTATGTTTGTTCACACTCTTTTTGTCTCCAATAATGTTTAGCATAGTGCCATAGATCTAAATGATTAAAAGTAACTTACTGCAAGATGGAGGGAATGAAATAAATCATGAACCAGGCATCGAACCAGCACCTAGAAGCGCTTGGATTTCCGGCCACACGCAACTAGTAAAGGGGGCAGACAGGGGGCGGAGCCAAGTGCTGGGGGCAGGCCTGGGCGCCTCACTGCCAGGGCGGCTCCTAGGAAACTTGATTAAACAAAGGCTCTGGCCAATAGCCCTGCGGGATTAACGCGAGTGGGCTGGCAGGTTGTCCAATGGGAGGAGATGACGGAGTTGCGCGGTGAAGTTCGGCTTCCTGAGCCGCGGCGGGCGTGGCCGCGTTAGGCTGCCAGCCAGGCCGGGGCAGCGGTGTACAGTGGTTGGGGTGCTGGGGTTCGGTTATTGCAGTCGCGATGTTCTTCTCCGAGGCCAGAGCCAGGTCGCAGACGTGGGAAGCCAGTCCCTCGGAACACAGGATGTGGGTGGAAGTAGGTGTCCCGAGGGCGACTGAGCCTCGGACTTCAGCTTGGCCTGGGCCTCTCGCTTTCTCCCCGCGCCTGGGTCTCACTCTGCCAGGGTTGTACAGATAAGACCTGGGCTGCCTGTCCAAAGGGTCGTGGTTAATGACTGATCCTGGAGCTGCAGGGCTCCTGGCTCCCCGTCCAGGACTACGGCTACCTCCAAGTTCCTTCTCCTTTCCCTCTACATAGTCTATTAATGGTAACCACGAATCTGCATCTCTTCTCCCGCCTTTCAAAGCCAGCCCCTTTGCCTCACCTTCCTAACTCCAGGACTGAATTTTGAGTAGAATTTATCTCGGTGATCTAAATGAATTAATTTGCGTCATCCTAGCGATTAACTGGTTTTACTTTCTTGAGGAAATTTCAGCCCATCTTTAAGAAGATTTCAGTCCATCTTTAAGATTTCTTGAGAATTAATATTGGGATAATGAAATTCTATTTTTATACTCTACCGCTGGGCCAAGTTTTAGATTTTCGAGGTCCAAACTATATAAATTAGTAATAAAAATAAGAAGAAACAGTTTCTGTCTCATTAACTAAAGCTATTTAATGTTCTTCAGGTATTTAAGGCATGTGATGAAGATCACAAAGGATATCTCAGCAGAGAGGACTTTAAAATTGCTGTTGTAATGCTGTTTGGGTACAAGCCCTCCAAGGTAGAGCTTTCTTATATATTTGGGGATGGGGTAGACGATCAATGGTGAATGGACCTTAAGAAAAGTCCACAGGGCTAGCTTAGGATGTTTATAAATTGCTTTATAAGCAATTTCAGAGATGTGCCCAGTGCTGAATTTTAGCTTCCTCTTAACACCTCAGCCCAGAGATGAAGTAGAAATCTTTTCCACTGGAGCCTACACAAGCCTATCTCACTACCAGGCTGCTAATAACCATTATAAATACGAGATGCTAGAGAAGTGCCAAGAGGGAAGGCCGAAAGGGGAGTGTTGGTAACAGGATAAATTTGCAGAGGACGTGACATAGTCTCTTTCTCGTTTTACTTTTGTTGCTTTGTTTATAAAATACATCCACAGTCAAAAAATTAAAACAGTGCAGAAAGGTATAAAGTTGAGCATAAAATCTGCTCCCTGCCTACCAGAGGGTCCGGCTCCTAGGGGATTACCATTGACAGTTTTTGTGTAATTCTGAAATTTTCTATCCATGACATATATGCATAGTCTTTTATTGAAACCATAAATGGGTAAATATTGTGCCTACTTTAACTTGCTTTTCTCATTTAACAATATATCAACCTAAAAGCACACACCACTACCACATTTTAAAATAGTTGCACATTATTCTTTTTAGCCAGGTTCCTGTGTGGGATTATATATGTTTTTTTTGTTTGTTTTTGTTTTTTTTCCTACAAACATTGCTGCAATGATACACATATTTATGTCCTTCTGGCTGTATATCTGTGGAATAAGTTCCTAGAAATATAATTGCTAGGTCATGAAATATGTACATTTAAAATTTTGTTGGATATTTGCTCTCCAGAAAAGATTGCACCAATTCACCAATAATGAGAGTTGAGCTGAGCTTCCATGAACCTCCTACTTGAGTAGGGCAAGCTTCCTGTTCACCTCTGTCTTTATGCTTTTCTGCTTTCCTGTTACATTCATTCTAGAGACAGCGCCCTTCTTGTTAAGCTGGAATTAGTCATAGTCGAGATACTGTCCAGATTCAAGAAATTGAGCTGCCACCGTCAAGCAAAGGGAGCACTCAGAGCTCGGCCTGGAATGCCATCCCTCACTCTCATTAGACCAGACAGCTTGGCAATTAATTAGGGCCCAGCTGTTCCTGATGAGTGGGCTCTGCCTTTCTGTCAGATTGAAAGCCCAGCAAAGCCAGGGACCCTGTGATGTCATGCTTCTCTGCTCTATTTGTGTCAACAGAACATACTGTGAAGTTGTGATGCACATTAAGTATTAATATATTCTCTTGACCCAAGTAGGTTGCATGGACAGCCCAGGTGGGTTCAGAGTGGCTCAGCTATGAGGGGATGCCTAGTTACTGAGAAGCTTATTATGGCGCTCAGAGAAGTAGTCAGGGCCAACTCTTAGAAATTGCAGCTCTCCTGTTTACCTGTAATCATTTCAGCTGGAATTAAAAAACAGGTCAGCTAAAATGAGTCAGCCTGTGAAGCATTGTATTTAACTTGGATTCACTTGGAAAGGTATCTTGTCTCATTTTGCCTTTCTCACCCTTGAGTCTACTTGGTTTCAATTTTAGAATGAGAAATTTAATGACAGATACAGTGATGTAACATACTGTACATACACTCCATGAAATTTAGCAGATTTTACTTTTCATACTGGGATGAGGTTTTCCATTTTATTTTTTAAGCAAATGAACTGTTTACTAACCACAGATCACTAAACGGTAAAGTATTCACTGATAGCATGTCACCTATAAACTTAGTCATTTGTACAATGAACTTTTATTATGCAAATGACTCAATATATAATTTCTGTGAAATTCAACAGATTTTTTAGACTAGGTTGAGGTTTGGGGTTTCATTTTTGAACATTGCTTTTGAGCAAATGAAATATTTACTGACTGCAGGTCATGAAGCAATAAAATACTTAGATAATAAATCACTTATACGTTCATGCGGTTGTTTACATAATTTATTTATCTTTTGAGATGCAGTCTTGCTCTGTCACCGAGGCTAGAGTGCAGTGGCGTGATCCAGGCTCACTGCAACCTCCACTTTCCAGGTTCAAGCAATTTTCCTGCCTCAGCCTTCAGAGTAGCTGGGACTACAGGTGCACACCACCACACCTGGTTCTTTTTTTTTCTTTTTTTTGTATTTTTAGTAGAGACGGGGTTTCACCATGTTGGCCAGGCTGGTCTCCAACTCCTGACCTCAAGTGATCTGCCTACCTCAGCCTCCCAAAGTGCTGGGATTACAGGCGTGAGCCACCGTGCCCACCCACACATAATGAAATTTATTGTTTCTATTTAATAAAAGGAGTACTTGCTAGTTGCTAGTGATATAAAGATGAATGAAAGACAGTCTCTACTTTGAAGCAGTTCAGAGTTTAATGTAGAAAGACATAAAACTGTGATAGATACCAAGAAAGAGATTGAAAAACAGAAAGTGAAGGGAACAAAGAAGGCCTAATTCTAGTGGTAACTATAACAGTCTGGGTGGTCATTTAGACTAGAGAAGATAGATTTTTCTGGTAAGTATCTAGGAACACTTTGTGGGTGGTGGGACAAGTTAGGCCCTGATGACTGACTGGATGCAGTGGTGGTAAGGGTGACATGACCACCAGGACTGAAGGGATAGCGATGCCACCAATTAAGAGAAAATTTAAGAGTAGGTTCAGAGGAAGTCAGTGAGTTTCGATTGGAACACATTGAGTTTGAGGCAGCTATGAGCATTCCAGGTGCATTCACTTGTTAAATAATGTGCTGTCTATTGAGGTTATGGTGGTGAAAATCTGCTGTTAGATTTTACTGCTTCCCTGAGATATAGGAATCTGAAATTGGATGGAGAGGGTAGGGCTGGAGATAGGCTTGGGGATCCTTGGTTTGCATGTGGTTGCTCAAAACATGAGGCTGGATGGCATTGCCCAGGAAGAGTATGCAGAATAGGAAGAGCTGTGGTCTGAGGATAGAACGTTAGGGAATACCAGCATTTAAGGGTAGGAAGGGACTTGAAGAAGTTGGAGTGGGAACCATTTGGCAGGGACAAGAGGAACCAAGAAAATGCAGGAAATCCAAGACTGGGAAGAGTTCAAGACCAGAAGTGGAGAAATTATGTCAGATGCCACCAAGGCTCTAATACTATAATGTTTATAAAGCCCTTTTAACAGTGTGGTAAAGGGCTTATATTTTAACATTTAGTGAAAGCAGGTCCTCATGTTTTCTATACAGTAAAATCTCAAATGTTTAAAGATGCATAGGGGAAAAAAGCTGATTAGTCTAAAATGATAACAATGATTTTCACTGGATGACTGATTTTTTAATTTTCCTCATAATTTTTTGTGCTTTCTACATCAATCATGTGGTACTTTTATAACCAGGAAAAAAAATTTAAAAATAGAGCCATAGTGCCCATTATAACAATTGTTTGTATTTGTCTGAAGTAGAAAGGCTGCCTGTTAGATTATATATGGGACAGCCAAATTGATTTTCTGTGCTTAAACTGTTTTGGTCAGTGGAATAAAGTTTTGGGGGCTATTAGAGGCTAGCAGATTAGTGTCTGCTATTTTACAGATGTTGATGGAAAAGTAAAATGACTTATAGCTATTGTGTGTCATTGCTTGTCTGCTTGGTTCAACAAACTTGGTTTCTCATAAAATAGATGCTTATTCCCACCTGAAGAATTAAGAATTTGCACTGTGAAAACATTTGATAAAATTACGTGTTCTATTATTTTTTCCTCTTTTCTAGATAGAAGTGGATTCTGTGATGTCTTCAATAAATCCAAATACTTCTGGTAATATGAAAGTTAATATTTTTGGTACCTTATTTAGACACTGAGATGGCTTGACTATATCCCTACATCAATCTCATCTCAAATTCCCATGTGGTGTGGCAGGGACCTGGTGGAAGGTAATTGAATCATGGGGGCGGGTTTTTCCCATGCTGTTCTCATGATACCAGATAAGTCTCACGAGATCTGATGGCTTTATAAGGGGGGGTTTCCCTGCACAAGCTCTCTCTTTGCCTGCTGCCATCCATGTAAGATGTGACTTGCTCATCTTTGCCTTCTGCCATGATTGTGAGGTTTCCCCAGCCACGTGGAACTGTAAGTCCGTTAAACTTCTTTCTTTTGTAAATTGCCCAGCCTTGGGTATGTCTTTATCAGTAGCGTGAAAACGGACTAATAACACTCACAAAATGAAAATTAAAAACAGAAACTAGGCTGGGTGTAGTGGCTCACGCCTGTAATCCCAGCACTTTGGGAGGCCAAGGTGGGTGGATCACCTGAGGTCAGGAGTTCGAGACCAGCCTGGCAAAGATGATGAAACTCCGTCTTTACTAAAAATACAAAAAATTAGCTGGGCGTGGGGGTGGGTGCCTATAATCCCAACTGCTCAGGAGGCTGAAGCAGGGGAATTGCTTGAACCAAGGAGGTAGAGATTGCAATGAGCCAAGATCGCAGCATTTGCACTCCACCTGGGTGCCATTGCACTCCAGCCTGGGTGACAAGAGTGAAACTCTGTCTCTAAATAAATAAATAAATAAAAACTATATAGCATTATATTTAAGCACATCTTTGTTTTGTTTCTCATTGTCCAAAAGGTTTTGGTTGTTTTTATTTTATTTTTTAATTTTTAGTTTTTGTAGGTGTACGTATAGAGAGGTGGTAGATGAGAAGTTTTGATGTAGGCATGTTATGTGTAATAATCACATCTTGGGAAATGGGATAACTATCCCCTTGAGCATCAATCCTTTGTATTGCAAACAGTCCAATTATACTCTTAGCTTTTTTTTTTTTAATTTTTTTTTTTGAGACAGAGTCTCGCTCTGTCGCCCAGGCTGGAGTGCAGTGGCCGGATCTCAGCTCACTGCAAGCTCCGCCTCCCGAGTGTACGCCATTCTCCTGCCTCAGCCTCCCGAGTAGCTGGGACTACAGGCGCCCGCCACCTCGCCCGGCTAGTTTTTTGTATTTTTTAGTAGAGACGGGGTTTCACCGTATTAGCCAGGATGGTCTCGATCTCCTGAGCTCGTGATCCGCCCATCTCGGCCTCCCAAAGTGCTGGGATTACAGGCTTGAGCCACCGTGCCTGGCCACTCTTAGTTATTTTAAAATGCTTATTATTTTGACTATAGTCACCCTATTGTGCTATCAAATACTAGATATTACTAGTCACATCATGGAGAATGGAGTATCCTTGCTGTCAAGCATTTATCTTTTGTGTTACCAAAAATCCAATTATGCTCTTTTGGTTATTTTTTAATGTACAATTAAGTTGTTATTGACTATAGTTACCATGCTGTACTATCAAATACTAGGTCTTATTCTATTTTTTTTTTTATTTTTTTAATCCATTAGCCATCCACACCTCTCCCCAACTCCCCCACTACCCTTCCCAGCCTCTGGTAACCATCCTTCCACTTTCTTTGTTCATGAGTTCAATTGTCTTGATTTGTAGATCCCAAAAGTCAGAACATGCAGTGTTTGACTTTCTGTGCCTTATTTGACCTAACATAATGACCTCTCATTTTCATCTGTGTTGTTGCAAATGACAGGATCTCATTCTTTTTTCTTGCTGAGTAGTACTCCAGTGTGTGTACCACATTTTCTTTATCCATTCATCTGTTGATGGACACTGAGGTTTCTTCCAAATCTTGCCTATTGTGAACAATGCTGCAACAAACAGTATATGAGAGTGCAGATATCTTCCATATGCTGATTTCCTTTCTTTTGGGTATATACCCAGCAGTGGGATTGCTGGATCATATAGTAGCTCTATTTTTAGTTTTTTGAGGAACCTCCAAATGGTTCTCCATAGTGATTGTACTAATTTACATGCCCACCAGCAGTTTATAAGAGCTCTCTTTTCTCCACATCCTTGCCAGCCTTTGCTATTGCCTGTCTTTTGGATAAAAGCCATTTTAACTGTGGTGAGATATTATTGTAGTTTTGATGGCATTTTTCTGATCAGTGATATTGAGCACCTTTTACATACGCCTGTTTGCCATTTGTATGTCTTCTTTTGAGATTCTTTTATTTTTGATTATTTATAAATATGTTTATCACAGGGAAATTTCAAACTGTCAAAGTGCATAAAGAAAAAATATCACTCATAATTTTAACATTCAAAAAATGATACTAGGTTTTCTGACTTTTGCAGCTGGATGAATGATATGGCACCTACTGAAAAGAGAAGATGGCAGGCGGGTGGGGCGGTGGGGTGGGGGCAGGGGGCAGGCAATGCTTGGGGGTGAGGGAGACTAAGAGCTCAATTTTGAATATGTTTGAGAAGTGTTAGTTTACTATGTCCAAGCAGTCGGACTGGATAAATTTCAGAAGTAAGTTCTGGGCTGAAGAAATGTAGGAGTCATCAACCTGTAGACAGATTTTAAAATAATGAGAATGGATGAGACCACTTAGATAGAGTGGACTAAGAATGTTAAGAACTCTAGCCAGTAGAAGTCACGTGGAAGATGAAGAAATGGTGAAGGAGACTTAGGAGTGATGGGGGGGCAAGAGGAAAATCGAGTGTTTGATCAAAAACCAAGAGAAGTAGATATTTTAATGAGGAAGGTGTGCTCAGCACTATCAAATGCTCCTGAAAGGTGAGGTGGCATAACTGATGAGTATCCTGGAGGTGTTTGGTGACTTTAGCAAGAGGCATTTCAAAGTGTGGTGAGGGCAGACTGGGTTGAAGATAAGTGGAAAGTGATGGTAAAGTGTGACAATGTGAGTAGATGAGTCTTTCGTTAAGTCCAGAGTGGCAGTGGATCAAGAGATGTTTTGTTTGCTTATGATTATTAATATTTAAATGGAAGAATGTGTTTCCAAGCTTAGCCGAATGACCTAGTGAAGAGGAGGAAAGAAGATGAGAGAGAGGGAGGGAAGAGACCTATTGTGGAAGGGGATAGGATCCAGAGCATGTTGGACTGGCCTTTTTAAATTTCCCTTTTTTTTTTTTTTTTTTTTGAGACGGAGTCTCGCTCTGTCACCCAGGCTGGAGTGCAATGGCCAGATCTCAGCTCACTGCAAGCTCCACCTCCTGGGTTTACGCCATTCTCCTGCCTCAGCCTCCCAAGTAGCTGGGACTACAGGCGCCCACCACCTCGCCCGGCTAATTTTTTGTATATTTTAGTAGAGACGGGGTTTCACTGGCTTAGCCAGGATGGTCTCGATCTCCTGAGCTCGTGATCCGTCCGTCTCGGCCTCCCAAAGTGCTGGGATTACAGGCTTGAGCCACTGTGCCGGGCCACCTTTTTTTGCATAATTTAAAACTTCCAAAAAGTTCAAAATAAATTAGTACAGAGAATAGCTTACTCTTTGTATAAGGTATACCTTTTACCCAGATTGACATTGTTAACATTTTACCCCATCTTTCTTTTCCTTTGCACTTTCTACCACTATCCCCTTCTCTTCTGTACTGAACATAACCACAGTATGCTTATCATGTTCATAAATATAGGTTGATACTGTGTTTTATCTGATTTATCATCTATATTTTGTCGGTTGATCTAATAACATCCTTAATAGTATCTTTCCTTTTTTAGTATGTTAAAAAATCGTAAGTGTATCTAGGGAAAAAAAAGACATATTATGTGAATGGGAACAAAGCTAAAAATGACAGCAGTTGGCTGCTGGTGGTGACTCACACCTGTAATCCCAGCACTTTGGGAGGCCAAGGCAGGAGGATTGTTTGATGCCAGGAGTTCAAGACCAGTCTGGTCAACATAGTATGAGACTCTATCTCGACAAAAAAGCAAAAAAAACAAAAAAAAAAACCATAGCCAGGCATGATGGCACATGCCTATAATCTTAGCTACCTGGGAGGCTGAGGTAGGAGGATCCCTTGAGCCCAGGAGTTTGAGGTTGCACTTAGCCATTATCACACCACAGCACCCCAGCCTGGGCGACAGAGTGAGACCTCATCTCTTACAAAAATTAATTAATTCAAAAGAAGGAAGAAAATGGGAACAAAAATAGATGGAAATAGACAAATAGAAAACAAACAATATGGTAGATTTAAATCCAGTTATTAATATTTTAGTTAGATGTAAATGATCTCAACAGCCCCATTGAAAGGGAGATACTGTTAAATTAGATAAACGAGTACAAACTAAGTCTGTGTTGCCTAGAAGCCCCCTTGAAATATAAGGGCAAAAAAGATTAGAAATATATACTGTACTGAACACTAACCAAAAGAATGCCAAAGTGAGCATGTTAGTATCAGATGCAGTAGACTTCAGAAGAAGGAATATTACCAGGGATAAGGACAGCCAGTTCATTAAGGGAATTAAATATTTATGCCCCTGGCTGGGTGTCATGACTCAAGCCTGAAATCCCAGCACTTTGAGAGGCCAACGCAGCCAGATCACTTGAGGCCGGGAGTTTGAGACCAACCATGATGAAACCCTGTCTTTATGAAAAAATACAAAAAAATTAGCTGAACATGGTGGTGCATATCTGTAATCCCAGCTACTTGGGAGGCTGAGGCACGACAATTATTTGTGCCCAGGAGGTGGGGGTTGCAGTGAGCCCAGATTGCACCATGACACTCCAGCCTGGGTGACATAGCAAGACTCTGTCTCAAAAAAAAAAAAAAAATTCCCCTAATAATGGAAATTCAAAATACATGAAGCAAAAAACTAACAAAACTGTAAAGAAAAATGGACAAATCCATGATCATGGTAGGAGGCCGCAACACCCCTATCAATAATTAATAAAGCAGGTAGACATAAAATCAATAAGGATATAGGAGACTTGAACAACACTATCAACCAGTGTGACCTAATTGTCATCTATAGAATGTTCTACCCAACAACAGCAGAATACACATTCTTTTCAAGTCTGCACAGTATATTTAATAAAATTGGTCATACTCTGGGCCATTAAATATGTCAATACATTTAAAGTACAAAGTATGTTCTTTGTGATGGAATTATATTAGAAATCAATAGCAAAGCTGTCTGGAAAAGTTGCAAATAGTTGTTCCAAATAAAAGTTTAAAAGTTCCAAATAAATAGTATACTTCTAAATAACTCATAGGTCAAAGAAAAAAATCAAAAGGGAAAAATTAGGAAGTATTTTGAATTGAATGTAAAGACCACATTTCAAATTTTGTAGGATGGATTGAAAGCAATACTTGGAAAGTGGTAGCCCTAACTTTCTTTTTTTATTTTTTTTATTTTTATTTTTTATTATACTTTAAGTTCTAGGGTACATGTGCATAACGTGCAGGTTTGTTACATATGTATATTTGTGCCATGTTGGTGTGCTGCACCCATCAACTCGTCAGCACCCATCAATTCATCATTTATA
>NW_016807466.1:2558427-2566763 GCF_001698545.2 Rhinopithecus bieti | reverse complement strand
ACCGTGTTAGCCAGGATGGTCTCGATCTCCTGACCTCGTGATCCGCCCGTCTCGGCCTCCCAAAGTGCTGGGATTACAGGCTTGAGCCACCGCGCCCGGCCGGGATTACTAATATTTAGATTCAAAATCTGTTACACTTTATATACAAGTTTTAGAATCACATTTAAAATATGACTTTCAGGATTATTGCTGGGAGAACATGTTCTTGATATAATCCCTAGCTTGATAGAATTGCTCCAGGTTTTAAATTTCTTGTTGAAAATTTTCACTTTCAGAGTATTCAGAATAATGTTTGATGTTCCATTAGTTACAACTTCTTGATAAAGCCTTTTCTACACTTTTTTCTTAGGGTTTTTTGTGAATATTCCAATCTACAGAGAGTTTTGTTTTCTGGCAAAAGGATTTCCCACATTCTTTGCATTGATAATATTTCTCTTTCTTAAGAGTTCCCTGATATTCAGTGAGTTATTCTTTCTGGATGAAGATCTTCCCCTAGTCATTATATTATGTTTCTCTATTATGTTACTGATATGGATTGGCTGTGTCCCCACCCAAATCTCATTTTGTAGCTCCCATAATTCCCACGTGTTGTGGGAGGGACCCGGTGAGAGATAATTGAATAATGGGGGCGGGCGTTTCCCATGCTGTTCTTGTGATAGTGAATAAGTCTCACAAGATTTGATGGTTTTAAAAAGAGGAGTTCCCCTGCACAAGCTCTCTCTTGTCTGCTGCCATTCATGTAAGACATGACTTGCTCCTCTTTGCCTTCCACTATGATTGTGGGGGCTCCCCAGCCATGTGGAACTGTAAGTCCATTAAACCTCTTTTCTTTTGTAAATCGTCCAGTCTTGTCTTTATCAGTAGCATGAAAAAATATTAATACAGTGACTTTTCTGATACATCAAGCGTGACTATTGCTGAAGGCACTTCAACATTCATTATTCTCATAGACTTTCTTCTGTATGTTCTCTGATTTTGAATTAAGGATTTGACTTTACATTGAATGTTTTCTTTCCTTAACTAGTTCTCTAATGTGCAGTGAGGTATGGATTCTGGAAGAAAGAATACAGTCCCCACCTGTATTCTCCCAGCTGTACTCGTGTGTGTGTGTGTGTGTGTGTGTGTTTATTTGGAGAAACTGAAGACCACAAACATTCAAGAAAAGGAGTAAAATATCCTAGCAAGAAATCACTGCTGAGCTCTGATTGCTGCTAACATGCAATTTTTCTATTAGAACTGTTCCATACTGAACCAATTTCAAACCATCCGCTTTTTCTTCTTTCCCTATTATTGATACAAGTCAATTTTACATGGTATTTCTCTTGAAGGAAGAGGGCTCATGTGCAGATTAAATGTTTTTCCACATGTATTGTCTCTCTTCTTAATGTTTGGATCTTGAAGAACTGAAATTGGCCCGGGTGTGGTAGCTCACGCCTGTAGTCCCAGCAGTTTGGGAGGCCAAGGTGGATGGATCACTTGAGTCCAGGAGTTTGAGACCAACTAGGGCAACATGGTGAAACCCCATCTCTACAAAAATTAGCCAGGCCTGATGGTACATGCCAGTCCCAGCTACTCAGGGGGCTGAGGTAGAGGATTGCTTGAGCCCAGGAGGTTGAGACTGCAGTGAGCCATGATCACGCCACTGCACGCCAGCCTGGGTGACAGAGCAAGACCCTGTCTCAAAAAAAAAAAAAAAAAAAAAAAAAGTCTGAATTGCTGGCCTTGGCCTCCTGGCAACTATTTATTCAGGTAATCAACTTTCCAAAGTTCTTTATAATACAGCTGTGACTTGGGAATTCTCCTCTACTATCCATTGCTCTTTTTCAGAACAGGGCTCTGACACGCCATCCACAGGATTCTTTGTTCAGGGCCCAGTTGCTGCCCAGCTTGCGGGGTGAGGTCAGACTCAGCTGCTTTTAGGAAGGGCCAGAGCCCCGAAGCTAGACACCCTGCACTTTGGGTTTGGGATTATACCTAAACCTGGATGCCCAGGCCCTGCTTCCCAAGGGCTTCTAACCCTCTTGAAAAGTGGGTCATTTCAATAGAGATTTCCTTGTGAAAATTAAGAAGAGTGAAAAGTTAAGTCAAAGCTACTAGAAATAAGAGTAGAATGTCTGGAAGAAGTGTACATGCTGGGAGAATTTGAGGGCGGCCAGGGTGAGGAGCAGAAAGGTGCTAATGATGTTTTTAATTGCCTGTAACCTAACAAGCAAGTGAATATAAGCAAAAAACTGTTGTGGCCGCTTGAAACAAGGAAATATATGAGTAGGAGAAAAAAAAGCCGTTTGTTAAAGGAAGCGGCAGATCACAGTTGAGGTCGGTTCTGATTTACAGTCTTGCTACCTCTTTCAGAGGGTTTCATTATAACCCTCATTCTCTGTGATGCACTTCATAGCTTCTCCAAGTGTATAGAATGAATAAGCTTGCAACTAGAAGAGACCTGGAAAACAGTCATCTGTCCTTATTTTAAAATGAGGAACCTAGGCTTCAGAGAAGAATCACAAAATGATATAGAGGAATAATAAAATAATAAATACTTGGCAAAATCCTTTTACAGTATTTATTATTATTATAATAGATAATTACAGCAATCATTTCCTGAACAGTTATTTTGCAGATCTGTGATGAGCACATTCATCTGTAATGATTGTTATATTTAATACAACTATGATATTATGATTATCCTCTGTATTAGCCCATTTTCACACTGCTATAAAGAACTACCTGAGACTGAGTAATTTATAAAGAAAAGAGGTTTAATTGACCCACAGTTCCATAGACTTAACAGGAAACATGACTGGGGAGGCCTCAGGAAACTTACAATCAAGGCAGAAGGCAAAGGTGAAGCAAAGACCTTCTTCACATGGTGGCAGGAGAGAGAGAGAGTGAATGGGAAATTGACACACACTTTCAAACAACCAGATCTGGTAAGAACAAGGGGGAAATCAGCTCCCAGATTCAATCACCTCCCACCAGGCCCCTGCCCCGACAGGTATTACAATTCGAGATGAGATTTGGGTAGGGTAGTGACCCACAGCCAAACCATAGTATCTTCAGTATATTTTATTATTTTAAATTATTATTTTTGAGTCAGGGTCTCTAAATCCTGGACTCAAGTGTTCTTCCCACCTCAGCCTCCCAAAGTGCTGGAATTACAGGCATGAGCCACTGTGCCTGGCTGATTATCCCCATTTTATAAGTTAAAAATTCTGGCCATTCATGGTGGTATGCACCTGTATTCCCAGCTGTGGTGGGAAGATCACTTGAGCCCAGGAGTTTGAGATCAGTCTTGGCACATCGCAAGACCATATCTCTAAAACAAAAAGTACTGAAAAGTTTAATAATTAAAAAAATAAATAAATCCAGAAGCCAGCGAGGTTAAGTAATTTGCCCAGAGTGGCACCGCTAGCTAGTAAGTAGCCGACCAATGTGGTCTGACCTCCAGCTCACCCTCTTAACCAATTGATAAGCCCTTCCTTTGATTTCTAATAGTGCCATGGGTCATATTCCTAATTGTGACAGAATTGAGGCCAGTATTCATTCCCCTAAGGAACTTTATGAATCAATGAGTTAAAGTCAGGAGTAGAATCAATATACAAAACACAAATCACCATGTTCTCTATAGTTGTTAGATGTTAATTTCAAATTTGGTTCTGGACTACCTAGCATCCAGGGCAAATAGGAAAACATGAGCAAGCATGGCTGCAGTCAGGGTCCATGCAACAAAACCCTTTTCCTAGAGAGGCGTTAAGTCCTCTTGCCCTGGGATAGTTCTTCTGTGATGTCTCATGGAGGAGAGACTGGTGAGTGGATGTCAGTGTAGACGAGCTGTTCAGTAAATGCAGTAGTGAATTTTGTAAGGCTGTTGCTTCATCTTTTCTCAATGTAGACCAGTGTTTAATGTCAGGGCAATTCTATGAAGGGCAAAGGCTGTGTGTTCCAAGTATACAGATCTCAGATGGTCTTTATTCCAGAAAAATTGTAGACCATTCTATATAAATAACAACAGCCAAGATTTACAGGGCTTTTCTTTATGCTAAAAGCTGTAAATAAGAACTGAATGAGCATTTTCCCACTGAATCCTCATACATTTGTCTCGTGTTATTATCTCAGATCTATGTAAAATATGCCTAAGGTTAAAAACCAGAAAAAAAGACTTCAGAATTTTGTTTTCACTAAGCGATTAGATTGAGCATCTTTTCTGTTTCCTTATACTATTGCCATTTTAAATTAATGAATATATTCTACTTTGATACTTGAAAAAGCTTTCCAGGAACTTACTTTTAACCCTCAAGTTTGAATGATGGAAAAATCAAAGAGATTGATTCATCGTAACAGTAATTATGGACTGTGTGACTGCTATCCCGTGTAAGGTCCAACTGAAAAATAATTTGTGGATGATTAGGTTAATGGTCAGTTGGCTTGCATGCTTTTATTTATTAATATCTTGTCTGGCTTGTTCTACACCAGACATTGACTATTAAAGGTATTATTTTTCTAAATTTAAATATCCTTTTTCTGGTCTTAGTTTCTGTCATAAAACACCTGCTATTATGTATGGTTTTTTAATTTTGGCTTCTATGGAACAAAGACCAAGGTATAGCAGGGATAAAGGTTTTGGTTGATTTCAGATTTCAGTTGGCCTCCTAGTTCTTTTCTATAATCAGGAAATTGCATACACATTAAGGTGACCTTATCTTGATATTATAATCGTAGGGGCATTTTGTGGGATCTCCTACAGATATTCACCCATCCGTGTGTTTATTTAATTACTTATTTAGAAAATGGTGAATATGTTTCACTATAGAGATGGGGAAGAATTAGGAGACACAGACACTGACCTAAAGACATTTAAAAAAAAATTATGTGGGCTGGGTGCGGTGACTCAAGCCTGTAATTCCAGCACTTTGGGAGGCCGAGGAAAGTGGATCACGAGGTCAGGAGTTCAAGACCAGCCTGGCCAACATGGTGAAACACCATCTCTACTAAAAATACAAAAATTAGCTGGGCATGGTGGCGGGTGCCTGTAATCCCAGCTACTCGGGAGGCTGAGGCAGGAGAATTGCTTGACCCCGGGAAGCGGAGGTTGCAGTGAGCCAAGATCCTGCCACTGGACTCCAGCCTGGGTGACAGAGCAAGACTCCATCCCCAAAAATATGTATATATCTTATGTGATAGAGAAGCTGAAAGAAATATTGCCACTTCTTTTACCGCCAGATGTTTATTACAGGCAAGAAAACCTCTAAGAGTTCAGGAGGGCAGCACTGCCCCCTAGAGGAGGTGTGGGCCTGGAGCTGGACACGCTGAAGGATGGGTGGGATTTGAAGCAGTGATAGAGCAAAGGAGAAAGGCGGTAAATGAATGCAGTGCAGGTGCCAGTTGTGGCCCCACCTCCTGCTCCTGTTGCTGGTGCTGTGCTCTCTGTGTAGGGTTCTTCAGAGACCCTCTTCTGTGGTGTCCACCTCAGTGCCTGAAATCTCTTCTTCCTCGGTCCCTGTTCTCTTACAAATCTCTCTCCCATCTCAGATTTGCATACCTAAATATATCAGCTGTCATGCTGTTAATGCAGTCCTCCCATTAACAGAATCCACTCTCCTTGGATTTTTACCTTTTTTTTTAACCTCTGCAACAGCAAGGAGTATAGTAGATAACTATAAATGAATTATGTCCAGCCGAGTCAGCCGACATGATGAGAGTTGGGAAGGATTAAGAACTGGTGTGCATGGAAGGAGGGATGAAGCTTTAAAATCCAGAATAAGGTATTAGAACTTTGTGCTGTTTAACACCGAGGAACCTTTTAAGCTTTATGAGCAGGAGATTTATATAATAAAAAAGTAACAATTCCTGCCTGGGTTTGACAGAAGTAAGATTTTATTGGTTCAGATTTGTCTATTCTACTGTAACTGTTTTTTGTTTATTTGTTTTTGTTGTTGTTTTGTTTTGTTTTTTGAAATGGAGTTTCGCTCTTGTTGCCCAGGCTGGAGTGCAGTGGCGCAGTCTTGGCTCACTGCAACCTCTGCCTCCCAGGTTTAAACCTGGAGGTGAACATGTGATTCTCCTGCCTCAGCCTTCCGAGTAGCTGGGATTATAGATGCAGCACCACCACGCCTGGCTAATTTTTGTATTTTTAGTAGAGACGAGGTTTCACCATGTTGGCCAGGCTGGCTTTAACTCCTGACCTCAGGTGGTCTGCCTGCCTCGGACTCCCAAAGTGCTGGGATTACAGACATGAGCCATCACACCTGGCCTCTGACTGTTTTTACTCATTTTCCCCCCAATTATATAGTAAAACTTGATTTCTTCCATTAAGGTAGATTATTTTCTCTTTATTTCCCTACGCTTCTGTAGTAAACTGGAAGAAAATACTGTCCTCTGAATTCATTTATCATAGGTGACAACTCACTATTTTTGAAGTCACTTTCACCTACCATCCTTTCAGTCTTTCTGTGTGAACACATTATATCCTTCCCCCACCTCTTCACCGTCATGGCCCCTAAAAGTCATAATCTGAATTTTGTGTCTCATACTAGAGAAGGCTTGTGTTATCCCTTTTGAAAGACTGCTTCATCCTTTTAAACCCTAATTTTTAAGCATTTTTTAACTCCTAGAAAAATCAATATGTGGCACAATGAACATGAACTCTTCCTTTCTACTAAATCTAGGACCAGGCTTACAGTCCAAATAACTTGCCATTTTTATTGTTTTCTCCTTCACTCTCCCCAGGTTTATTGCAGTTTCTAATTTGAGTTCACTATGATAGCCAGATGCTGGACTCCTTCATTTGCAAGAGGATTTCTCTGTGTGCACTGACCCTGAAGCTTAGAACTGTGAACCACAAAAAGCTATATGTAATGAAACTTTCAAGTAAAAAATTCCTGTAGTTTTGTTAGACTTTTTGAATATATCTTCCCCTGTGGTGAAAGATGATTACCCTCCTACGAAACTGCTTAAAAACAAACAAGTAGAAAAAAATAACCTTTCTAGTCTCTCTCTGACATATATATCATATATATCGTGATATATCATATATATCGTGATATATCATATATATCGTGATATATATCGTGATATATCATATATCATATATATCGTGATATATCATATATCGTGATATATCATATATATCGTGATATATATCGTGATATATCATATATATCATATATATCGTGATATATATGTCAGAGAGAGACTAGAAAGGTTATTTTTTTCTACTTGTTTGTTTTTAAGCAGTTTCGTAGGAGGGTAATCATCTTTCACCACAGGGGAAGATATATTCAAAAAGTCTAACAAAACTACAGGAATTTTTTACTTGAAAGTTCCATTATGTATAGTTTTTTGTGTATATATATGTGTGTGTGTATATATATATATCACATTTATTAAGTAGTTTGGAAACTAAAAAATATGTACATGTCGGCCGGGCACAGTGGTTCATGCCTGTAATCCCAGCACTTTATGAGACTGAGGCGGACAGATCATGAGGTCAGGAGTTCGAGACCAGCCTGGCCAATATGGTGAAACCCCATCTCTACTAAAAATACAAAAATTAGCCAGGTGTGGTGGCACGCACCTTTAATCCCATCTACTTGGGAGGCTGAGGCAGTAGAATCACTTGAACCCAGGCGGCGGAGGTTGCAGTGAGTTGAGATTGTGCCATTGCACTCCAACCTGGCAACAGAGTGAGACTGTCTCAAATAGATATATATGTATATATGTGTGTATATATGTGTGTGTATATATATTTTATAGAACATGAAGAGAGTCCATTTTGCCAAGGATTGTTTATAAAATGGAAGGAGATGTCTTCCAGTTGCACAAAAACATGCATGGACTTGCAGAGTTAGGAAGGATTTGTAAAGATCATTGGTCCCTCACTCCTGTAATCCCAGCATTTTGGGAGGCTGAGGTGGGCGGATCACAGGGTCATGAGATCGAGATCATCCTGGCTAACACGGTGAAACCCCATCTCTACTAAAAATACAAAAAATTAGCCAGGCGTGGTGGCGGGTGCCTGTAGTCCCAGCTACTCAGGACGCTGAGGCAGGAGAATGGCGTGAACCTGGGAGGCAGAGCTTGCAGGTAGCTGAGATTGGGCCACTGCACTCCAGCCTGGGTGACAGAGGGAAACTCCGTTTAAAAAAAAAAAAAAAAATCAATGGTCCAGTGGTCTTTAAACCATGATCCTCAATCCTAGATTCTTTGGGGACACATTCAAAAGACACTGCTGGATAGGGAAGAATGGGAAGCCCACCCACTTCAAACCAAGTAGTTCTGCCTTCATCTCCTCTACAGTTGAGACTTTCCATTTTCATATAAAGAAAACCTTTCCTACAGCT
>NW_016807466.1:2556778-2558326 GCF_001698545.2 Rhinopithecus bieti | reverse complement strand
AAAAAAAAAAAAAAAAATCAATGGTCCAGTGGTCTTTAAACCATGATCCTCAATCCTAGATTCTTTGGGGACACATTCAAAAGACACTGCTGGATAGGGAAGAATGGGAAGCCCACCCACTTCAAACCAAGTAGTTCTGCCTTCATCTCCTCTACAGTTGAGACTTTCCATTTTCATATAAAGAAAAACCTTTCCTACAGCTAAAAAAAAAAAAAAAAATAGTTTGCTAACTATTGATAGAGTCCAATGACCCAGGCAATTTCTGAATACCTTCTGCAGACATATTAACAATAAACATAGATAAACACATAGACCTGTGTGGTTCCTAACATTGTGATGCTAATTTGTAACCACAGTAAAGTATGTTTAAGTAACTGTTAGTAGTGAAATGGTGTACACAAAAGACTTAACATTGTATATGAAATTAGAATTTTCTGAACATATTCTTCCTCTGGAGGCGGGGTGGGAGGGGACACAGGTAATACATTTCTTATTGGGTATGAAATCTGATGTCAGTAGCATTACTGAAAGCCTTTGTGAAGTGGTAATTTTAGGTTTGAATGTTGTGACAGCAGGTGGAGCTAGTAGTAGGAACTCTATTTCTAGGCTATTTAGAGAGCTAGGTGTATACAGCTTACGTTAATGTGTTTTCATTGTAGAGCTTCAGGAATAGCATGTTATTATGTATTGGCTTTGGAAAGGGATCATATTACTACAACATGAGAGCCGAGCTGAACAAAAAATTCCTCTGTGGTTTTTAGAGAAGGGGCTTGTATTTGGATAAATGTTGCCTTGGAAGACTAAGACAATTAAGGGCATAGAAGGGAGGGGAAATGTTCACACAATATATGCTTGATGAGTTTAACCCCTAGAATATGGACTTTAAGAAATAAAGTATATGATTGTGTGGGAAAATAGTGTGAAAGAAATTGATTACACATATGGAGTAATTGGTGTTATTGGATGGCTTTTCCTTTTAAGTGGTAATAGGGCATACAATTTAAATCCACATACATTTTCTCCTAGTAAAAGCTAAAGAACATTTGTTTTTATCCTACAAAATTGTGAAATAAAGACCTGAATACTTCATAGCTCCAAATACTCATGAGTTATCTGAATAAGTAATATAAAAGATATCACCACTCAGGTCCTTTTTTTTCCTTGTGAATTACACAGTAAACTATGGAATTGTGCTTTTTTCCCTTGATCACTTCTCTAAGTCAAATGCAATGATAAGAGCAAATATTATGAATGTAGTTGTCTCTGAATTTTGTTTGGTTTTTACTATGTCGTATGTTTTAAGAAATGGGAGTTTCCAAAGTGACAGTTTATTTTGCTGGCTATGTGAATAGAAAGAGACCTACTTTTTGGCATTCATTTACAGAGTTATAAGATCATTTAAAACATGGGTTTTTTTGTTTTTTGTTTTTTTCCTGTTTTGAGACAGAGTCTTGCTCTGTCATCCAAGCTGGAGTGCAGTGGCATGATTGCGGCTTGCCGCAACCTCCAACTCCTGGGTTCAGGCTATTCTTATGCCTCAGCGCCCCC
>NW_016807466.1:2549701-2556079 GCF_001698545.2 Rhinopithecus bieti | reverse complement strand
CCCGAGTAGCTGGGATTACAGGTGCATGCCACCACACCTGGCTAATTTTTGTATTTTTAGTAGAGACAGGTTTTGCCATGTTGGCCAGGCTGGTCTCAAACTCCTGACCTCAGGTGATTTGCCTGCCTCAGCCTCCCAAATTACTGGGATTACAGGTGTGAGCCACCGCATCTGGCTAATTTTTGTATTTTTAGTAGAGACAGATTTGCCATGTTGGCCATGCTGGTCTGGAACTCCTGACTTCAACCTCTCTGCCCATCTTTGCCTCCCAAAGTGTTGGGATTATAGGCGTGAGCCACCACACCTGGTCTAAAACACACATTTTTTAAGCCTAGCACGGTGGCATATGCCTTTAGTTCTAGCTACTGGGGAGACTGAGGTGGAGGATAACTTGAGGCTAGGATTTTGAGGCTGCAGTGTGCTGTGGCCATGCCTGTGACTAGCCTCTGCACTCCAGCCTGGGCAACAGAGCAAGACCTTGTCTCTAGGAAAAAAAAAAAAAAAACCCACACACATTTTAATGCTTTTTGCTAAAACTCTAAACAACATCTTCTTGTTTATTATTCATTGAATGTTACTTACTCAGCAAACATGTAATGAATGCCTACTGTCTGCTAGGCATTATGTTAAATGTGGGATAAAATTTTGAACACTATACACTGCTTTCCCTCAGCAGGTCTCAGGCAGACATGTGGCCAAATAATTACCATAGATCCTAATCACTTCTATGATTGCATGATGAACAGAGCACTGTGGGGGTCACAGAAAGAGGACTCAGCTGAGAGAAATCAGAGACACATTCAAATAGGAGATGATGCCTGGGTTGCATCTGGAAGGAGATGTAAACGTTCCCTAGGAGAAACAAGGAGAAAGTGCATTATTCCAGGCAGTGTGTTTTATACATGCAAAGGTGAGGAGTGTGAAAGGGCCTCTTGGCTTGGGGAAGCACCAGGAAGTTGACTAGGAAGTCTTGAGAGGTAGACTGGGGTACATTTCTGAAGGGTCTCCAAAGACATGCCATTATCAGTAAATACATTATTCAAGAATTTCAGCTACTCTAGGTGCTACTTAATTGACTAGCTTTTGGTGTTCTTGAAGCTAAAGTTATGGATATGACCTGATGGGCACATGGCATGGCTAGACTTCAGTTTTAACCTCAGCTAGCAATCTGGCATATGTTCTGTGTCACAAGAGTGATTAGATAAGAATGGAGCTGCATCAATATGTATCCCCACAACTACAGAAAAAAATGCTACATATGCTAATTTGCTACAGTACGTACGATTGAGCACCTGCCAGGCACTCTGGTATGTAAGGGAGATATGCCCTGTTGCCTAGAAGACAGCCAGTCACCTGAACTTCTCCTCTTGGTTGTCTCCAGAGCACTGAACACTTCACACAGCTGAATGGCAACTCCTCATCTCACCCCAATTTTGCTCTTCTCCCAGACTTTCTCCTCTCTTTAAGTAGCTCTTCAAGCCAGAATCTTTTTTTTTTTTTTTTTTTTTTTTTTGAGACGGAGTCTTGCTCTGCCGCCCAGGCTGGAGTGCAGTGGCCAGCTCTCAGCTCACTGCAAGCTCCGCCTCCCGGGTTCACGCCATTCTCCTGTCTCAGCCTCCCCAGTAGCTGGGACTACAGGCGCCCGCCTCGTCGCCCGGCTAGTTTTTTGTATTTTTTAGTAGAGACGGGGTTTCACCGTATTAGCCAGGATGGTCTCGATCTCCTGACCTCGTGATCCGCCCGTCTCGGCCTCCCAAAGTGCTGGGATTACAGGCTTGAGCCACCGCGCCCGGCCTCAAGCCAGAATCTATGGGATATTCTTGACGTCTCCTTCTTTCTCACTCACCACATCTAGTTCTTCATCAAGCTATGTTATTTAGATTCTAAAATATATCTGGAAACTTTCCACTCCTCTCATCCCCACTGCCAGCAACCCTGGCAACCACATGTCTTGCCAGTAGGCTCCTAACTGGTCTCTCTTTCTACATTTTTGCTCCCCCACCTCAGTCCCTTTATCAAGATAATAGCCAGAAAGATATTTCAAAACTCACATCATGTAACTTCCCAATTCAAACCTTCTGTTGACTTCCTATTGCAGCTTAAATAAAACCCAAATTATTTACTGTGGTCCACAAGAGTCTGTGAGTTCTGGCCCTGCTGCTCTCCCCAACCTCATCTTGTATCACTTCTCTCTGGCTCACTTCGTTCTAACCACAGCCTGTTTTCATTTTCCCACCTTGCCACCCGACGACCTCGGCACAGGCTGTTCCTACTGCCAGCAATGCTCTTCTTCCCAATACTAGGCCATTGGTATTGTCTCATGGTTTAGGTCTTGGCTTAAATATCTCCTCCCTGAAGGGATCTCTCCTTCACCAGAGTCTAGTCTACATGAGGATTCCTGTGAATCTTTTTCACAACCTCCTGTCTTTCCCCTCATTGCCCATGCCACAGTTTGCATTGAGGTGTGTGTTTGCAGTTAAACCTGTGTAATTGACTGCCTTCCCCACCAGATCAGTAGCTCCCTTGGGACTGGAATCACGTATATTCTCTTTTTCCCTCAATTTCCAAAGCTTAATACAGTGCCTGGCCCACAGTAGGTCCTAAAATGTTATAAAGGAATCACTGAAGAACAGAAAGACATTTTTTTTTCAGTTTTAAATCTTTAAATATAAATAAAGATGTAGGAAATTAAGAAAATCATTTCTACATTTTTTTAAATGATTGGAACTATTTTACAAAAGGTATACAGCTTAGTATTACCTCACTAAAAGAAAAAATGTGCATGTGGTTATTGTATGATTAGAGGCTATTTTTAAAACAGAGTGATAATGTTATTTTATGGAAATTTTGAGTTATAAAAATGAACCGCTCTTTTTATATATGTAGAGCTCAGTTCACTAAAATGTTTAAATTCTTGGCTTCGCTCTTTAAACCTACTACAAAGATCACATTAGAATTCATTTTAATAGACATTGTAAGCACAGTATCCAATCTCATTTTATCATGCTGGGCTCTTTTATTATGAGAGTCGCAGGAAGCTGAGCCTGAGGCTGCTCCACACGTTGTGGGGTGTATCCAGCCAGGGCTGGGGATGGTGCCAGCTCTATTGTTTATGTAATATTCTCTCCACGTTTATCTGTGGTGTGCAATTGGTATTGACTTTTAAGAAACTACTTCTCTGACCCGATCTCCCAGTTGGAAAAAAACCTGCCATAGTGACATCTGGCTAGGAAAAAAGGGATCAAAGAAGCATAAGGAAAGAAAAATTATGAGACCTTGTTTAATAAGTAGTTTGCTGCCTATTAGATCTGTTGCAGGGAAGACTGTTACACTTTTTTCAAGGTCACCATTTCTTTACCCCTGGAAAAAGCTCAGTGAACCCTAAAAGTGTCTTGCATTTTCACTATTGATTTCTAGTGTTGGGTCTGTTAAATGTTAGCATTTAGCAAAATGCCTTTTTAGGTCTTCAGGAAACTTTACAGATCTTGAGTAAATACTGTTCACCACAATTAAGATAAAATTGG
Organism: Rhinopithecus bieti; assembly: GCF_001698545.2. Classification (NCBI taxonomy): domain Eukaryota; kingdom Metazoa; phylum Chordata; class Mammalia; order Primates; family Cercopithecidae; genus Rhinopithecus; species Rhinopithecus bieti. The sequence continues at coordinate 2,552,555 of NW_016807466.1, read as the reverse complement.
ATTATTTGTGATATTTATTACTGTTCATTTCTGTTTAATTTTTTCTTAAAGAGAAAGACAGTAACCTTTGACAAATTATTCTTTCCCCAACTTTCAGGTATATTACTCGAGGGGTTTTTAAATATTGTCAGGAAAAAGAAGGAAGCTCAACGATATCGGAATGAAGTAAGACACATCTTCACAGCCTTTGACACATACTGTAAGTGTCTCTAACGTGTTTTGATGTAAAAAAAAAAATTGCTATGAAGGGATTGCGAATAGGATTATATACCCAGTAAATCAAATATATAATATACTTGGAAGATTATATTACTGTATTCGTTAGGTGTTACCTTAGGTATTGGTGCACATTTTTTTCTCCATCGTGATTTTAAATTCTTGACATTTACCACGGATGAAGTGGTATTTACAGTTATATGGTTGTATTAATATATTGTACCTTGATTGTCATGGGGACCGCAAAAGAACTGGCCATGGGGGATACAGGCCATGAGCCACCTATGGAGGTGTGGGAGACTGTGTGACTTCTTCATCAACTCTTGCTCTGACCTACATATGATTGATGGAATTGTTTTCCCACATAGGGTGTGGCTGAGAGGGGTGGGTGGCTGTAGACCCCCTAGGCCTCACAGATCATACACAGAGTGAAAAGACTCATGGCGTCTAGGTTCAATGTCTTGACTGCTTTTATGGTTTCCTTCTAAATATTAATATTTCATGATTCTAATACCAAGCAAAAGAAAAGACATGAATTTTGAAGACTGCCTTGTTTTGGCAACTCACAAAGACTCAAAGTCTAACACCACTGTTATAGTGCATGTCTCCATATAGTGCTATCCTGGGGACTGAGAGAATCGGCAAAATGATAGGGCCAGAAGTGACCTTCAAGATCAGCTGGGACTGCACTGAAGGAAAGTATTATTAGAATCTCAAATTATTCCGATGAGACAATCTCAGATTACCTTATATGTGAAACCAACCATAAACTACTGCTTTTCTCCTAGTAATATGTTAAAATAAGTTTTTCACAAATGTTGTGGCTGAAGTAACAGTTGATAGGTCTTATCAAAGTAAGTGATTATTTTTTATTGTTTTCAAATAGATCGTGGATTTTTAACTTTGGAAGATTTCAAAAAAGCATTTAGGCAGGTGGCTCCCAAGTTACCGGAAAGGACTGTTCTTGAAGTATTCAGGTAAGGCATCAAAATCCTTCTGTACACCATCCTCTTTTGATTTACCATGTGCTTTTACATGTTTTTGATTTTATGGAAAGCACTTATTTATTGTGATTTTTCAGTCAGGAACATTTTTCTCTTGCAGCATAGTGTCATGAACCAGGAGGGAAATCTATAGTTAACTATGAGTCCTTCCACACCCCTGACAGTGGACTGTAAAGTCGGGGGAGCGCTTGCACACCAGGCAGGTGCATACAAGCACTTACGAGTAGGGGCAGGAGAGGAATAGGAAGAAAGAATAACTTCTTCAGATACTTACGTGTGACCCGAGGGAAAATGAAGCTTTAGTAATATTTAGCATGGACGCTGGTGTCCTCACATGATCTGTATTTTAGACAAACACAGGTTACATGTGGTTCTTGAGTTGTCTGGAGAGAACAGTTGGAGTTGCCTGATGGTAGCCCCCTCATTCCCTTGCTTTCAAAGCCACTGACACATGTTGCTGTTCACACATACCTGATAAAGTGGATTTAAAGATTATATTATGTGGTTCTTATGAACGAATCCTGACAAAATGGACAAGTGGCTTAAAAGCAGTTTCTGTTGGGAAATTGCAGATTGAAGGTAACATTAATAGTGCAAACACATGCTGATGTGAGAACACAGCAGAGCTGTCTCTTCTTTGACTCCCAGCATGAGCTCTTCATCAACCCTGTTAACAGGTGTATTCATTAGCGTTCAGCACACCAGTGAGAGCCAGAAAACCCAAAAGAACGGAAACTCAAAAAATACAGAAATTCATTTCTCTGTCATATAAACATGGGCAAACCAGGGATGAATGTTGACCACACAGTCGGGAAGGATCCAGATTGCCCCTTTTCTTGTTGCTCTGGCTGTATCAACACCTGGCTTCTCCCTCTTGCTTCAAGATGGTTGCTTAAGTTTCAGCAGTCAAATCTGAATTCCAGCTGGTTAGGAGAAAAAGAAAGCAGAAGGTATGCACTCCTTTTCAGGATATATATTTTTTCCACTTACAACCCAGTGACCAAAACTTAGTTCCAAGGTCATGCACAGCTGCAAGGGGGAAGCGTTTTGGAAAATATAGTATTTGCTCTGGGCAATGATGTGCCCACAAATAGAGGTTTTGATACCAAGGAAGAGGGAGAGAGAATGGATAATGGGGGACATCTCGCAGATGTTCCCATTTGGGATAAAAGTAACTTAATGAAATACGACCAGAGCCAGCCCTTCTCAATAGAAATTATTAAATAAGTTATTTGAATGAAGATTTGCAGTCATTAACAGTGACATATATGAAATTCATTTGCTGTATCGTTGACAAGCAAGCTACTGAGCAAGCTATTGAAGAAGAGCAAAGAAGTTAAAGCCAGATGCATACAAAATGCTTATAGGAAAATATTACTTAGTTGATTTTGTAAAAGCAAATCCTTTAAAATGTAGCATCTTTGTATTTTGTGATGAGATAGGTAATGAATATCAGTATACTTCTACCATACAAAAGTTGTTTTAACAAAGGAACTAAAATTGATACTCATTTTCTTTTACAAAAGACAAGTTGTCCACGTTTGATGAACTTTATGTGTTAAATGGTTTTAGTAGATACTACCTTATATAGATTTTGAAAATATATTATTTATTTATTTTTATTTATTTATTTA
>NW_016807466.1:2530853-2548465 GCF_001698545.2 Rhinopithecus bieti | reverse complement strand
GAGCAGAGATCACGTCACTACACTCCAGCTTGTGAGACAGAGTGAGATACTGTCTCAAAAGAAAAATATATTTAAAAATAGATTAAAAATATACTTAAAATATTATCAATGCTTATCTCAGGGATGGTAAGATAAGTAATGATTTCATTACTTAGTTGAAGTTATATGTTTATATATATAATTATATATAAATATATAATTACATATCAATAATTGTATATATGATGATATATGATTAACATATATAAACATATACTTATATATATAATTCAATAGCAAGATATCAGGAAAGATGGACATTTACTAGCTGAATTTTAGTTGGCATTAACAACAAAATAATAATTTAAGAAAAAACAAATTTTCAAATTCCTAAACCTTTACATTATCAGAGGATGGAGTCAGTGGCATGATGACCTTTTCCCATTTAGATCTATGTATTTTCATGGGTTACCTGTACTATCCATTAAAACCAAGTATCAACACAAATTTAATTTTAAATTGCTCACTTACAAAAGATTAAGCCAAGATTTTCAGAAATAATAAAGTATATTAATATACATTGTTCTAGTTAAGTATTATTAATAATTTCTAGTGACATCAGAAAGTTATTTGCCATTAATGAATAAAATATTTTTATCTTTAATTCTTTAGAAATTTCTATACTTTAACCATGTACATAGTATATTAATATAATAACACATGTGCTCCTCTATAAATAAGTATATTCATGTTGTGGAATATATGCCCACAAATTTTGTACTTTCTGGGTTGTGAGACCAAAACAGTTTGGAAACTGCAACATACAGCCAAAGAAGATACTTTGTTGATTGAATATGGGCTTTTTAAACTCTCAATTGTATTTTTATAATATCACAATCCCAAAATTAGACTAAATAATGAATAACACGATCGGGCACGGTGGCTCGTGCCTGTAATCCCAGCACTTTGGGAGGCCGAGGCGGGCAGATCACCTGAGGTCAGGAGTTCGAGACCAGCCTGGCCAACATGGTGAAACTCCATCTGTACTAAAAAGTACAAGAATTAGCCGGGTGTGGTGGTGGGCATCTGTAATCCCAGCTACTCAGGAGGCTGAGGCAGTAGAATCGCTTGAACCCAGGAGGTGGAGGTTGCAGTGAGCCGAGGTCGCGTCACTGCACTTCAGCCTGGGCAACAAGGGCGAGACTCCATCTCAAAAAAAAAAAAAAAAGAATAACACATATTAAAGGAAGTTGTGAACTCAAAAAATATTTCCTGTTTGTGTAAATTGAAGTAGGCCAAAGAAATAGAGATATCTAACATATCACACATATCCTTATTTCAGTCATGCAAACAATTTTCAATAATAAAAAACAGCTGCTGAGGCTGTTAGCGATGCAAAATTATTTAATGTTTCCAAGGTTAGACGTTCACTTTTTGAGATGCTTGAGTAGCTTTTCACTTAATTAACCAGCATGTATGGGTTTCATTACCCAGGTCCACAATTCACTACACAGGTCCAGAAAAAAAGCTGATCTCTGAAAAGCACTAGAAGAAGGCAGCTAGAAAGGGAGAATTCTAATCAGGCCAGGGTCCTCTGTGGCTTGAATGACTAAAGAAGCTTTTATAGTCTTCAATTCAGTGACTGCCAGATTCTTCCCAAGGAAATATCTAGAGATCAAGAGTAGGCTCTTTGGAAAGTACTTGCCCGCATTACACTTTAATTTTACAAACCAAAGAACAGCAGTTCAACCCACCAAACAACAAAAACAATCCAAAGAAAGAGACTTGGACATAGGCATCAAAGAATCATTTCACTTTATAATTTAATAGAAACACTGGTGCATCATTGATTAATTCGGAAAGTGAGAACTAAATGTAACATAATTTTGTAAGGTTTGTGAATTGTTGCCTAGGTATTCTGGTGATGTTTACTTTAGTGATTTAATCATTAATGAAAGCAACGTGGTTTTTTAGAAAACATATTATTAGGGTTCATAACATTCACATTTTGTTGTGCAATCATAATCTCCTGTTTTGATTTAGTCGTAGCTCTACAGTTGAATGAATTCAAAGCTCGTCTCCAGGCCTTTTGCTGTGGTTTCTGCTTAACTGAAGTTTATCCTCAAGTAGGGGTCATAGGAATTATATTCCCCACTGTCTTTCATGTTCAGAAATGCTTATCTGGGTCACTGTATTTGAATAAAAATACATAATGGATTGAATGCTAACATTTTGAGTCACATTCTTTTTCTTTGAGAACATTGGTTATGCTTATATTGGAAGTCCTTTTAAGTTTTTTTGCTAGTTTTTATTTTATTGCTTGCTTTGCTCTTAGTATATTACCATGTCTCTTAGTGTATTTTCAACAATATCTATTCTCCTTCATACTGCATCCAATTTGGCATTTTTCTTTGTCTGTTTTGGTTTTACTTTTCTCCTACATTTCTTTCTTGAGCTGTGTCTGCTGATGTCTCATATCCTTTTGTTGTTTTGCTGTATCTTGTTATTTTGTAGTATCTCCCCTATCAATGTTCAGCTCTTGTTTTATAGAGGCGTTTGTTTTATTAGGGGAAACAGTGATTTTTCAGATTTTATTTTTAAATGAGTGCTTGGGGAAGCTAATTATAACTTTTCCACATAAATTAATGAAAACAAGTTTTCTACCAAGAGAAGAGTTGTGAGGAACAAATTACTTTCATAAACCAAGGGATATCTCATACAAAAAATTCAAAATTGGTACTCATTTGTTATGTCTAAAGATATCATAAAATCTTTAATACTTGGATTTCAAAATTTGAGACTTTTTTCAGTGTTTGAAACTTAAAACTTTCGGGTTGGGTGCAGTGGCTCATGCCTATAATCCAACACTTTGGGAGGCCGAGATGGGCAGATCACTTGAGACCAGCCTGGCCAACATTGTGAAAGCCTGTCTCTACTAAAAAATAAAATAAAATTAGCCCAGCATGGTGGTGCACACCTGTAATCCCAGCTACTCAGGAGGCTGAGGCCCAAGAATTGCTTGAACTTTGGAGGCAGAGGTTGCAATGAGTCGAGATCATGCCACTGTAGTCCAGCCTGGGCGATGGAGCAAGACTCTGTCTCAAAAAAAACTCGTCTCTACTGAAAATACAAAAGTTGCTGCCAACACACATTCATACTCGCCATCCTGTAAGCCTGTGCAAGAGGACAATGAGAAAAGGGAATCTCTGACAATATAATTTTGAAACGAAACCACTGAAATAAAAACTAAAGCATTTCCATTGCAGAGAAGACACAAAATTTCATGAAATAAAAATTGGGACCTCAAGAAGTCTACTTCTTTGGTCATGCCACTCACACAGAAGGTATAGCTGATGACTGTTATCTATGTATGGCTACAAAGAATGAAATATGATTCCTAGGTGTTTTTTTGGATTTTTCTATACCCGGAAGCAGGCAGATACTCAAAGACCAATAGTCATAGTCACTAAATTAGGTGTTCATTTTAATAACTGTGATCTTATTGAAGCTGCATGATTATATACAGAATCATTCTGAAGCACAAAATAATGACTGGGAAATCTTCTCTTGTTAGAGATGGACCAGAAAAATGATACTCAACAAGTTGGCTGCTGGCAGAAAGGAATTATAGGAAGCTAAAAACTATAGTGAGAAATAACATTTCAAACATTTCAAAAGAGATGCAAATGACTTGAAAAAATAAATGCTCTCTGAAATCACTTTCCTTTAGGCCCTCAGCTCTCTAAGACTCTTTTAATCAGCATAACAGAAGAGCCTATTAGTTTGTTTTACCCAAGGTGGTGACAGTCCTTACCTCTATAATGGCTGTGATATAACACTATATAATTTTTCTGCCAAGAGAATATCCATCACTCCCTTTTACAATTGCATTCCTAAGCCCCAGCCCCCACAAATACTCTGATTTTGAAAATATCTTATTCAACAAGCAATGATATTCTTATTTTCACCCAATTTCTAATATTCAAAAAAGGAGAGTTAGATGTCCTATATCCTTTGACCTTCCCTTGTGTAATGTGAAGAAAGGGATTCTTACACCAAAAATATCAGGATACAGCTTTAAATGTCTCTGGTCATGATGGGAGCATTTGGAATCCGCCTGTGCACTCGGGATCTTGGATGCTGGGTCAGGGCATGGACCTTATGCACATTCACATTTCATCCCATGACTGGGAAGCAAAAGCAGCTTCCCAGAGCTTTTTGCCAACTGACAGGTGGTGGGAATATACAAATAGCAGTGCTTACAATGAGATGGAGAAGGTTCCTAGGCATGGAGAAGTAAACATATCTATGCAGAGAAAAATGCCAGCCAGAAATACCACAGGGTGTTGATGGTGGGCAAAGTCAAGAAAGAATATTAAGCCAGCTTCCTGATGACAGCCGAAGCTAAATCATGAACCGAAAATGCCTCCAAAATAAAGCAAAAAGAGACCACCAGAGATTAATTCATGAAAATCACACGTAGACAGAGAAAAATGGAAAGCAAAGCCACATGTGGCTATGAAGCTCCTGACTGCATTTTAAAGTACTCTTTCCTAGTTTATGAGAAATAAATTAAACCACAAAGAAAATAGAATTTTACTGTCACTGGGTATTTGGAATAAGTGGCAATGGACCAATGATTATTTATTAACTGCAATGCATAAAGCAACATGCCAAGGACAGTGGGGATTACAGATATAAGTCCATAAAGTCAAAGAACTTGTACTAACTTATGGGGATAATCATAAACACAGTGTTTTCATTTATCAAGTAAGTGAATGAAAAAATACATAACAGTAAATACTATCAACGTTTAGGCAAAGACGACCATACAATGTAGAGAAAGAAAGGCTTTATTGAGGAGGACCTTTAAAGATGGTTTAAATCTGGACAGGTAAGAGTAGGGAAAGGCACTGCTAGGCAAGCAAAACAGAATGAAGTATAAATGCACATCACATAATCAAAAGAACAAGTACCACACCAAGGGAAACACAGGAATTTGGGACTGATGAAAGATGAGTTTGGAAAGGGGACCAGATGTTGGAAAGCCAGGTTAAAGAGTTTACCCCTTACAGTCACTGAAGATTTCTGAACATTGAAAACAAGAGATAGTGCTACAAAATTTCCCACAAGTTTTATTAGTGTTAAAGAGGAAAGACATTTCTTACTTAACTTTTAATTGCTCAAAACAGCCTCTTATCTAACATTAATTCTATAGTACAAACAGTACTATAGTACAAACAGCTCTTATATCTCTTGATCTTCTGCCATTTTTGGTGGGTAGAAATTCTGACTAATAATGAAACATCATCTTTGATATAGTACACGAATACACAAATTGTGACTACCAGCTCTAAGAGGAAAGCAAAGTCATGGTTTTTTTTGAGACGAAGTCTTGCTCTGTCACCCAGGCTGGAGTGCGATGCCACAGTGTAGGCTCACTGCAACCTCCGACTCCCGGGTTCGAGCAATTCTCCTGCCTCAGGCTCCCAGGTAGCTGGGACTACAGGCACGTGCGACCACACCCAGCTTTTCAAGCTGACCTCAGAATTTCCTCTCTGAGGGACTTCTAGGCACTTTCACATGTGAAATATTGAATAAAACTGTACTTTAAAAATTCAGCTATAGAAATGATTATATTCTAGTCATTTTAAGAAAATACCAATTTTTCGCAGGGTTCTTAATTGGTTTTGATTGTCTTTTTTACCAGTATGAACTTTAGAAATGGAGGAATTGAAACTCAAAAACTGGACCAGGAAGCAAGTAGAGAAGATGACTTTGTTACATAGATTTTCAAATAGATTATGTTATTTTGGTTTCTTCAGTTAAGCTAACTTACGAAGGATATATTATTAGATTGGAAGGGATATTTAGTCTCTTCACATTTAGGAAGCTCAGATTTTGAAGTCCTCTCTTATGTTAAACCCATCCGGATACAAATTCTATTCATCCTTCAAGGCCCAGCTGTTAAGATACTTCTTATCTCGAAAGCTGGCCCTACCCTGCCACCTTTTGGAAAGACACCTTTCCAAAAAGGAAATTGTCTTCACCTTCTGCTTTAAACTCCTAATCTTTTATAAATATCTTTCTTCTTCGTGCTTTTTCATAGTTATTTGTACCCATGTGTTATTTCCAGTGTCAGAATGGGAGCTAAACGTGAGAAGGCATAGTAGGGTATTCATGATCACACTGCCCACGCTCCTAGCACAGTTTTGTAGGTCTTCAATAGATGACTTCATCTTATGTAATGATTGGCTTATTTCATTGAAAAAAAAAACAGGCTTTTTATTACTGTTATTTATTTTACTCTTTGAATACCACACTGGCACCATGTTAAGGTCAGGAGTCCAGTCAAACCCCAGGATGAGTTCTAGGCCCAGCTCTGCCTCTGACCCATTTTTCCACAAATCAGTGAACCTCTCTGGACTGCACTCTCATCTGAGAAAAAAGGGTGTTGTGTTATAGGATCTGGCAGGCTTCTCCAACTCAAATTCACTGGTGGCGTCATCTATCATGGAGAATAGCATGGCCGTCTCCTTTATTTTCTCTGCGTACCACAGATATTATTCAGAATCCACCACAGCATGAATATAGATGTGGTCTGTCAGTGTGACAAAGACTGTTCTCAAGAGGAAATTACTGGGTTTGACAGCCACCCAACCCTGGGTTTAGTTTTTGGGATGTCACTATAGAAAGTGTTGTGGCCGATGTATCCAATTCCTCATCTACATATATGGCTGAATATGCCGTTCTTGCTGTAATAGCATGAGGGCTATTTTTCTTTTAATTCAGCTGTCACATAGGAAACTGCTGCCATGGTTTCTTTCTATGACCAAATGTTGCTAACCCTTTCAGTCATCCTTGAAGTTATTAATAGCCACACATCATGAATGTATTCATGCCATTTCCTTTATAGAAAAGGAATCAATTTCTCATGTTTTCTTTCGTAGTAGATAGCTAACTTCTAGGTGGAATTTTTGATAAGAGAAATCTGTATTTAATAAAATACATATTTTATGAGATGCTTAACATTGTTTTGAAATGCCATGACAAAGTAGGCCAGGAATTAAGAATTACATCAAAGTTTTGATTGTCCACCTTATATATAGACTAAAATCAAGACCAAAGATTTCCAGTACTACATTTTTATCGATGACAGCAACCTATGAGTTTGCTGCCTTATGTCTGGCCATCTTGTCCGCCTACCTCCTACCCCATCATTCTCCTCCATCAGGCTACCTTGAATAGATGCATCCTTGACATTCAAAGAGTTCTCTAAAGACCAGTGGCATCAGCATCAGGGAGCTTATTTGCAATGCCTAATCTTAGGACCCACTCCAAAGGTACTGAGTCAGACATATTTAATATTCCTAGGTGATTCATATGCACATTAAAGTTTTAAAATCATTGGCCTACCCTACTTAAATTTTGGATAATTCGAGTAAATTATCATTTCTATTTATGTTACTTCCTAACTTCAATAGCTTTTTATTCCCTACCAGATAATGTCTAGATTCCTTAGCCTGACATACAAGGCCCCTATAGACAGAAACAGCTGTGCCTTTTTTGCATGTCCCCCAGTATTTCATCCTACTCCGTCACTCTGGTCTTCTTGCCATATACTGTCTCATTTCTCTCCTAGCATTTTTGTTCATGGCAGGTTCACTGCTCTCTTTCCTCTTCTCTCACTTCCCCATCCACATATCTGAATGGTATCCATTCCTTAGCTGAACATTCTTCTATGTAGTCTTTCTTTCTTTTTTTTTTTTGGACAGTCTCACTTTGTCACCTAGACTGGAGTTCAGTGGCGTGATCTTGGCTCATTGCAACCTCTGCTTCCCAGGTTCAAGTGATTCTCCTGCCTCAGCCTTCCAAGTAGCTGGGATTACAGGTGCCCGCCACTATGCCCAGCTAATTTTTGTATTTATGGTAGAGATGGGGTTTCACCATGTTGACCAGGCTGGTCTCAACCCCTGGCCTCAAGTGATCCACCTGCCTCAGACTCCCAGAGTGCTGGGATCCCAGGCATGAGCCACTGCACCCGGCCCTATGTAGCCTTTCTTTATCACTCCAGCCCACAAAATATCTTTCCTCTTCTGTAGAACTCCTATAACACTTGCCATATTGACATATCTAATAGTAGCAACCACAACACCACTGGCAACTAGTATTTACTGAGTGTTTTCCATGTGCCAGGCACTGTGCTGAACAAATCCTCACATGAACCACTTGGGTTGGGCTCTGTCTGCCCCCATTTTACACATGAAGAAAAAGCTCAGAGTGGTCTAAGAACTTGCTCAAGGCCACCACCTGGTGGCTGATGGAACCAAGGTTCAAACCCAAGGAGGCTGCCTTTCCAGCTTGTGCTCTTAATCACTGTTATATTCCTTTCTCATGTCTTTCAACAGTGTAAAGACCCTGAAGGTAGGAAGCATGCTTTTGTATCCCTCCATTGCCTAGCATAAACGCCAGGAAGCAAGGCCTATTTACTCTACCCTAAGAGCATTCTTGATGCACTGGCTGCATGGTTATATGGCTTTTCCCTGTTCCTACGAAGTGGTTTGGTTTGGATTGTTATACTTGAGATTTCATTTGAAAAAATATGCGAAAGGAAACTGATGCAATATTTTATCCATCAAGCTGTAGAAGGCATTCCAGTTCAGATTGCTCTGATAGGAACCCGTGTGTTATGCATCTTGCCTATGGAATTATATCACAAGACCAAAGTATTTGCCAAATAAATTATAAAAGCCAAGTATATTGAAAATTGCTGAATGGAGTTTTATCATAATTTTAACTGGAGTGGGAGTGCTAAACGAAATTCATGGCTTTCTCTTCATAAGGCAGGGTTATACTTTGATTCACTTGGAAGACTCTTTAATCAGTTACTGTGAGTTTAGCATTGTGTTTTATAAATTCCAGCTGGGCCACATTATCTGTTCTTCTCTCCTTGGTCGCAACCTGCTGCTGGAGAAAATCAGGGCAAAGCAGTGATTAAATCCACTACAGACTTACTGTGAAGCCTCGTAGTTCCTGCACTCGCTCTTACCTCTGCCTGTCTTAGCCCTTGAAGCTACTGATGATGGCTCCTTTGGTAGACTCTGGCTCACCCATTTCCTAAGCCAGCCCCAGGAAAGGCAGAACAAGTACTAATACTAATACCCTTTACTTTCTCCCCTACTCTCCCTGTTTATCACTTACTTCTACCTGCCTCCCACTCATGGAGTTTTTAGAATCTTAACCCAGGACTGGTTACTGGTGGCTAGACATGGATCCTGGACTCTTGTCATTATTCCCAATCCCCCTCCTTTCTCCCAGTGCCATGTCCTCCACATGCCACACCTCTAGTCTCTTTAGCTGCCATTAAGCCCAAGAATCAATGTTGACACCACTTTTTCCTCCTTTAGGCCTCTGTCCAAGGCCCCCGCCCTTTGTTCTGACCCATACTGCAGGGCCTGCACTGTTAAGTGGGCTCACGTGCTTGGACCTGCTCTTGGCCAATCTGAGATCTGAAGCTTACTTATCACTTGCCTTCTTTCTTTCTTTCTTTTTTTTTTTTTTTTGAGATGGAGTCTTGCTCTGTCCCCCGGGCTGGAGTACAGTGGCCCTATCTCAGCTCACTGCAAGCTCCGCCTCCCGGGTTTACGCCATTCTCCTGCCTCAGCCTCCGGAGTAGCTGGGACTACAGGTGCCCGCCATAGTTTTTTGTATTTTTAGTAGAGACGGGGTTTCACCGTGTTAGCCAGGATGGTCTCGATCTCCTGACCTTGTGATCAGCCCGTCTCAGCCTCCCAAAGTGCTGGGATTACAGGCTTGAGCCACCGCGCCCGGCGCCTTCTTTCTTTAATGTGTCTGCCTCCCCATCATACATTCCACAGTGAATTAGTTTCTCTCTCTCTGTCTCTCTCTCTCTCTCTCATCAAGTGTGATGTCTGAGAAATCTCTCAACTCTGCCATCCACCTTCCTGGATCCTCTTGCTTAGATCCCCTGGTGCCGGCCTTGATCCCAGAGTGGGACCATGTCACAGTTCAGGCAGAAACTGATCTCTACTTGACCAAAGTGTTTGGGCTACCAGAATCTGTGTTCTGTACTCAGTTCCCCCACCCTGGTCCTGTGTCATTCCAGAATGCCTTCCATTTCATGCAGAGATCTGGTATGCCTGTCACTCAGGTCATGCAATACCCCTACTGCGATCCAGGAGAAGTGTAACTCAGCTGGCTTCAGTTCCCTGTTACAGGGATGGCAAGTAGTTGACATGCCTGCCACTGACCCCTCCTGTACCTGTGGCTGCCCTCTTCTGCAGAACTCAGAGTTCTTCTCAGTACAGTACCCCAAGCCAGCTCATTAGAGTTGTCATATGAGATCACATCTCTTGCTCTCTGTAAGGATGTATTCTCTGCCGTGGTTGTACCAAACCTTTCCCACTACGGTGCTTTGCAGGTGATCTTGCCTTTTTCTTCATGGAGAGGATCATGGCCTCTTCCTGGGTTTACTACTTTCTCGTCACCTCTTAAGTTTTTTGAATTCCTTTAATTTCCTTTCTTTCTTTCTTTTTTTTTTTTTTTTTTTTTGAGATGGAGTCTCGCTCTGTCACACAGGCTGGAATGTAATGGTGCGATGTTGGCTCACTGCAACCTCCACTTCCCAGGTTCAAGCGATTCTCCTGCCTCAGCCCCGCAAGTAGCTGGGATTACAGGCTACCATGGCCGGCTAATTTTTGTATTTTTGGTAGAGATGGGATTTCACCATGTTGGTCAGGCTGGTCTGGAACTCCTAACCTCAGGTGATCTACCTGCCTTGGCCTCCCAAAGTGCTGGGATTACAGGCGTGAGCCAACACGTCCGGCCTTCCTTTAATTTTATTTCTAAGGAAAAGGGGTTTCTTCTTTTTTTTTTTTTCCTAATTCCTCCCTTTTGTTCTGGTCTTATCTCTTCCCTTTTTTTTGATCTAAGGCATTTTCTCCGTCAGCCATTCCCACTTCTGTTTATAATGCCTATCCCTGCTTGAAGATATATTCATATCCATCCAAGAAAGCTGCTGTCTCCAAATAAGTGCCTCAGTTGCCCCCTGTCCTTTTGCTCAGGGTTCATTGTTGCCAGCTTCTCACAGCATTCACACCCCGCCTGGAGAGCCAGTCCTTGATTCTCGCTCTTCCCCAGCTTTCATTGCACTGTATCGTCCACTGCAGTGACAGTGCTTCCTATTTATTGATCACCGACTACGTGTTATCTTCCTTAGTCCTTACAGTGACTCACCATATCAACAGCATTTCTGTCCATTTTACGGATAAAGCTGAGAGTCCTTTATTGCTAAATTCAAACCAAACTGAACTAATTCACAATTATTATTTTTTTTTTTGGTCAAAGAAGTCACAGAACCAAGCCCCTAGGGCAATCAGAATTTTTTATTTGATTATAATCATGTTGCTGGTACTTGTTAATGGTCAAGTGTTTTCGTAACCTCAAAATGTTATTTTCTTGTTTAGGAATGCCACTGCCTAGTAATGATAATGATGGAGTAGACTGAATTTACAGGTAGAATGAAATGTCTGCACTCCCATGTTAACTGCAGCGTTATTCACAATAGCCGAGATACGGAAACGACCGAAGTGCCCTCCATTGGATCAATGGATAAGGAAATTGTGGTATGTGTGTACAGCAGAATATTAGCCTTAAAAAAGAAGGAAATCCTGCCATTTGTGACAGCATGGAGTCATCTGGGACCTTGTGCTAAGTGAACAAAGCCAGACACAGAAAGACAAATATTGCGTGATATTCTTATATGTGAAATCTAAAATGGTCAAACTTAGAGAAAAAGAGTGAAATGGTAGTTGCCGGGGGCTGGGGAGTGGGGAAGATGGGGAGATGTCGGTCAGAGGATACAAACTTTTAGTTATAAGGTGAATGAATTCTAGTGATCTAATGTACAGCATGGTAACTATAGTTAATGTCTTGTGTACTTCAGATTTGCCAAGGGAGCAGATCTTGAGTGTTTTCAACACACATACACACACACACACACACACACACACACACACACACACACACACACAAAGCATATCAGGTGATGGATATGCTAATTGGCTTGACTGTGAGTCATTACACAAAGTATACTTTTATCAAAACGTCATCTTGTATACCTTAAATATGCACAATTTTTTGTTAGTCATACCTCAAAAAATGTCTACACAGACTTAGTGAGACTCATGACATAAGTCATATTAAAGGATATATTTAGAAACAAAAATAAATAAAAGTTTAAAAATGCTTTTCTTAACCCAAGTCTTATTGTTAGGATTCCTGATAATCCAGTCATGACTTCAGTTAGAAATCCTTGCCATGGTATATCGAGACTCTCGTCCAAGGAGAGGAAGGAGCAGGAGGGTCTCACTCTTGTTCTCTCCTTGTAAAAATTTAACTGT
The DNA here is from genome assembly GCF_001698545.2 of Rhinopithecus bieti. Classification (NCBI taxonomy): domain Eukaryota; kingdom Metazoa; phylum Chordata; class Mammalia; order Primates; family Cercopithecidae; genus Rhinopithecus; species Rhinopithecus bieti. The sequence goes on along the minus strand of NW_016807466.1, from coordinate 2,536,064 downwards.
GTTTGCAGGAGAGAGTATTTGACAAATACATGAACAAATGAATGAATGAAGTGGGGAAAGAAATAGAATTAATCTGATCAAAGTTTACAAGTTCAAATTATGTGTTAAATTGGATAGAGCAGCTGCTGGCCCTTACTTTTTTCTGGGCCTATTTCAAATGGTCTTCTTTAATAGACTTTCAATTGCAGATTTAGACTTGGAGGCTTTAACACATATGAATTGAGTACACATTTGTATAGCAATTTAAACTGCTATTATCACAAAATTGTCATGGTAGTTTTAAGCTCTGTCAGATGGCTTTTAACCAAACCCTGCCATCAGAGTCAAATTTGATTCTTTGGATGGTTCTTTCTTTTTTCTCTCTCTCTTTTACATAGTCTAGTAAAGAAGTTTCTTCAATGACCAGTTTTGTCATAAAGTTGGTGCGGTTTATTCTGTGGGTTACAAATTTATTATCAGAAGTGGCTAGATATACTTCTCATAGACAACTTGTATCCACAAATTGTTTTTTTTTTTTTCTTTTTTTTTTTTCCTGAGCCATTCTCCCTAGAAAATACATTGTTTTGGGGGGAAAAATTAGACTATCCTTCAGGGATATTTATTTGCATGATTCATTGTGCAGAGATCCGAGTTGTGCCCTAAGGGCTTGGCTTTGCTCTCTTTATACTGGTATCCATTGCTAGGTGTGGCTCAATTAAACAGGAAGGATGGCTAGATAGCATATATATTCACAGGTCAGGTGGCAGCATCCGTCTTTGAGACATGAATCTTGGTGGGAAAAGTTCAGTTTTTTAACAAACGTGAAATTACCTCCTCAATCATTTTTATATCAAACATTTAAATTAATGTCTGATATAAACACTGGAGGCTAGCATAGTATTTGATACCATTTAGTTTGCTCTCTCTTTTAGTTTCTGATTTTCATTGTAGTTCTCAGTGTTTGCTTTTTCAGTGTGAGTTTATGTCAGAATAAATCAAGTTAACTTTGGTGGGTAGATTGAGTTTTCTCTGGTGACCTTTACTAACCAAAACATACTTTCTTCTCAGGTGAAAAAGCCAGAGTGGATTACTATTTATTTGACTGACAAAGAAATGCATTTCTAATTTTATTTAGTGACTGAAATAAGTTGCTTCACCATAAATTAAATGTGAAATAAATGTATGAGCATCTCAATGAACCAGATTGAGAGCTAAGCACCTTTGCAGTAGACCTCTTTCGCCAGTTGGTGGTGCCAAAAACTCTGCTAAGAAACTGATTGAAAGAACAGGTTAACCAGGAGCCTTTCTTAATAAGCATTATTTTCGTAGTTTTTGAAAAATTTGTACTGAAAACATATACCCAAATTATCGCATTTTCTAAGGTTAGGAAGCAAAGCTAACCCCTCTGGTGACCAGCAGAATACATTTCTATAATGATATATAGCTTCTGTAATGATGTCGTTGGCCTATGTTAATATTCACATATTGGAAATGGTGAAGTTGTATAACATCTGACTCCACCCTGGAAGTAGCCTTTAGTGTGCTTGCCTGGAGAGTGGAGGAGCAAACAATAATGTGTACAGAGAAGGAGAGTGATGTCCCTGGCTATATTTATTGTCGAATTTAGGTCTTTAAAAATATTGACTTGTGTTATTATTGCTAATATTTATTTTTTATTTTATTTTTTTTACCATTAATGTATTCCTGGGACAGCAGGAACATTGCTTTTTTTTTTTTTTTTTTTTTTTTGGTTAGGGGCTAGGTTTGTTTGTTTAACCCTTTACTGTTTAGCCCTGAAAAAGTCCAAATGGAGCAATAGCCTGTTGCTTGAATGTGTCCTGAGATACAGTCAGAAGAACACAGCCTTTGGAGTCAGATCAGATCAGATTTTGAATTTCCCTACATATTTCATAACTCTCTCTCTCTCTCTTTTTTTTTTTTTTAGACCAAGGTCTCACTCTGTTGCCCAGGCTGGAGTGCAGTGGCACAATCTCAGCTCACTACAACCTCTACCTCCCGGGTTCAAGTGATTCTCATACCTAAGCTTCCCAAGTAGCTGGGACTACAGGTGTGCACCACCACGCCTGGCTAATTTTTTAGTAGAGATGGGGTTTCACCGTGTTGGCCAGGTTGGTCTCCAACTCTTGACCTCAAGTGATCCAGCTGCTTCAGCCTCCCAAAGTGCTGGGATTACAGGCGTGAGCCACTGTACCCAGCCTTTCATAACTGTCTCTTAATTACTTATGCAGATTCTCTACTGCTCAGTTTTTCCAGTTTGTAAAATGGAGATAATAGCGTCTTCCCGTGAGAGTTGACATAAACATCACCTGAGATAACAGATGTGCTGATTAAGTGCTCCTCACCCTGTCCTTTTCTAGCTTAAGCACAGACTCGGTTCTTTTTGAGCCTCCACCACGTCCCATGCTCTTAGCCAGGGCCTTAGGACTGGAGTCTCTCCTTGTGTCTAATGATGCCTCATGCTGCATTGATGAGATGTTTCCAGGTTGTAAAGTTCCACAAGGATTTTGTAAAGACTCACAAGAGAGATACTCATATTGTTAGCTATATGTGGTGTTCAGATATTTGCCCGTCTACCCTGGGATGTTTCCATGTTGATCTGAACCTGCCTAAATGTTTAAGATTGGAGAAGGGAGCACAGGGTTGCTGACAGGTATAGCAGCAGTGTCCCCAACAGTTCATTTATCCATTTATTCCACAAACTTTTACTCAACACTTTTCTTGCTGGGTCTCCGACATACAAAGACGAATTCCTAGAGAGCCTGAAGATGCTTCTGAGAGCTGCAGACTCAAGAAGCAGGATGCTTTCTGCTTTGCAGGAATTGATAAGCAGCCCTTATCTATGGAAGAGCAAGAAAGATAAATTTAAATTTTTTAAAATATTATTTTAAAAGTTATAAGATTGTAAAAAAATTTTTTTAACTTTGAAAACTGATAGTTGTATTAAGTTTTGATAGCATCATGTTTGGAAGAATGAACAAATCGGAAGAAGGCTTCAGCGTGGTTGGTAACATCATAAAACACTGTTAATTAGGGGCTTTAGTCCAGTATAGAATTTTAAAATACAACTGTGTAAGGGACATATGTTTTTAGGAATGGCACAACTAACATCTTTGATTAGATTCGATTAAAAGATTCAGACCCTTAAGATTTAGAGATTATGGAATCATAGAATTGGATGGTGGCAGGGACTTTAGGAATCACATATGCCATCTCTCTTATTTTCTAGCTAAGAAAGTGGAAGTCAAACGTATATGGCTCACCCAAGGTTACACAGACCTGGATCAAAACTCAGGTCTCCATGCCAAGGCATTATTTTTCCATCCTAACTCCTATACAATGAGCCATTTTCAGTAGATAAATATATACTTGTTCTATCTCAATAAACTTCCATGCTAAATGTGGAGTATCATGTCCGCCCCATTATCAAAATGAAAACTTTGGCCATACCTTTGACAGTTAATTAAGGTGCTCCTACTTCCATCTCAGAGCTGAGCTGAGGGGAGGCAGGGCACACCAGGCCTGTCATTTGCAGTTCTCAGCCAGAGCCAACGAGTTCCCTACAGAAGCAGGCAGCGTTTTCATTCACGCTTGCCTTGCCTGCTTCTAGTTTCTTGCTAGATGAATGGCATCATATGCCGCAGGTGTATTAGTAATTTCTGAGTTTGTTCCCCACTAAAAATGACCTCATTGTTTTGTGCTTCTTTTCCATAATTATACAGTAACAGGAAAATAAACCAGCTCTGGGTACAGCCCACAGCAGAAATCTTGTGCTCTTTATGCAAGTTTGATTTATAGACGTGTACTGCAGAGCACAGTGACTATGAAACATTCATCTTCCCATTGCTAGTTGCCATGGAAATCAAGTACACAGAGCAGTGTCATTCCAGTCCTGGTGATGCCTGCAGTAGTTTATTCCTTTGTTGTTCCCGTTTCTTAAGCAACTGCCTAGCATTTTTTCATCATTACAATTAATCATGCACACAAGTTTTTATCTTTTGTCGCGCATAGAAAGTACTAAAAACGTATGACAAAACAGGGAGAATTTAAATATTCCTATGGCTTTAAATATGCATTTGTAATTTTCACCCTCAGTCCCACTGGAAAAATAGGTCATGTAAAAAAGAAGAGCATATATTAATGTACAGATATTTCAATAAAGACAGCAGTATAGAAATTTGAGGAAAAAACAATGCTAAGCCCGGAAAGTCCAGGAAACCTTAAGGAACTTCAGATCCTGAGGTCCCCCAGTGTTTAGATCTAAATCAGCCTGGGTAATGCCAACCAAAAAAAAAAAAGAAACAAAAAGCCCCTGAGCTATGTATCATCAACTCCTGTTTTGTTAGTCTCCTTAATGGTTTGAACAACCTAGATATTTGCTGGATAGACATGCTAGACGTTAGAATAGAGATCCTTTTTCTCTTTAAAGGCTGATAAAGTTCAGGATATATTTTTTTAAGTGGAAGTAAAAGGAATTCTAGTTCTTTTTCTTTTTTCAATGAAACCATTTTATCTCAGTTTTAACCCGCATAGTTCATAGTCTATACCATACCAACAATGAATAAATGTTTGTTGATTAGCCACTGCCTTCTTTTGTGGACTTCTGGCCGTTTTGTTGGCTAAGAAAGCGTGTTCTAGAATAATTGTCTGGATCTAAATCCCTGCTACATGGCTTATTAGCTGTGAGGCCTTTGAAAAGTATCTCAGCTTGCCTTAGTTTCCCCATCTGTAGAGGGAACAGCTATAAAATTAAGATAATGACGGGTTGTTAGGAGGTTTAACGGGGATAATTCATGCAAATGGCTCAGCCCTGTGCCTGGCACAGGACACGTGCTCTGTCAGTGGGGACTGCTGCCATGGCAGTGGTAGTTTCTATTGCCATGACTACTACAGGCCACAACTGAATGGAGAACTGTGCTCTGACCTAGAGAGTAATACTCAGTTGATCTACAGCAATTCCAGCTCCAAAGCCACAGGACTCTGTTCCCAGCATCCAGGCTCACACAATGATTGCTGGTGCTTTGTTTTGCTTGGGCTACATTGACTTGTTAACATCTCAAGACTGTGGATACTAGGATGGTGGCTGAGAAGTATTTACAAGGGTCTTTTTATCTGCAAATTGAGAAGAGAAAGCTGCTACAGGCAGTCCTTGAAGATGCAAATTTCTCATCTTTGACCTGGATTTGTTTTTTTTTTTTTTTTTTTTTTTTTTTT
>NW_016807466.1:2515781-2530704 GCF_001698545.2 Rhinopithecus bieti | reverse complement strand
TTTTTAGTAGAGACGGGGTTTCACTGTGTTAGCCAGGATGGTCTCGATCTCCTGACCTCGTGATCCGCCCGTCTCGGCCTCCCAAAGTGCTGGGATTACAGGCTTGAGCCACCGCGCCCGGCCTGGATTTGTTTCTTACAAGGAGCTGTGTGTGGAGCACGTTGGGAGGGAGTAGGCTGCCTTTATACGTCTTGAGGAAGGTTCTCGTGTTTGTCTACATAGTCTGAAATAACGTCTGACCTACTGCCTCTCCAGCCCCAAACCTCTCTTGTCACTCGGCAGTGCCTGAAGCATTCTTTCAGCCTTTCTGGAATTGAAGTTTTCCTAACTGGTGGCAGAAGCATTCTTTGTTGAAATTTACTCTCCTTGGCAGTTCTCCAGGGCACACGGCAATGCCTATTTATTTGATTTAGCCTTTGTTTGGTTAGCCTTGTATTTTGTCTGTTTTGCTTTGCGAAGTTCTTTTTTCCCCAAATTTTCATGTTTAAATCCCTTGGACTTCACTTCTATTTATTTTACTAGCTTGCTTTAAAATACTGCTAAAAGTTGTTTGCTTTAAGCTCTCGCAAAATGAGTAGTCTTGGATTCATTTGTCTTTTTCCCCCAAGCCTGGTCTATAGTGTATGTAGTAGGTGCACCTTTGTTAATTATGAAAACAAAATAGGCTTTATAGTTTGTACTTTGTACATCCTAATGTTATACTACATTGTCTCCACTTCTCTTTATTTAGCTCTTTGTTTTTTTTTTTTTACCGTGTCCTCCAATCGTTAGGCTCATGTTAACTCTAAAGAAATAGAAGTAGCTTAACTTTTCTGAATCTTTTTGTTCTCCCTCCTCTGCCATTCTTCCTGCTTCTCCCCACAAGATAAAAACCCGTCCGACTCACCTGTCTTCCAAGTGAAGCTAGCAACACTCCAAGTGACATGAGTACCCTAAGACACCCATTTTTTTGTAACTAAACATTCAGTGATGAAACTTAGACCTTCTCTAGACATTTTTTGTGTGTATGTATGTATGTGAGATAGATTCTCACTCTGTTGCCCAGACTGGAGTGCAGTGACACAATCTCAGCTCACTGCAGTCTCTGCCTCCCTGTTCAAGCTATTCTCCTGCTACAACCTCCCGAGTAGCTGGGATTACAGGCGCCTGTCACCACGCCCAGCAAATTTTTGTATTTTTAGTAGAAACGGGGTTTCATCATGTTGGCCAGGCTGGTCTCGAACTCCTGGCCTCAAGTGATCTGCCCGCCTCGGCCTCCCAAAGTGCTGGGATTACAGGCATGAGCCACTGCACCCGGTCACTAGACATTTTAAATCCTCTCAAGACCCCTGATTGTATGTGTGGCCTTCACCTCACACTTAGTGTGGCCAACATGTACTCCTGACTTCTCTTTGTCCCCTAATCACTGTAAGAGAGATCTTTCCCTGTGCTTTTTTATTCTTAGGCTTATATCTTTCTTTGTTTTGGAAACACATATTTGTTAGAATCTTCTGCATTGCAGGTCCTGGAATTATATGAAAATGAACAAGATAGATATTGCTTTGCTTTTTAGGAGCTTGGAGTCTAGTTGAGAATATAGGTGGTTAGAATCCAAGATAGTTAATCCTGAAAGATGACTACAAAGTACTATGGACAAGAAGAACGCTTACTGCAGACTGGGGAGAGGGCACCAAGGCTGACATCAGAGAAGTGATAGCCAGCATGAGACCTGGAGGATGGTCTCCATTTGCCTGACTTTGCCTTAGCCAGGCAAGGAGGGAAGGCATATTCTAGACAGAATGCATCTGCAGAGGTCAGCGGGAGAGTATGAATAACTGAGAGTTGTTAGGCATAGTTAGCCTACTATCAAATACACCTATTTTTTTTTTTTTCAGTGGGTGGGTGCAATCAGAAGGATGAATGTAGAGTGATGAGACTAGAGCGATAGGCAGTGCCAGATGAGGAGAGTCTTGTAAGAGTTGTCAAGTTCAGACTTTATCCTGAGGATACCGGGAAGCCATCAAAATGTTTTATGTAGGGAAGTGAGGTGATCAGCCTTTTTTTTTTTTAAAGATGGAGTCTTGCCCTGTCACCCAGGCTGGAGTGCAATGGCGCCATCTCGGGTCACTGCAACTTCCGCCCCCCAGCTTCAAGCGATTCTCCTGCCTCAGCCTCCCAAGTAGCTGGGATTACAGGTGCGTGCCACCATGCCCAGCTAATTTTTTGTATTTTCAGTAGAGACGGAGTTTTGCCATGTTGGCCAGGCTGATCTCAAACTCCTCACCACAGGTGATCTGCCCACCTCGGCCTCCCAAAGTGCTGGGATTACAGGTGTGAGTCATGCCCAACCGACGCGATCAGACTTATAGTTGACATGATCTCTCCTAGTGTAGTGTGGAGAATGGATTAAAATGTGGCAAGAATAGTCTGTAATTGGGCTGAGTCTAGGGACCACTTTCCCAACTCAGCCTTCTCTCTCTTTTTTTTTTTTTTTTTTTTTGAGATGGAGTTTCACTCTGTCGCCCAGGCTGGAGTGCAGTGGCTGGATCTCAACTCACTGCAAGCTCTGCCTCCCGGGTTTACGGCATTCTGTCCTGCCTCAGCCTCCCGAGTAGCTGGGACTACAGGCGCCCACCACCTCGCCTGGCTAGTTTTTTGTATTTTTTAGTAGAGACGGGGTTTCACCGTGTAAGTCAGGATGGTCTCGATCTCCTGACCTCGTGATCCGCCCTTCTCGGCCTCCCAAAGTGCTGGGATTACGGGCTTGAGCCACTGCGCCCAGCCTCAGCCTTCTCTTTAACCCACAATGTTTGTTCTGCCCAGCATATATTTTTCTGATTAGCATGAGGGCTCATCTCAGCTCCCTTTCTCTAGCTGCCTGTCTTAAAGGCCAGGACTGTGTCTTCTCCCTAGCTCTGGGCTGGCTCTTGCTCTACACTAAATGTGTCATCTGGAGCACCGACTGGATCCAAGTTTTACCATTGCCCAGAAGACTCTGTTGTTTTGCCTGCTGTCTTGGCTCCCCTGGGATTTTGGTGCCAGCTTAGATCTAGCCTGAGTTCAGTGATCTCCTTTGACCCCTGAAATTCATTGCCATTCACACGTTGGCCCTTCCTGCCCAGCCAGTCTAGAACAAACCTGCTGCTGAGGGAATCCTCGTAGCCCTCTCTTTCCCACTAGTAGTTGAGTATCCTAGATACTTCACAATTGATCTCCATTGTATACCTATACAGAACAATACATTTGATAAGATGGATTGAGGTAAGGTGAGGGGAACTAGCTAAAGGTTGAGTATCCCTTATCCAAAGTGCTTGGGAGCAGAAATGTTTCAGATTTTTTATTTTTTCAGATTTTGGAATATTTGCAAATGCATAATGAGATAAGAATGGGACCCAAGTCTAAACACAAAATTCATTTATGCTTCATATATACCTTATACACAAAGCCTGAAGGTAATTCTTTATAGTATTTTTCATAATTTTGTGCATAAAAAGTTTGTCTTAAATACTTGTGTGTGGAATTTTCCACTTGTGGTGTAATATTTGTGCTCAGAAAGTTTCAGATTTTGGAGCATTTTGGAGTTTGGATTTCCAGGGCAAGTTGCTTAACTTCTCTGTGCCTTAGTTTCTTCATGTATAAACTGCAGGTATTAAGAGAACCTACACCAGAATTGTTTGGAGGATTAAGTGAGCGAATGCCCATAAAAACACTGTGCCTGGCCCGTAACTAGCTCTCACTACTTATTCATGTTGTTACTATGGTGTCTAGACTTAACCCTAGGGAAAGTGGGAGAACATAAAAGGTTTTTGACTTCAGGAATATTTGACAACAGCCAAATAGGTATTAACCTTGAAAGGTCCACCCCTTCTCTTCACTATGAATAATTGAGAGATGACAGTGGTATCACATCCTGCCCAGCTGGGGGACTATTCCAGTGAGTAAGTAGATGTAAGGGAGTGATAAAAATAGCTAACTGATACCTAGTGCTCACTGTGTGCCAAGCCCTGTTCTAAATGCTTTAGTTGCATTAACTCATTTGATCCTCACAGCGACCCCATGGATGGCTACTGTGATTATTCCCATTTTACTGATGAGGCAACAGGTACAAAGCAGCTGAGTGACTTAGCTAAGATCCCATTAACTGCTGGAATTCGGCTTGGACCAGACAGTCTGACTCCACATTGGAAACACAAATAGATACAGCCACCATGTAAAGGAGGATCTTTGCCTTGCCTTTTTCTCTCTCCCCACAGGGATACCCTTAAAAAGGGATTTTGAATCTCTTTATCAATCAGATCTACTATGGTCTGTAGATTTTGAAGGAACCATTTTATTTAAGGGCCTTTCCAGTACAATTTCAATAGAATAAAGATCTAGACAGCACATAAATTTTCATAGTAAAAAATAGAGCTATATAATCTATGGCCATAACCCTTTTCATAGCCCTAAGGTTGGGGATATATGAAAACACTTTAGCTGAATTGTACATTCTTTTTATAAAATGCCTGATTTCTGGCAATTTGGTCAGACAATCTTTTGATAAAATATCAAAACCTCATACTGCAATACTGTAAAATGTGACTGTGTTAATGGCCAAAAACATCTGTATTTTAGACTGTCATGAACTGTTTAAACATCATCATAATAGGAAACATTTACGGCTTAAATAATTGAAGTCCACATTTCTCAGAATCCATCTGCTCATCTCAACCTTTTGTTAGACCTTCAAACAAATCACAGAACTGACCGACTTGAGTTTCTCTGTAACTCTTTCTGCTCCATCATGGGGTGGTGAGATGTGCAGGGGCTGCTGGTCAGTTCTTCCAAGTTTGAATATCATAGTCGTGGGAAACTGATGTCTGTTAACCTCCCTGGACTTCAGTTGCTACTTCTGAAGGACTTCTAGCTTTAAAATACCTTGATTCTCTCTTTCTAAACCTTTTGTTTACTCACTGTTTAAAGAATATTATAATTAATATACAGTGATCCAATGGTAAGAAATAGAGAAGAAAAGACAAAATAATTTGGTTTCATTAATTTCATTTAACATTATTTCACAAAAGTTCATTAAGCACCTACTATGTACATGATAAATATGTGTTTCACTGTCCAGTATACTAATAATGTTAAATTCTCAAACTGACTTGGAATTTTCCTTCCCTCAATTTTCCCAGTGCTAATGTTCCCCTCCTGGCTACAGCATTACCATAAAATGTTATACTCTTTAATCTTATTTTCATATTCCCCAAACAAAGCAAAACAAAATCTTTCATCTCAAAGGCATTTTTAGCATGTTGCAAATTATCATTAAATCACACACAATTTTCTGTTTTCAATTTTTCAGTGTAAAACCTACTAGGTTATGTTTCTTAGGAAAAACTGTAGACATCAGATGTTCACTTCTAATTTAGATGGGTCAGCTGACATACTAGTTTCAATGAGTTGCAGTAATGAATTTGTCATAGAATTGAAGCCATTTTCTGGCTATAAATCACCCAAACCCAAATGCTGTAGGAAATTTACAAGGACTGCCATTAGAATGGGATGTTTTAAATTATCTCAGTTGTATTGAAACAAAACCAAGCCTGATTAACAGATATATCAGGTAGTCATGAATTGATGTGATGGAAAAGAGTTACTGGGCTATTTGTCAAATGATAAACTGGATGATGATGATGGAGAAAGTTACCTTTTTTAAAAAAATTTTTTTTAGTGCTCTAATGAGTGCCAGGCATTGTCAGTATTTCATGTAATCCTCATGATAACCTTATGAGATGTACAGTATTATTACGATTTCTATTTTACAGATAAGAAAACTGAGCTTGGAGAGGTTAGATAATGTTCCCAAAGTCCCACACTTTACATAGCTGAAAATGTTTCACATTGCTTGTTGTCACCTTGAGTTCACCGTATTTAAAGTGAAAGTCATCATCCTCATCCCTTGTTGTTCTTTCTCTTTCTGTCAGTGATATCATGATTTTCTGTTTCATTCTTGCAGTCATTGATTTTTCCTTTTCCACCTTTGCTCTTAATCCATTCAATTACCAAGTCCCTTCCCTCATTCAGTGTCTTTCTGCTGTCAGCCCTCTTCTCATCCTTAGTGTCTAGGCTTCCCACCTAAATGGACAGGCTAAAGGCCAATCTCCATAACTCAGTCTTCAAGGCTGGCTACTCTCTGACTCCTTCTCTTCTTCTAGGCTCTTTTTCCTGTTACTTCTCTCCAGATGAACTAGTTACCTAAATACATTGCGCCCATTTTCTACATCCCCTTTTGTACATGATAACTCTTCTGAGATGGCCTCTCCCCTTTTCCCTGCTCCATGAGCCCTGTCCCTTCCTCAGCATGAGACTGGGTCTTCTCCTGAAAGATGTATTTTCATCAGCTCATTCCTCAGTGAGTATCCCTTCTTTTCAATGCTTGTGACACTAGGCTCTATACCTGTCATTTTGCACTAAGCACATGCCATCTGACTGGCGTTGCTATACAACTCTTCATCTGTGTGATCTGTTACTCTCTTAGTGGTGGTTAGGGCTGGGTCTAGAGCTCTCCCTAACATCTGGAACATTGCTCTATACCTAGAAAGTACAAGTCTTCATGCTTCATGTGCGTGGGTAAGGAGAGGAATTTTTATGGTAACTATAGTAAATATCTCACATATTGACTTCATTGACTTAAGAGATCTCCTGTGAATCCTCCAAGCCTTATTATTCAGAGACCCATTTCACTAGAAAGGGACCACATGTATTCATAGGATACAGTAGTAGATTGTTTGCAGAGATGGTCACAGCTCCTTCCATCCCTGTTCATGCACCTGTGTAAAGTGACTTGGCTCTCTTCCCATCAGGAGGAAGAATTTATTTCTCCACCCCCCAAATCAGAGCTGACTTGTGACTTTGACCAAAGGGCATAGAAAAAAGTAACAAATCTCAAAACTTGAGGGGTGGTCTAGGGGACCACCTCCAACAAAGGATCCCATCTGGGAGAAAATTTTTGCAATCTACCCATCTGACACAGGGCTGATATCCAGAATCTACAAAGAACTTAAACAAATTTACAAGAAAAAAGCCCATCAAAAAGTGGGCAGAGGATATGAACAGACACTTCTCAAAAGAAGACATTTATGCAGCCAATAGACATAGGCAAAAACGCTCATCATCACTGGTCGTCAGTCAAAACCACCAAATGAGATATCCATCTCACACGCAGTTAGAATGGGGCGCATCCATTTAAAAGTCAGGAACCCAACAGATGCTGGATGAGGATGTGGAGAAAATAGGGATGCTTTTACAACTGTTGGTGGGAGTGTAAATTAGTTCAACCCATTGGTGGAAGAGCAGTGTGGCGATTCCTTAAGTAATCTAGAACTAGAATACCATTTGACCCCCAGGGCAATCGCCAATTACGTAGGCCCATATCCCAAAGGATTATAAATCATTCTATGATAAAGACACAATGCACACATATGTTTAGAAGTTGCAGCACGTATTCACAAAAGCAAAGACTGGGAAACCCAACCCCAAATGTCCCATCCAGTGATAGACTGGATTAAGAAAATGTGGCACATATAAGCATCCGATGGAATGAACTATGCAGCCATTAAAAATAGGATGAGTTCATGTCCTTTGCGGGAGCATGGATGAAGCTGGAAACCACCGCATCTCAGCAAACTATCACATAGGACAGAAAACTAAACATTGCATGTCCTCACTCACATGTGGGGAGTTGAGGCAATGAGAACACATGGACACAGGGTGGGGAACATCACACACCAGGGCTGGTCAGGTGGTGGGGTACTGAGAGAGGGGTAGTATTAGGAGAAATACCTAATGTAAGTGACAAGTTGATGGGTGTAGCAAATCAACATGGTACATGTATACCTATGTAACAAACCTGCAGGTTGTGCACATATACCTAGAACTTAAAGTATAATAGTAATAATAGTAATAATAATAACAGATATGTTTGTATTAGAGTTCTCTAGAGGAAGAGAAGTAATAAAATATGTGTATAAATATTGGAAAAAAAAGGAATCCATCTGATGCCATGCCTTTTGCCACATCAGTCCCTGAGTTTTTGTTCCATTGTATACATATGATAGATGTGGCTTGAGATGCTTCTTTATCCAAAGTTTTAATGCATTTCAAAGTTCTGCACTTCTAAGAAGTGATCTTAAAGGTAGATAATAAATTGTGGTTATTCACATGCCCTGATACCATAGTTCTGTTTTATCTCTTGTAGTTTCTTGAATGTAGTCCAAAATTAACATTGATTTAAAGTGCTAATATTTTCTGAAATCTGTTTTAAAAACTTTGCATTCTTGTGTTCTTCGTTTGCAACTACCCAGAATTGCCCCTCCCCTTCTCTTTTACCCGTTATAAGGAAACAAGTTCTCTATTCGCCAAATAGCAAAACAGCCTTTGCTTAACAGTATATATTTCACTTTTGTGCTAAAGCTGTATCCCAGTAACATTTTCTTTCATGGAAAATGACCATTTCTTCCAGGAGTATGTAATTTTTTTTCAAATGCATGAAGTTTTCAAAATGAAACCGTATCAGACAGAATGATCTTTGGCCTTATGAAAGTGGAATTTTTTTTATAGTTCTGTGGTTGTTCATTATTTTAAAACCTATTAGTTACAACAGGTTAGCTTGAAAAATTAGGAGGTTTAAATCTGAGACAAAATATCTCACTACAGTTAGATTCTGAAACTCTGCCAGCCAAATTGTGTTTGAATGCTTCTTGAATTTGTTTTGTAAGGGGTAGCTTTCTGCTTTAAATGTGTATTCAGTAAAACACAGTTATTCAAATTCTAGTAGACATGTAGGGGAGCCAGATTCATGTGTAACGCAGATGCGGCATTGTTCTTGGGGCTTTTTACTCCTAATGACGGACCTAATGTGTTGCGTCTCCTTTTTCTGGCTGAGAGAAGGAATCACATTTTATTCAGTAATATGTTCACATTGTGTTTCACCTCTTGCTATCTCTTATACTACAAGAATACCTGTGACGTATTGAGATAGCTAATATCATTGCTAGAAAAGTACAAGGTAATTTGGATAGAAAATAATGTGATAGCTTTAGTAACAGAATATAATTAAATTAGCGCCTAGAGTAAAAATAGTGAAATGATTTATTTTTAGTCTTGAATGGCTCAGATCGGTATGATTAAAATACGTAAATTAAATAACAGCCTTTAGTTCAGTGGTGTTCTGAGTGGTATCAACTCTCTCTAATATCTAATCTTAAGTATTAATAATCTAAGTATTCTATTTTCCTCTGCCCTCCCCCACTTCTAAATAAACCCAATATGAATTAGATAAAATAGGGAACACATTTGTTATATTCTTGGAGGCCTTGGAGATTAAGGATTTTAAATTGGGCTGGCATATTTTTATTAATATTAATCTACTGGAAAGTGGTTATTGGAGCACCTTCTGTATACCAGGGGCCATTCTGGATCCTGGGAATAGAGCCACCAACACAGCAAACAAAGTCCCTGCCGTCAGGGAGTTTACAGATAATAACTGAGTAAACAAGCAGGTTAATTTCAGATAGAGATAAAACACTATAAGAAAAATAAAACAAAATAAATACAGAAAACAATTGAATGGGGAAGGGGTTGCTTAAAATTGGGAAGCTAGGGAAGACATTTTTGAGGGCTGACATTTGAACTGAGACCTAAATGACGAAGAGCCATGCAGAAAGAGGAAAAGCAGTTGCAAAGGGTCTGAGATGGGTATAAGCCTAGAGGGACTGAGAAACTAAGAGAAAACCACAGTGGCTGGATTGCAGCGAACAAGAGGCAGCAAGGTCTGAGCGAAATTTGAGAGGTAGGCGGAGCAAGATGCTGTGTTAGTCATGGGTGCTACCTCTTTCTTTTATATTACAGGGTGAGTAGCCCTTACCTGAAATGCATGGGACCAGAAGTGTTTTGGATTTGGGATTTTTTTTTAGATTTTGTAATATCTGCATTATACTTACTGGTTGAGCATGCCCAATCTGAAAATTTGAAATCTTGTGCATTCCAATGAGCATTGTATTTGAATACCATGTATAGTATCAAAAAGTTTCAGATTTTGGAGCTTTCAGATTTCAGATTCTGGATTAGGGATAACTCAACCCATATTATATTCCGTATTGTGTCACATTCCATTACGTCATATCATATCTCACACCATGTTGTGTATTTGTATTGTATTATACATTTATGTTCCTGTACCTTACAGGGAAATGAAGAGTCAAAGAAAGACCTTAGACTTCTCAAGATGTGTAGATTTTCTGGCATTCCAAGTGTGCAAAGTCATGCTACTGGGTTGCTGTATCTTGGCTTGGAGCCCTCACCTGCTTTTCGTGTTTCTTCCCCGTTATCAGTTAAATTCAGTTCAACAGATACTTTCTTGGTACGTGCCGGGCCCAAGAAACTGATGAGTACACTTGGGCCATTTTACAGATGAATGCAGAAGAAATTGTGATAGGCTTTCATTTTAGAGCAACTTTCCTAGATTATGTCTATTATTTCAATTAGTGAGCACCTATCTTTTGTACCATCTTATTTATGCTTAGGTTACAAGCAGTAAAATGATCATAAGGGCCAAATATCTAATCTAAATGGCAGTGATATGTAATGTTAACATAGTCATCATTTGTTTCTCTCCACTGGTGATACAAGACATAAAAAAATGATTTTGAGGCCTGCTTAAGCATCAGACCAAGAAGTGTTTATCATTTGAATATCTCTCTTCTAGGAAGAATAAGGGAAGTTTTTTAAAAAAATTAACAGTTTAATAAAATATCTGAAAGTTTACAAACATGTGTTCTTTTAAATGAGGCAGCACAGATCTTCTGTTACAATGGTTATGATTCAGAGTGTCTGATTTACACTAGAGGATCAGGAAATAATGTAGACTATTTCCTTTCCGCGTGTCTTCATACCATATGTAGCCGTAATATACTGACTTAAAATTTCCATCGAATTAAACTTTCCAGTGATTTATAAGATGTTGAAATGCATTACCAAGAGCAGTTATTGAATCTTCCTTCAGAGATAATTAACAAAAAGACTTTGTTATTAAAAAAGAAAAAAAGCAATAATTTAGGTTTCATGATGGCAAAGGTAAGCTCTAGAAATCTTTCTGTGATTTGCTGATAGTAATTCCACTCCCTGGATGTTCGTTTTGCTTTGTTCTTTCTTTCTTTCTTTTCTTTTTTTTTTTTTGAGACGGAGTCTCGCTCTGTCGCCTGGGCTGGAGGGCAGTGGCCGGATCTCAGCTCACTGCAAGCTCCGCCTCCCAGGTTTACGCCATTCTCCTGCCTCAGCCTCCCGAATAGCTGGGACTACAGGCGCCAGCCACCTCGCCCGGCTAGCTTTTTGTGTTTTTTAGTAGAGACGGGGTTTCACCGTGTTAGCCAGGATGTCTCGAACTCCTGACCTCGTGATCCGCCCGTCTCGGCCTCCCAAAGTGCTGGGATTACAGGCTTGAGCCACCGCGCCCGGCCTGCTTTGTTCTTTCTAACTCTCCGATTCTGTGGTTTAATAGATTTTCCTCCTATTTAGAATAAAACTGTAGAAGTCAGTACCACATTTAGTATCTATCTCCAGGTATGGCCAATCCTTCTTCCCACTGGCTGTGTTCCGGAAGGTTCTGGAAAACAGCTGACAAAGCCTGAATGTGACAGGGCAAGACATTCTAGGCAGCCCTCATGGCTTTCTCAGCTGTGCTTCTTATTTTCTCACAGATGTATGTGTGGTATGTAAGTGTATATGATGCATATGTGAAATGAATATTCAAGTCAGAAAATTTGTCCATTTATGTTCCTCCCCGGTTACGAAACAAAATATTCCATTCTAGCCATGGTTAAAGCCCCCTGGGTAGCCCTGCCTGATTGCCCTAGAGATCATCACTGTCCTGATTTTTTTTTTAATCATTCGTGTATGTCTTTATATTTTATGACATAGATTTATATATCTTAAATAATACAGAGTATTGTTTTGCTTATTTTTATACCTTATATAAATGCATATTGCTTTTTCTCTTATTATATTCTTAGAAATTATCCACACTGATCCATGTATCTTTCATTTATTCTCCCTGCTGTATAGTATTCTGTTGGGGCACCAGGGGGCACAATAACCAGCACCTTCTTTTCCCCTCCAGAATCAATTAAAATATCGACTCGAAGTGTAAGAGAGTAATAGAAATTTCAGCTTTCTTAGTGACATAGTTCTATTGGAGGGATTGGTTTGCTAAAATGCAGCCCACATTAAGCAGGTTTACCCTGTAGAGTGGAGTGGCAGGGTCTTGAGCATATTCATATCAGCAGTTGACTTGTTTCCCAAGTGGTTGGGCCAGTTCACAGAATCACCAGAATTCCTTTCTATCTATATACCCACCAGCACTTGTTACTGAACTCTAGTTTTTGCCAATTTGATGGGTGTGAAATGGCATCTTATTGTGATTTTTAATTTTTCTCATTACTTACAAAGTTCATCATGTCTCCTAGCCCTTTGGGTTTCCTGTTCAATGTCAATTTCCTATTTATGTGATTGGCCCACATAAAAAATATTGGGTAGTCTATTTTAAAATGATTTATAGGGGCTCTTTGTATATTCTGGGTACTAATTCTTTCTTATGTGTGAGTCACAGAAATTTTCACCCACTTGTGGCCTGTCCTCACTTTTTGTGGGGGAGGGATTATCTTTTGATGTATAACTGGAATATATATTTTCCCAGAGGTTTTAGAGAGAACGTGAAAAAAAGAAAAAAGTGTGGGACTCTTTGGCATGTCCAAAGTCAGAATTTTGGAGAGCATGTGTGTAGTGTTACTTGAGCATACAAATGGGGTCTCCCTTGTGATTTTCTGCCTATTGCAATACTCACATTATCTTTGAACACTTGCTCATCTTTCTTTTTCTAAATTAGCCAGTTTGAGCATTTCTCTAAGATTTACATTATTTTCAAGTTCTTTTACGTTATAGAATTCAATGTTTACTGCTTAAATTTTGATATTTTAGCCTCAGTATAGTTGCATGAAAAGGCTATACCATAAAACAAGTCTGACCTACCAAAAAGCAAATTTGTCTACCACTTGGCAACTCTCTCTGTGTAACAC
Source organism: Rhinopithecus bieti (assembly GCF_001698545.2). Taxonomy (NCBI): domain Eukaryota; kingdom Metazoa; phylum Chordata; class Mammalia; order Primates; family Cercopithecidae; genus Rhinopithecus; species Rhinopithecus bieti. Next base: position 2,517,613 of record NW_016807466.1, on the reverse strand, counting down.
AACTTTTTCATTTTAACTATTCTGATGGCAGTGCTGTATTAATATATCATTCTGTCCATAGAGCTTGTGGACATTATCATCATCCAAAGGCATTTGAGTACTAAATTGCATATGATGATATTTATACAAGAAAATTGCAGGCCAAGCGTGGTGGCTCACTCCTGGAATCCCAGCTCTTTGGGAGGCCGAGGTGGGATGATCGCTTGAGGCCAGGAGTTCAAGACCATCCTGAGCAACATAGCAGGACCCCGTCACTACAGAAAATGAAAAAAAAATTAGCTGGGCATTGTGGCACACCCCTGAAGTCCCAGCTAGTCAGAAGACTGAAGCAGGAGGATCCTTTGAGCCCAGAAGTTGGAGGTTTCAATGAGCTATGATTGTACCACTGCACCCCAGCCTGGATGACAGAGTGATACTTTGCCCTGAAAGAAAGAAAGAGAGAGAGAGAGAGAGAGAGAGAGAGAGAAAAGAAAGAAAAGAAAAAGGAAGAAAAGAGGCCAGGCACGGTGGCTCACACCTGTAATCCCAGTGCTGTGGGAGGCGAGGTGGGTGGATCACTTGACGTCAGCGGTTCAAGACCAGCCTGGTCAACATGGCGAGACCCTGTCTCTACCAAAAATACAAAAATTAGCCACACGTGGTGGCGCGGGCCTATAGTCCCAGCTACTCAGGAGGGTGAGGCAGGAGAATCGCTTGAACCTGGCAGATGGAGGTTGCATTGAGCTGAGATTATGCCACTGCATTCCAGCCTGTTCAACAGAGCGAGACCCTGTCTCAAAAGAAAAAAAAAAAAAAAAAAACAGAAAACAAAACGAGAAAAGAAAATCACATCATGATTTTGCTAATTCTTCGTAAGACCAGTTTCTTATAGGGTCATATATAGATTTTCACCATAAAAAGAGGCTCAAAGAGCATATAGTACAGTCCCTTATTTTACACATGCGAAGTTAAATGACCAATGCAAGGTCTCACACCTTGGTGGGGGTGAATGTGGGCATGGAATAGGATTAGGACCCAGAATTCTTGGCCCTGGCACAATGTGTTTTCCATTGTAATGGATTATAGAACAATAATGTTATTCTTTATTTGTATAAAGTTGGTGTGCATTTCTAGATTTCCTTAGATTTCACAGAAACATAGGTTTCAGTGCTTTTAGCTTTTTGGTGATGACATCGTTTTAGTTTCTTAGTACTGAAGGAACTGTTTATTATACTTGCTTAAATTAGCTTTATGGAAATAATGTATACTGTTTTCCTTCCTTATTTTCAACCGTATTTACATGCTAGTCTTTCCAACAGGTTGTATAAATAAGTTAAATGTTATGGTAAATTATTCCAAAATGGCATATTAAGTTGGCATAAATTAAAACTATGGTGCAATACTATGAATCAAATTGTAACTAGATGTAAATTTGTAAATGTGTGTAGTTAATTTTTTAAATATAATTTTTCCATGCACGACTGCTTTATTTAAGTTAGTGTGTTTAACAATAAAATTAGTGCATTCAACTCAAGGACTACAATATTACCATTAACTCACATATACCCGTGCACTCCTCCATCCTATCTTCCTGCATTTTTCCATAGGAACCAGTATCCTGAAGTGTTTATTATTCCCATGCTTTAAAAATACACACACATGGTTGGGTGTGGTGGCTCATGCCTATAATCTCAATACTTTGGGAGGCCAAGGTGGGCGGATCACAAGGTCAGGAGATTGAGACCATCTGGCTAACACAGTGAAACCCCGTCTCTACTAAAAATAGAAAAATTTAGCTGGGCGTGGTGGCATGCGCCTGTCATCCCAGCTACTCAGGAGGCTGAGGCAGGAGA
>NW_016807466.1:2506441-2515584 GCF_001698545.2 Rhinopithecus bieti | reverse complement strand
TCAAAAAAAAAAAAAAAAAAAAGCACATATACATATTTTCCTATATGTTTCTCTAATGTTTAATCTTCCTTGTTTTAAACTTTGTAAAAAAGAATGTCAAATGTATATAGTCTTTGTGACTTGCTTTTTTTCACTCAATAGTGTTTCTAATATTTATCCTTGTTTTATGTATAACTCACTCATTTAAAATCTGTTTAGCAGCTGGGCACAGTGGTTCATGCCTATAATACTAGCACCTTGAGAGGCCAAGGTGGGAAGACCTGTCGAGGCCAGGAGTTCAAGACTCTCCGAGCAGTAAGCAAGACCCCGTCTCTATAAAAAATACAAAATAAAAATTATCCAGGTGTGGTGGCACATACCTATAGCCCTAGCTACTGGGGAGGCTGAGGTGGGAGGATCACTTGGGCCCAGGAATTCAAGGCTGCAGGAGTTCGAGGCTGCAGGAGTTTGAGGGTGCAGTGAGCTATGCCTGTGCTACTCACTGCTCTCTAGCCTGGGTGACAGAGTAAGATCCTGTCTCTAAAAAAATAAAATAGTATAGCATTCCATTGTATGGATTTACCACAGTTTGTCTATTCTTTGGTTGATGGGCATTTAGTTTTCTTTCCCCAATTTTGTTTCCTTTTTCTCGTCTTATTAATACTGTATGAACACGTTTGTATCATAACTCCTAGTGCCCATGTGCAAATGCTTCTCTGGATATGTACTTAGGAATGGAATTGCTAGGTTGTAAGGTACACAGATGTTTACTTACATAGTGCTGGAATGTCATAATGCCAAATGATATTTTCAATAATTCATATCAGTTTACATTCCCACCAACAGTATATTCTGTTGATGGGCATCCTCTCCAACTCTTGCCAGACTTATTTTTTTTTTCTTTCTTTTTTTTTTGAGACGGAGTCTCACTCTGTCGCCCAGGCTGGAGTGCAGTGGCGCAATCTTGGCTCACTGCAAGCTCCGACTCCCAGGTTCATGCCATTCTCTTGCCTCAGCCTCCTGAGTAGCTGGGACTACAGGCGCCCGCCACCACACCTGGCTAATTTTTTGTATTTTTAGTAGCGATGAGGTTCACTGTGTTAGCCAGGATGGTCTCGATCTCCTGACCTCGTGGTCCGCCCGCCTCAGCCTCCCAAAGTGCTGGGATTACAGGCGTGAGCCACCGCGCCCGCCCGGCCGCCAGACTTCTTAATCTTTCCCGGTTGAGTGGGTTTAATATCTCATTGTCGGCTTGATTTGTGTTGCCCTGATTAATGATGAGTTCTCTCTCTTATCTCTTCACGTTTACTAGTCTCCTCTGTGACATACCTGTTCACGGTTTTGACCCATGTTTCGATTGCATTTTCTGTTTATTTGAATGTGTTCTTTATATATGTTCTCAGTACAAATATTTGGTCTAGTTAACAAATATCTTCTCCCAGCTTGTGGCTTGTCTTTTCACTTTCTTCAAGTGTCTTTTGAGACATATGTAAAATTTAGTTTGGTTAAATTTATGAATCTTTGTCATAGTTAGAGGGCTTGTGTACTGTTTAACAAACCCTTCATTACCCCCAAAGTCAGAGACCTATTACCTATATTTTCTTCATAAAATTTAAAGTTTTGCTCTTGAATATTAAATCTGTAATTCTTCTAGAATTGATTTATGAGTATGGCATGTGTGAGAACCTAGTGTCACCTTTTCCATATGGACAATCAGTATTTTCCTCTCTGTTTACTGAATGTGCCCTCTTCTCTCTGCTGTTCTGCTTTGCTGCCTCTGCTCCTGTGTTTTCTATCCTGTTTCATTGGTCACTTAATCTGTCTCTGCACCAATTTCTCACTGTCCTCATAAAATCTTAATAACGGTAGGGCAAGTCTCCCTCCTTACTTTTCATCTTTAGCAGTGTATTGATTATTTCCAGCTCTTTGTTTTCTCATAATAATTCCAGAAACTAACTTGTTAAGAACAAAAAACTCTTCACATTTTGATTAACATTTACTTTACAGATGAATTTCTGGAGAGTTGACATCTCAATAATATTGCCTTCCTATCCATAAATATGATATATTTTTCATTGGGTATTCTTGAAAGCCTTTCAGAAAATTCTTATAATTTTCTGTACCATCACACTACTATCACCATCATTATCACAATGGTTTTCACTTATACTGTATTTCTTATATGCCAACCCCCATTCTATTTGTATCCAGTCTTTACAGCAGTCTTTTGAGGTAGATCCTATTATTATGAGATATTGCACATAGGAAACTGAGGCACAGAGAGGTTAATCAACTCACTGTAGATCACACAGCTAGCTAGTAGCAGAGGTGAGATTCTAACCTAAGGTGCCTAGATATAAAGTTCATACTTTTAATTACTACTCTATATTGCACACAGCTTTTTTTCTTCTTTTATTGGATTTCTTACTACATATTTTATAGTTTTTGTTGCTATTATAAATGGTAGCTTTTGAAAATTATGTTTTTTAAATTACCTGTAGAAACAATAGAAACGAAATTGCTTTTTGTATGTTAATCTTCTAGCTAATAACCTTGCTAACTTTGTAGATTTTTAAGGATCCACAAAGATAATGATGTCAGTGGAAAATAGTAATTCTTTCTTCCTTTGCAATCCTTATATCATTTATTTCTTTTTGCTGACATATGCACTGGCTAAGACTTACAGGGGTGATAGTGTCTTGTTCTGAAACTCAAAGGGAAAGATTTCAATATTTTATCACTTAATTTGATCATAGCTGTAGGGGTTAGATCCTTTCTCAGATTAAAGAATTTCTCATCTGGTCTAGTTTATCATGAGTTTTTTAAAAATCAGGAATTGATGAGAACACATGGACTCAGGGAGGGGAACACCACACACTGGGGCCTGTCGGGGGATGGGGGACAAGGGGAGAGAGAGCATTAGGACAATTACCTAATGCATGTGGGGCTTAAAACCTAGATGACAGATTGATAGGTGCAGCAAACCACCATGGCACTTGTATACCTATGTAACAAACCTGCACGTTCCACACATGTATCCCAGAACTTAAATTTAAAAAAAAATCAAGGCTGGGTGCGGTGGCTCACACCGGTAATCCCAGCACTTTGGGAGGCCGAGGCAGGCAGATCACGAGGTCAGGAGATCGAGACCATCCTGGCTAACATGGTGAAACCCCGTCTCTACTAAAAATACAAAAATTAAGCCGGGTGTGGTGGTGGGCACAGGAGAATGGCGTGAACCTGGGAGGCGGAGCTTGCAGTGAGCCAACATCGCACCACTGCACTCCAGCCTGGGCGACAGAGTGAGAATCCGTCTCAAAAAAAAAAAAAAAAAAAATCAAGAATTGGCATTAAATTTCACTATATGCCTTTTCTGTATCTATTGAGATGTTATTTTTTGAAATTCATTAATGTGATGAATAACATGTCTGTATATATAGGTATAGTTTTAATATCAGTTCATCTTTTACATTTTTGATATAAACCCAATTGTACTATCCTATTATCTTTTTAATGCACAGTTGAATTCGGTTTGCTAATATTTTACTTAGGGTGGTGTGTGTGTGCGGGTGTGCATGTGTGTGGGTCTAAAATGAGTGTCTAAAATGGAGGTGTAATTTTACTTTCTTGCTTTGTTTCATTTCAAGGTTATACTGGCCTCATACAGTGAATTAGGGAGAATTCCCTGTTCTTATATTTGGTACAGATTTTGCTATTTTAATGTAAATAAAATACTGCCTTGGAAATTTTATAACCTTAATTATAAACATATATAATCAGAAACCTCTTGCTTTTGACAATACATTGTTTTCTGCTACTTTGAAAAACTCTAATTTCTACCATGGTACCTCAAACTCTTAAGTATTTTAATGAATTAAAAGTACAAAGGTATTAAAAGGTTATAACCAAACATTTATTAAAATCCCCTATGTTACATTTTATAGTTTTGTATTCCCTGAAGTCACTTCAAGTTATTTATTTTTAAACATAGAACATCTAGTCCAAGTCTATTTATGTCTGCTTCTGCTGCTTCTTGTTCATGGTGACTAGTTTCCTTGTAAACTTGTTTGTATTCAACTTTCTGGAGCTCACCGACCTTGAAAAATAATTTATGGAGAATTCACGAGCCCAGTTTGAAATCAGAGTGGTTTATGTGTTTTTGCCAGGCTCCTTGGAGCACCATCAGTACGGGAATATATTAAAACAGATCCACAGATAGAAGTTTCTGTACTCACTCAAGGTATGTTTAGACCCAGGATCCCAGGGAGTCTCCCAGTGAGGGTCAATCAACACTTACAACTTCTCAGGGGTGAATTATCATTTTTTTATTTCATTTTTCTCTTACTCCTTTGCTCAGCAACAGGGAAACTTTCATGTAGTCCTTTGGATTTCACCTTAATGTGGGAAAGTTATCCTGTGAGATGATCCAAATTGGCAAAGTCCTGGATCTTCACTTCTGACCTCGTCCCCGCATGAGGCTATCAGACCGCAACCCCAGTGCATGATGTGAGTGAATGCCTTCGGGGCAAAGGTGACTTTGGGATGCCAACTTTCTTTCCACTAACCTATTTGGGTTCAAGCTAGCCTCAAGAATTTGGCCTGGCAGCTCTTTTTGATTCTTTAGTCCTTTTAAGGTGGTTTTGTTTTAGTGTCTTATCCAGCATCTTTAGTTTTTTTCAGTGGGGAGTTGATCTGAGTATCCAAAAACAAAAACTTACGTGAATTCTTAAATACTTTGTCTCCCAAACTTTTCGTTCTAAATTCTGCTTTCCAAATATTGATTTATTAGGTAGACCATAAGATTTATTAAGTGTTAGAAAAGAGTATCCACTTATTTGTAAGATATAGAAAATATATAAAATTAGTAATGCATTTCTAAAGCTTAGTAGTTCTGGCATTTTAGCTTTACTTTATCTTCTATTGCTGTTTAAAGAATATGACCAAGTATTTCTGATCTTTTATTGCTCTTATATTGAATATCATTTAGAGGTTGTAAGCTAAGTATTTATTTTCATATAACCTAAAACCATAGTATTAGGAAATACTGATATAATTTAGTGATCATGTCATTGAAGCTTAACATTTTTATTGCATTCATTATTTATGAGAAGAAATCATGCAGTGTTTCTGTTTTATCAAGGTATTATATCTAAAATCACTTTTCTTGAACTTGAACTCAATATTTATTAAAGTGCATTTTATAGCACTTACACCTACGACAAAATAATTGATTAACTGTGTGTTGATGGGTCCTCAAGGGCCAACGCTAGATTTGATGATTCACTAGAAGGACTTCCAAGACTCCACCTACAGTCATATTCAGGGCTATAATTTATTACAGTGAAAGGATTCTATGCAAAACCAGCACAGGGAAGGGTACATGGGGTGAAGTCCAGGGGAAACCAGGTGCCAGTTTCCCACTATTCCCTTCCGGTAGAGTCACAGAGAACACAATTCCCCAGCAGTAAGCTGTGACCACACATGTAAAATACGCCAACCAGGGAAGCTCAGTAGAGACTCAGTGCCCAGGGTTTAATTGTGGACTGATCACATTGGCATTCTCTGCCTGGCATGTGCCAAAATTTCAGACTCGCAGAAGGAAAGCAAGTTTTCAATGGGAGCCATATTGTTTGCACAGACACTTTTAAGCACAGTGATCAACTCTTACCAGTTAATGGTGGTAGGAACCTTCCTGAAATCCAAGTTCCCAGAGGCCAGTCAAGGGCCAGGCTTGTAAGCAGAATTGCAGTCAGGTCTGCTATGTTAACTTTTTTCTACACATGGAGCTATGGCTAAAGTTTTTTTAAGCACTTACCATTTGGCAAGCACTGTTCTAAGCCCTTTACTCATTTCATCCTCACAATCACCGTTTCAAAAGATGGGGAACTGAGGGATAGAGAAGTTAAAAAATTTGTCTCATATTTCACAGCTAGTAAGTAGTAAAACAGGATTCAAAGTAAGTCTTTGAATCCATGATTTTATCCAATACTTTATTTGGGTTTTTTTTGAAAATTACTTTCATTTTGTCTCACCTCATGAATAAGATGTTCCATACATTTCCTTAAAATGGTGATTAAAATAAATTGTCAAAAAAGGGAGAAATTGTCTTCATACAACCTCTTTTAATCTTCAGTGTTGTTTCATGGCTCTTAATTTTCAGATTTGAAAAGTCATTCTAATTATCATTCAGATCCTTCCTGATCTCATAGGCTTTTCTCTGCCTCTGTGTTTCTTCTGGGTTGGAGAATTTGAATTGTTTTTTTCCATTTGTCTGGTCCTTGACCGCTAATTTACTGCCATGGTTCTTTCTGTATTTCCCTTTGGTATTTTCTGAAATTTAGCTATTAGAACTGCAAACAGAGAAAGTATCACAGCGCCATGGTTTTATAAACAAAGACAGGACAGTTGTCTTAGTCCATTTGGGCTGCTATAATAAAAATACCATAAACTGGGTGGCTTATAAACAACAGAAATTTTTTTCTGACACTTCTGTAGGCCAGGAAGTCCAAGAGCAAGGAGCTGGCAAATCTGGAGTCTGGGGAGGGCCCACTTTCTGGTTCACAGATGATATCTTCTAAATGTGTCCTTGATATAGTTTGGACATTTGTTCCCACCCAAATCTCATGTTGAATTGTAATCCCCAATGCTGGAGGTGGGGCCTGGTGGGAGGTGTCTGGATCGTGGGGGCAGATCCCTGGTGCTGTCTTCATGGTGGTGAGTTCTTGTGAGATTTGGTCATTTCAAAGTGTATAGCACCTCCCCCACTCCAACTCTTGTTCCTGCTCTGGCCATGTGACATGCCTGCTCCCACTTTAACTTCTGCCATGATTGTAAGCTTCCTGAGCTTCCCCAGAAGCCAAGCAGATGCCAACGCCATGCTTCCTGTAAAGCCTGTGGAACCATGAGCCAACTAAACCTCTTGTCTTTATAAATGACCTAAGCTCAGGTATTTCTTTATAGCAATGCAAGAACAGCCTACTACAGTCCTCATATGGTGAAAGGAGAGAACTCTAGTCTCTTCAGCCCCTTATAAGGGCACCAGTCTCATTCATGGGGGTTCTAATTACCTCCCAAAGGCCCCACCTCCAGCCATCACATTGGTGATTAGGTTTTAACATATGCATTTGGGGCAGGCACAAATATTCAGACCACAGCAACAGCATTTTCTGTTTTATTTCCTTCTTTGTAATTATTATCATTGTATTGGCCATATTATCTACCTCAGTATGTTGGACAGTGACTTAAGGGGGTGGCCTTTAAATACTCCTAGAGGGCCATCTGGGATATAGCTGATAACTAAGAGCTTGCCTCTCTGCAAGTATACTTTAGATTATTTTTTTAGAATTGAAATGAGAAGATTCACTATTTGCTATATCCATTCCCAAGAAAATATATTATAGGTTCGAGAAAAATGCGAGTGTTAGTACATGTGCTGAAATATGATACAGATGTTTAATGTCTTACTGTAATATTATTTTACTGTTTGTAGTCACCTGTTTTTTTGATCCCTGCCTAAGTTTGCTTTCTTTATTCCATAACACCTGTTCCCAGGAATATATTTACAGTCTGTTGTCTTTTCTAAATGGTTGGTACATATGTAAGAAAAAGGTTGACTTTTACTGGTTTCTTTCAGTAAATACCTTTAGGATTCCTTGTTATTTATTTTCAGTGTTACTTTATTTCAATTTAATACCTGAATACTGTTTTTACTTAAATACCACATAAGGAGTCATGCTATATGACCTAGGCATGACACTTACTTAAATGTTTATGGATAGGAAACAAGTTATTTCTAGTTTTACTTTTTAAAAAGAATTCCAAAACTTCAAACTACACATGATAAATGGCCCTGTATTTCCATAGGCTTAGAAAGCTTATGTCTAATTTATTACGCCCATGTGATCATGTCTATCTAGTTATTTGCTACCTTCTATTTCAGATATTTGCATTTGTAGTTCCCTATTTAAACATCACATCATCAGAGAGGCCTTTCCTATTCAAAGTGACTTCACTCCATCTCCCATCCCCAGTAAATCTCTGCTGCCTGGTTTTATGTCATTCATAGCACTTAGCAAATCTCAGAGAAGATTTTTTGTTTTTGTTTGCTTATTGTCTGTCTGTCATGCTTGACTATAAAGCTTCGTGAGAGTAGCGATGTTGTCTGTTCTTTCTTGAATACCTCTGGATGTTCAGGTTAGTCCATAGCACATGTTGAATGAATCAATGAATTTATTAAAGACTATAGAAAAACAATCTGTTTATATTAGATATGATATTTGATCTTTGTTAATTCAAACCTATGAGATTTTCTGTGGGTTGTTTAGGACGTGAGGAAGGTATCCAGACTGACCTTAGGTTTAGGTTATAATAATTAGCTAACTAAAAAGTTAACAATGGATATATTTAATCTCTTAGCCTCATTAAATTTTCTGATTGTTTGGGCTGTCTCTAAGAATTGTGTGCCTGCTGTAAATTATCAAAACTGCAATAAACCAGGAGTCTTTCCAAATTTAAAGATACTAAATATATACCTTGATCTCTTTGTGTCCATTGGAAATATTTTAAACATAGAAAAGTATAGACAATAATACGGTGGAACACTTGCATTTCAGCCACTTCCCTTTATCTCGTCTTAATATTTGTCATATTTGCCTCAGTGTTTGGTCAAAAACCAGTCTTGACATTTTTAAGATATCATTAATACTTAAATCAGTAGATTTTGAGTAAAGCAGATCACTTTCTATAATGTGAGAGGGCCTCATCTAATCAGTTGAATGCCTCAAGACAAAACATGTAGGTCCCTGGGGAAGAAGCAGTTCTGCCCACAGGCTGCCTTCAGATTTGAGGCTGCAATATTAACTCTTCCCTTGACTCTCTGTGATGTTACATTGGTCTGTTTATCTTTGTGCCAATATCACACTCTCTTTATTATATAACTTTGTAATCTTGATGTCTGGCAGTGTAAGTCCTAGAGCTTTGTGTTTTCTTCAGAATTAGCTTGGCTATTTTTAGCCCATTGTGTTTTAAAATAAATTTTAGAGTCAGCTTTTCAATTTCCACCAACAAAAAAGAAAGAAAAAAACAAGAAGCCAACTTCAAACCCAAAAGTTGCTGCTTGCTTGCTTGCTTGCTTGCTTGCTTGCTTGCTTTTTTCTTTTCTTTTT
>NW_016807466.1:2461055-2505589 GCF_001698545.2 Rhinopithecus bieti | reverse complement strand
TATCCTTTTGTTTTAAAGGTCTTCTTTAACTTTTCTTACTGTGTTGTAGTTTTAATGTAAAAGTTTTACGCATGTTTTGTCAGATGATTCTGAGATATTTGGTTTTTATGTAGTTATATAGATTTTTAAATTTTATTTTCTACTTATTTAGATATACAATTGATTTTTATATGCTGGTCTTACACCAGCAGCATGACTGAATGTCTTAGTCTAGTCCGTCTGTTATAACAGAATACCATAGACTGGACGGCTTAAACAACAGAAATTTGTTTTCTCACAGTTCTTAAGACTGGGAAGTCTGCAGTCAGGTGCCAGCATGGTCTGGTTCTGGTGAAGAGGCTCCTCCTGGCTTGCAGATGGCTGCCTTCCTGGCTGTGTGCTTCTGGTTCCTTTCCTGGACATGTGCATGGACTAGGGGATCTCTTGCTCTTCTTATAAGGGCACTAATCCCTTACGATGGCCCCATTCTCATGACCTAATTACTTCCCAGAGACACCACCTCCAAATACTGTCACATTGTGGTTGAGGGATTCGACGCAGAATTGAGAGCAGGAGTGGGCACACACATTCGGTACATAATACTAAGTTAACTTATTAATTCTAATACTTTGTCTTAGTAATTGTGATAGTATATGTTTTGTATTTTATTGGCATGCAATCATGTCATCTTCAAATAATAGTAGTTTTATTTCTTCTTTTCCGATTCTTATGGCATTGATTTCTTTTTCTTCTCTTACTACATCAGCTAGGGTCTCCCACATAGTCATAAATAAAAGTTATACACGCAGGTATCCTGTTTCTTCCCCATCTTTGTGGGGGGAGGGGAAAACTTTAGTATTTCACGTCAACTATGGAATATGCAATAGGTTTTTGTGTTTTGTTATGTTTTAGGGGATAAATAACCTTTATTAGATTAAGGGAGCTCCTGCTTTGCTAAGAAATTTTATCATGAATAGATACTGACTTTTATTAAATGCTTTTCTGCTCATGTTGCCATGATCATATTTTCTCCTTTACCCTGTTAATGTGATGATGATATGCAGTAGACTAATAGTAAAAATAGAACTATTGTACCATTAGTAAATGTGAGGCTTAGAGGACATACAATTGTATAATTTTTTTTGTTAGGGGCATTTAAAAATTATTGTTTTCTTATTTTTCAGAGACAGAGTCTCCCTCTGTTGCCCAGGTTGGAGTGCAGTGGTGAAATCATGACTCACTGTAGCCTCAAACTCCTAGGCTCAAGCAATCTTCCCACCTCAGCCTCTGGAGTAGCTGGGACTATGGGCGTGTGCTACTATACCCAGCTAATTTTTTGAAACTTTTTAAGAGATGAGGTCCCAGGCTGGTCTTGAACTCCTGGCCTCAAACTGTCCCCCATCTCCGTCTCCTGAGTAGCTGGATTGCAGATGCAAGCCACTGTACCTGACTATATATGGACATTATTTGTAGTAGATTCCACAATGCTGTTCAATTTGTCTATATCTAACAGGTACTTGGGAAGAATAATTAAATGAACAGAGGAGAGTGGTTTAGAAGTGACGGGTGACTTGGCATTTGTGTCCAAATAAAAAGTAAATGTACATTTGGCCCTCCATATCAGCAAGTTCCATATCTGTGGATTCAACCTACTGAGGACAGAAAATATTTTTTTTTAAGTTGCATCTACACTGAACATATACAGACTTTTTTTCTTTGTATTATTTCCTAAACAATATGGTATAACAACAGTTTACATGCCATTTACAATGTATTAGGCATTGTGAGTAGTCTAGAGATGATTCAAAGTATACAAGAGGATATGCTTAGGTTATATACAAATACTACAGTATTATATAGTAAAGATTTAAGCATCTATGAATTTCAATATTCATGGGAGGTCCTGGAACCAATCCTTCATAGATACCAAGGGATGACTATATTTATGTATTCAGTCACCTTTTGACAAAGTTTAATAGCAGTGTTTCTTTTGTGAGTCTGAACAAATTTTCAAGAAACTACAAAACATTCCTCTAATATCAGTTTCTTTTCTTCTAAGATGTACTAGAATATTATTATGTTAAGGTGACTATCTTAGTCCATTTGTGTTGCTTTAAAGGAATACCTGAAGCTGGATAATTTATCATGTAAAAGGTTATTTGACTAAAAATTCTGATGGCTGGAAAGTTCAGGATTGGGTGTTTTGCATCTGGTAAGGCCTCAGACTTCTTCCACTCGTGGTGGAAGGCACGGGGAGCCGGCATATGCAGAGATCACATGTCAAGAGAGGAAGCAAAAGAAAGAGTGGGGAGGCGCCAGGCTCTTCTTAACGACCAGCTCTGGTGGGAACTAATAGAGTAACAACTCAGTCACCCCCAAGAGAGAACATTCATCTGTTCATGAGGGTTCCACCCCTAGGACCCAAACACCTCCCGCTAGGCCTCACCGTTAACACTGGGAATCAAATTTCAGCCTGAGGTTTGAGAGGACAAACATCCAAACCATAGCGGTAGCTGTAGGACTTTTTACCTCTGCCTTCTTTAAATTGTGTATTATATGTATCTGAGCCACAGACTGAGAGGTGGGTCGAACATTCACCCAGGCTTTTCTTGTTCCTAAGAACAGTGAAAATTCAAAGAAGGTACACTCTGTCGGAAATTGGTATTTCCCACCATTGCTTATATAAATCTTAAACAGCCTTACTTTCAGGTGAGTAGATGAGTGAATGGATAGAGAGAGAAAAAGAGAGAGAGTGAGAGAAGTCCTGGAAACTTGCTGTAGGTTTTTCACCCGGATGAAATGAAACATCACAGATGGTTTCTCACAGATGATCTCTTTGGCTTCCTTTCATGGGGCTTTCTCCCAGGGCAGTGCATTCTTTGTCAGTGGTGGGGAAAGAGTCAAAGTCACTATATCAAAATGATCAGTATTCTATAACATATTTGAATTTAGACCATCTCAACATATGCCCCACATACATTTCCCATTGTGCTTCACCCTTAACAGAAACAAATAAGACAAGGTAGTATTTGAACCTCTCAATGAAGAGTTTATAATGCATCGAATAAAGGCTTCATAGATACCAGTGTTTTATTTGTCCCTCTTGGCACCCAGGAAGTTTTTCAGCACTCAGGCAATGCATGTTAGGTCAGAAATGTGCCTTTCTTTTGTAAAGTAGAAAAAAGGTGCTTGAAAGGGGAAGTGGGATTAGAAAACCAGATCGCTCCACACAGGTGCTCTTGAGCAAGCTAGTTTTTGTAAGAATTATAAATAGAAGTCGAAGTTCTGGTAATTGATTATAGTAATGCTCTCATGCTTATGTAACCCTAGGCATCCATGCTCCTGTGTTTAATGCTACTGATCTTAGTTGTAGACCGAGGTTTGAAATTATTTTTGTTCAAGTGCATGCACATATTCAGCTTCATACCTTTAATGAAGGAAAATTTAAGACAAGTAAAATTTAGAACAGATTTTGTACAGTTGGTAGTAGAATTAAAAAATACTTTAGTTCCAGGCCAGGTGCAGTGGCTCATGCTTGTAATCCCAGCACTTTGGGAGGCCGAGGTGGGGAGATCACCTGAGGTCAGGACCAACCTGGCCAGCATGGTGAAACCCCGCCTCTACTAAAAATACAAAACTTAGCCGGGCATCTTGGTGCATATCTGTAATCCCACGTTCTCGGGAGGCTGAGGCAGGAGAATTGCTTGAACCTGGCAGGCAGAGTTTGCAGTGAGCCAAGATCACGCCACTGCACTCCAGCCTGGGTGACAAAGAAAAAACAGAGTGTGTGTATATATATATTCCAAGTCATAAAGTAGACCAAACATATAAGTAGCTTTGAAAATAGTTTAGATAAAACTTTTTATTGATGGGTAGAGAGTGGATTGTGGAGAAACTGAGATTTTTGTATATCTCTAAATATTGGGGTTGATGAAGAGCTTAGTTATTCAGCCTTTCACTTCTTCTTTTAACAAGGATTTATTGAGGCACCTGTTATTTGCTTACACTGAGCTAGGCAGTGGGGATATGGTGTGAAGTAGACAGTTTTGTTCTGTAACATTAAATGGCAAAACAGTAACAAGTAAACTAAACCAGTGATAACCATATAATCACCATTGTTCTAAATGCAAAATAAATAAATAGGGTAATAAGAATACAGAGTAGTTGGGACAGTCCTTTAGGGCACCTGTGGAGACCACAGGAGACGGTGACATGTATGTTTGTGATTTCTGTGGTACCACCCATCAGTGGAGCTGATGGACCATGGTTCTGACTTCTGTCCTTTCCCCATTTTATAGATGGGGAAGATGAGATGCAGAAGCACAGTAACTTTCCGTGTGCATGTAGGCATCTGTGTAAGTGGTTAAGTAAGAATTCAAACCCAGGTGGTCTGACTCCAGAGCTTGTATTTTTAACCACTATGCTATACTGTCCCACAAGTAATACTAGTTTCATTTTAGTGAAATAAGATAGATAAGTACCAAGCAGGTTAACCCCAAAGCCTGCTCTTAACAGCTACACTAACTGCCTCTCAAGAAGTCATAGAGCTTATAGACTGACACAGCCAGTGTGTTTTTATCATTTTTTTTTCTGTGAAGTAATTAGTAATTTTTTTTCCGTTTTATTTAGATTTCATTATTTTTCAACTAATTGTAAACCACCTTCAAAAGAAAAGAAAAACGGAAGTGAAGGATCTGAGTTTAGGATCAATTTGAAATATTCTGCCGGGCGCGGTGGCTCAAGCCTGTAATCCCAGCACTTTGGGAGGCTGAGACGGGTGGATCATGAGGTCAGGAGATCGAGACCATCCTGGCTAACACGGTGAAACCCCGTCTCTACTAAAAAATACAAAAAACTAGCCGGGCGAGGTGGCGAGCGCCTGTAGTCCCAGCTACTCGGGAGGCTGAGGCAGGAGAATGGCTTAAACCCGGGAGGCAGAGCTTGCAGTGAGCTGAGATCCGGCCACTGCACTCCAGCCCGGGCGACAGAGCTTGACTCCATCTCAAAAAAAAAAAAAAAAGAAATATTCTTAAGGCTCTTTTAATGTAGTAACTTGAGCATCTTCATCTGCCTATGCAGTCCAGTATTCAGGAGAATGCAGTTCTTCTTAGTCAGTTTGAGCTGCTATAATAAAACTTCATAGACTGGGTGGCTTATAAACAACAGAGTTTTATTTCTCACACTGCTGGAGGCTGGGAAGTCCAAGATCAGGTCACTGGCAAAATCAGTGTCTAGTTAGGGCCTGTTACCTGGTTCGTAGAATGGTGCCTTACATGGTAGAAAGGAGCAGGGGAGTGCTCTGGGGCCCCTTGGTCACCAGTCCCATTCACGAAGGCTCTTCCCCATGACTTACTCTTATGAAGTCCCCACCTCCTAGTGCCATCACATTGGTGATTAGGTTTCAACATATGAATTTTAGGGAGACACAAATGTTCAGAACATAGTAGAGTCATACGGTAAATACTAAGAAAGGTATACTCACAACATTTAGACTAAATGGAAACTGAAAAACTATTAGTAGGCCAAATCTTAAAAGAGAATATACTAATGCTAACATGTGTACCCATACATATATCTGGCATTTCTGATAGAACAGGTTTGTTCTGGAGAGTTTGTACATAATGAATTTTGCTAAAAGTTTTCTGTAACATCCCTGTGTTGTAATAGGGGAAGAAGCATCACTTTTCTCTTTTTATAATTAGAAAATGCAGGTTTATAAGGTTAGAGTAAGTCAAGCTGAATATTGGGTAATCTTGAATCATAAACCCTTCTACACCCTCCGTAAAATTATTGTCTCCATGAAAATAATAGGAAGAAGAGTCTATATGAGCCCAGCAGTGCAAATTAGCCTACAAATTAACTTGGTTTGGCAAAAGTAAAGTGTGCTCTTAGTCTTCTTCAAAAATACTTATTCAGACATATGTAAAAGAAAATTATGA
The DNA here is from genome assembly GCF_001698545.2 of Rhinopithecus bieti. Classification (NCBI taxonomy): domain Eukaryota; kingdom Metazoa; phylum Chordata; class Mammalia; order Primates; family Cercopithecidae; genus Rhinopithecus; species Rhinopithecus bieti. Next base: position 2,499,671 of record NW_016807466.1, on the reverse strand, counting down.
TATATGTTTGTAGGTAATTGAAGTATTTGAGGTTTTTTTTGTTTGTTTGTTCTTTGTTTTTTTGGGGGGCGGGGTGGCATGTTTATGTTTTTTTGTGTAGCTTACCATAGCCAGATGAATTAAATGCATTGTAACTCATTGAAAAATAGAACAAATTTAAATTGAAGAAGGAATGTGGTTTTATAGGATTATAGCATAGTTACTATTATCACTAACATAAAGAAGTGGTGTCAGGAAGAGAACAATAACATCTGCTATGATACTGAAAGGAACGAACATCTGGAATAGCAAAAGTGATAAAAGGAAAATAATGCAAAATGACCTAAATTTCATAAAAGATATCTTTCCCATGTCTTTAAATACAAAAGAAGGAAGTAAGATCGAGTACACTAAAAAGAAAAATAGTCATATGATGTAAGAGTTTGTCCACCAGAGCTTAACAAAAACAGCGGAGAACAGAAAAAAATTGGGCTAAATATTGAATACAACAGCTGTTTAGCGATGATCAGAGGACAGGGAGTGGGGGCATGTCTTGGCAAAAGAAAGGTCAAAAGGGGCAGGAAGTACATTTTGGGTTAATTCGAACAAAGTGAAGTAATAGAAGAAAAGAATACCAGGTAGACAATGTTTTAAGATAATGAAGTGTATAGCCTAATGTGACGCACATTGCTTAGCAACAAGCAATTTAAAAAAAGAATGAAAAAGGAACTGTGGAAAAGAAGAAAGAGACATGTGTCTTGTAAAGCAATCAGATACAAGATGAAAATGAGAAGAGCCAAGAAAGAAAGTGAATTTAGACCTCAAAGAAGTTTGAGATAAGTGACCCACATTTGTTATTGTCTCTTAAGTCAGTTTTTTAAAAAAGTTAGATACTGAATTATAATAATCATTAAAATAACTGCCCAAAGTAGAGATATTGATTGCTATGTGAAATGTACTCCATATTCTTTATATATAAAACTGTGAAGATATATTTAGACATTCATATAATTTAATATTTTGAGAAAATATATTTTAATACAGTGTGATAAAACAAATCTATAAAAATGATTTAAATGTGATTTAGAAGGGCATTTGGAGATGATTTTCATCTTTTATTTTCTTGTTTTAGATATGGATTGTTGCTTTATACAACTCTAATACTTCGTTGTAAATATTTAAGTAGTGGGTAGCATCTGACCTGTTTGTAAAGTTCAGAAGTACCTTTATATAAATAATAGCTTCTAAAGGCCAGTAGACGCATTTAAAAATAAGCAAGTAAATTAATTCATCCCATACCTGGCAGTTAAAATAGAATGCATTTCCATTATTTGGCTTTAGATTTGACCTTGTACAAACTGAAAGCAATACAAACCCCACATACCACAACTACCACAGGGGTCATCTAATGAAAGGATTGTTGTCACAAAACATTGCTCAGATCATCTTTTAGTATGTCCCACCTGCAAGCTAGAATTTTTCTCCTAGTCATCTGTCTTTTGAAATCATAGAATCTCAAGCCTTGTTTTTTCCCCATCCATTTGAGAAAATGACCAGCGTTCTGTAGCATTGGAAAGAAGGTACAGGTTTAATAACAAACATGAAAACAATTGAACAGAAGTGGTAATAATCAGGCTTTTATTATTGAGTTTTGGTACTTACATATCATTACTCATGATGAAGCTTCACAGTGCTTCTGCCAGTCAGAGTTCTTACTGCTCAGTGTTTTGAGGTTGAGAGTGGTAAACTGAAGTGTGCATTGGCTCTCAGAATAGTTATCCAATGTCCTAATATATGAAGGGGTGCCTTTTGAGATACTCTTGATTTCTATTTAGGATTTACCCATTGCTAAAGCTGAATGCTTTTAATTAAAACGGTAGATCCAAACAACTGCCAAACCCTTTCATGGAGTAAAATACCATATTTTAGTAAATCTGAGACACCATTGATTCTAGGGGCACCATCATATTATGTACCACTACTGACAGGAAAAAAGTGGTAAAGGCAGAAAAAGTTCTGCCTGTTAAACTGTGACACACTGCTAAGATACCAACAATTGCAAGATGCTTTGCAAATTTATACATTTTAAATTGTGGAAAATGGTGTTAGAGAAGCAATGAAATAAGATCATGTGCACCTTCGCTACTTTGTTCTGAATTCTCTTTAGATTTCTTATACCTAATACTAATCCTGTCCAGTGTATTCTGTCTTTTTAGAACCTCTTCTTGGCCTCATTACCCAATTTCACTGCATGTAACCTTGACTTCACTCAAAAATACTTTTGGTTGGCCGGGTGCGGTGGTTCATACCTGTAATCCCAGCACTTTGGGAGGCCGAGGCAGGTGGATCACAAAGTCAGGAGTTCAAGACCAGCCTGACCAACATGGTGAAACCCCGTCTCTACTAAAAATACAAAATTTAGCCAGATGTGGTGGCACGTGCCTATAATCCCAGCTACTCAGGAGGCTGAGGCAGGAGAATCGCTTGAACCTGGGAGGCGGAGGTTGCAGTGAGCTGAGATTGCGCCACTGCACTCCAGCCTGGGCGACAGATCGAGACTCTGTCTCAAAAAATAATGATAATGATAATAATAATAATAATAATACTTTTGGTCATCTACTCTCAGAGCAGATAGTACTCTGACTATCTCAGTCAAACATCCCTCTGTGACCTATCCTAGCCTTACGAGAGGATGTAGACATCAATTGTGGATAGTCCATGGGCTCATTCTTGCCTTGTAAGCAGGATGTAGGCATCAGTTCATGAAGACCTGGTTCTACAGCCATTATAGAGCTTCCCCATTCAGTGTTGGCTGGACTTCTACCCAGTGCCTGGCATTGCGCAGGTGCTCTAGGTTACAACACTGAACAAGACATGTCCTGCAGGCAAGGAACTTGCAGTCTGGTGGGAAAGTAGATGCATAAACGGGGATTGGAATTCACTTAACTTTAGCTGTGACAGGCAGGGCTGCCAAGAGGTAAAGTTTCTCTTCACCTCTTCCTTGATTTACTATCCCCCCTCTTTTTTTCCCGTGACCCCCAACTTAACCCTTCATAATGTCAAACGAATGTAATCTGCCTTACATTGCACAGAAGCCTATCAAGAATTCTCTACAAATGGACTATCTGAACCCATGCGCATGTTGTTTTGTTTCTTACTTTTTTAAAAACACATCTCACATACATAATCGTGCATATTTTGAATAGAAATTGCCCCAGTCCTAATCAGCTACCCAAATGGGAGTAGGAATAACTCATTATAATGATGATGTTTGACCCTGTCTTAGAGATAGCATGTCCAAGAGGCCCAGCACCTTCTGACTTTTGGATATGACCTAAATACAGCCTCATCTGTTTAATGGAACCATCTTCTCCTCCTCCTCTTTTTCTCCCTCCTCCTCGACCACCACCACCACGGATGCTAGTAATAGAACCCATTCTGGGCCCTGCCTTCTCTCTAGCTGTATCTCAGCCAAGCTTCTGGGAAAAGTAGTCTACTTGTTGTTTTCATTTCCCCGTAGTCTCTACTTCTGAACTCAGTACAGTGTGGCTGTCACTTCTACCAGCTCCACTGAAATAATTTTGCCGTGCTCACCAACAATCTCCCTGTTGCCAAATGTAACCTTCACCCTTCAGTCTTTGAACCCTTTTCAACATTCAAACTAATGACCTTCTTGAGATGCCCTTTTCCACTGGCATCTGACACTGCTGTCTCCTGGGTTGGGTCTGACCTTTAATAGCCAATCCTTCCACTTTCCCTTGGTGAATGGCACTCTGTCTGCATGCCCTTTCCAATTTTCTCTTCCTTACCAGTATACTTTCTCTGGGAGATTTCACTCACAGGCTCCACTCCCACATGGAGGGCTCCCAGTTCCATTCACTTAGCTCAGCCTGGTTTTCTCAGTGTCTCACCCCCATCTTCAACTCCTACTGAACCTCTTTCTCTGGGTATCCCCACTGACCCCTCAAACTCCACATATTCTAAACAGATTATATTACCTTTAACCTGCTGATCCTTCTTTTTTGTGTAACTCTTCTTGGTTCATGATGTCACTGTTTACCCAGTTACCCATATCAGGAACCTCTAAATCAACCTCTTTTCTTGACCACTTATAACCAGCTGGTCACCAAATACTGTCTCATCTACAACCCAGACCTGCCTCCATTTTTTTCCACCTCAACATTCTTGACCAATGCTATCTTAGTTGGCCGAAACAAAGTACCTCAACTGTGTGGCTATATGGTTTAGCTGTGTCCCCACTCAAATCTCATCTTGAATTGTAGGTCCAGAATCCACATGTGTCATGGGAGGGACCCGGTGAGAGGTAATTGAATCATGGGGGTGGATTTTTCCAGTGCTGTTCTCGCGATAGTGAATAAGTCTCATGAGATCTGATGGTCTTTATGAAAGGGCAGTTCCCCTGCATAGCAGTTCTTAGTTGGTGGAGTAATTTGTCTGTTTAATTCTGATAATGAATGAGACTCTGGCATGCTAACTAGTTACATGACCCACAAGCAGTCAGCATTCCCCAACTTCTTAGAGGGACAAGTGGCATTCAGCCACCTGAGATTGAGCAATAACAGGTCTGTGATGCCCTTAGATATCCAGGGCTGCACGTGTGCTACACTGACTGGTGGCATTTTGCCCCTGTCCCAGAGATCTGTGGAACTTTGAACTTGAGAGAGATGATTTCGGGTATCTGGCGGAAGAAATTTCTAAGCAGCAAAGCATTCAAGAGGTGACTTGAGTACTTTTAAAAGCATTCCGTTTTATTCATTCACAAAGGTACGGTTTGGAATTGGAACTTTTATTTAAAAGGGAAGCAGAGCTTAAAAATTTGGAAATTTGCAGCCTGACAATGCAATAGAAAAGAACAACTCATTTTCTGGGGAGAAATGCATGCTGATTGCAGAAATTTGCATAAATAACAAGGAGCCAAATGTTAATCACCAAGGCGATGGGGAAAATGTTTTCCAGCATGTCAGAGACCTTTATGCCAGCCCCTCCCATACAGGCCCAGAGGGCTACGAGGAAAAAATGGTTTTGTGGGCTGGGCCCAGGACCTTGCTGCTTTGTGCAGTCTCAGGATTTGGTGCCCTGCATCCCAGCCATGGCCAAAAAGGGGCCAATATACTTCTCAAACCATTGCTTCAGAGGGTGTAAGCCCCAAGCATTGGAGGCTTACATGTGGTGTTGGGCCTATGGGTACACAGAAGTCAAGAATCAAGGTTTGGGAACCTCCACCTCGATTTCAGAGGATGTATGGAAATGCCTGGATGTCCAGGCACAGGTGTGCTGCAAGGGTGGAGCCCTCATGGAGAACCTTTGCTAGGGCAATGCAGAAGGGAAATGTGGGGTTGGAGCCTCCACGCAGAGTCTCCACTGGGACTAGTGGAGCTGTGAGAAAAGGGCCACCATCCTCCAGACCCCAGAATGGTAGACCCATTAACAGCTTGGATTATGTACCTGGAAAAGCCACAAACACTCAATGCCAGCCTGTGAAAGCCACCAGGAGGGGAGCTATACCCTCCAAAACCACAGGGCCGAGCTTCCCAAGGCTGTAGGAACTCATCTCTTGCATCAGCGTGTCCTGGATGTGAGACATGGAGTCAAAGGAGATCATTTTGGAGTTTTAAGATTTGGCTGCCCCACTGATTTAGGAGCTGCATGGGGCCTGTAGCCCCTTTGTTTTGGCCAATTTCTCCCATTTGGAATGAGTGTATTTATCCGATGCCTGTACCCCCATTATATCTAGGAAGTAACTAACTTGCTTTTGATTTTACAGGCTCCTAGGCTGAAGGGACTTGCCTTGTCTCAGATGAGACTTTGGACTGTGGACTTTTGAGTTAACGATGAAATTGGTTAAGACTTTGGGGGACTGTTGGGAAGGCATGTTTGGTTTTGAAATGTAAGGACATGAGATTTGGGAGGGGCCAGGGGCAGAATGATATGGTTTGGCTGTGTCCCTACCCAAATCTCATCTTGAATTGAACTCCTGTAATCCTCTCATATCATGGGAGTGACCCAGTGGGAGGTAACTGAATTATGGGAGTGGGTTTTTCCCATGCTGCTCTCGTGTTAGTGAATGAGTCTCACGAGATCTGATGATTTTATAAACAGGAGTTCTCCTGCACAAGTTCTCTTGCCTGCTGCCATGTAAGATGTGCCTTGCTCCTCCTTCACCTTCCACCATGATTATGAGACCTCCCCAGCCATGTGGAACTGTGAGTCAATTAAACCTCTTTTATAAAATACCCAGTCTCGGGTACGTCTTTGTGTGTGACATACTAATCCTAGTGTGCAAACAGACTAATACAGTGGCTGAAACAACAGAAATTAATTTTCTTACAGTTCTGGAGGATAGAAATCTGAGAAAGCAACAGGGTTGGTCCCTTCTGAGCTCTTTCTCTTTGGCTTGCAGATGGCTACCTTTTCTCTGTGTCTTCACATATTCTTCCCTGTGTGTGTGTGTCTATCTGTCTCCTGGTCTCTTCTTATAAGGATACAGTCAGATTAGGGCCCACCTGCATGACTTCACTTAAATGTAATCACCTCTTTAACAACCCTATCTCTAATTACAGTCTCCTTCTGAAGTGCTGGGTGGTTAGGACTTCAGCGTATGAGTTTTCGGGGGACACAATTCAGCCCATACTACCTGCCTTCATTTTCTTAGGAGCTTATTGTTTACTCTCCCACTTTGTTTCCATACCTCCAGTATCATCTGCATTCTGACATATCTTCCATATTACCATCAGAGAGGTTATTCTGAATTCAAAGAGGAGCATGGTACTCTCCCTGCTTAAAGCCTCGGGTCAGTGGAGGCCTACCCAGACCCCTGCACAAGGCACTCTTTCCTACTTGCACTGTACCCCAGCCATGAGGAAGTATTTCAGCTTCCTCTAAAGGCTTAGACCCGTACCTCTGTGCCTTTGCGCGTGTGGCTTTCTGGGTCTGGTAGGTTCTTAACCCTCCCTCCCTTTATCTTATCAACTGTGAATTGTTTAAGACCCAGTGTAGACTGCCAGAAGGAAACATGGCAAATAGCAATAGAACAAATGGAGAGAAACTGTTGAATTAATATATGAGAAGGCATCTTTTTCATAAGAACACAAAGGAAAAGAATATGGTAATGTAAATTAGGCTCTTACAGACTTTTGTCATGCTGTGGAGCCCCTGAAGTTTTCTTAAAGGGATGGATGATAAAATTTACATTTTCCTTTTCATCAATTACTTAGCCATCAGTTCAGGGTCCATCTCACCATATGTAATCACTGCCTGGCCTTCCCAAATCGGAGCCCTGTCATAGGGCTGCAGTGGGATCCGGAGAATCCACTCTCAGCAGTCTCTGTCCTTTAACCCTAGACACAGGAACAATGCAGCTCTTCCCCACCTTTTCTGAAAAATGAGTACAAATTGCAAGAAATGCAGCACAGATTGTACGATGTCAGTACATTAGCAGTGACATGGGAAATCTGATGGAGTCAGGGGGAAAAGGTGTAAATTGCAGGATAATATCAAGGGGAGGTCAGTATGTTAGTAATGCAGGGAATATGATGGACTTAAAGAAAAGGTATAAATTACTGGGTAATAGAAAGGAGAGGTCAGTACATTAGTAATATGGGAAAACTGGCAGATTTGGGAGGAAAAGGTGCAAATTGTAGGATAATGTAAAGCAGGGGCATCACTGTAACGATGAGCTTACCTCATGCCAGGAGACTGGCTGGCCATACAGACTCTGGCTACAACTTTCAGTATTTTTCTAGTTCTGTCTCAGTGCAGATCTTTAAGTCTTTTACAATCATTAGTTAAATTAAGAGCTCTTTAAGCATCCTTAAGTCATTAAATTTCAAGTTCATATTACAGAGAAAAAGTATTGTCTCTGCTCAAAAGAAAAAAAAAAAGTCAGAAAGATTCCCTCAAAACTTCTGAATGCCTGAACCTATCAACCTCATATGTGCCAACTAATAAACACCCATCTTTTAAAGAATCCTTTGCTGCACACAGACACACATTCCTCCAAGAGGCTCTGTAAATATGACTGATGTTTCTGTGTTCAAGACAAAATTAAAGCAGTCATATAATAAAATATTTTTAAATAAATTGTTTATTGACGTATAACATATGATGGGAACCTATTCTGCACAGGCCTCTCTCATTTCCACATGGTTTATGAGTGAGGCACTCGCTGCCCTTTTTTCCAGAATATCTTTTTTTATAGAGAACAGCCTTCAGAGACAGAGAGTGTCTCCTTCTGGAGCAACAGAAAGGCTTGCTTAATGACCATTTAAAAAGATCCTGGGCTGGGCGCTGTGGTTTACACCTGAAATCCCAGCACTTTGGGAGGCCCCGGTGAGCGGACCACCTGAGGTCAGGAGTTCAAGACCAGCCTGGCCAACATGGCGAAACCCTGTCTCTAGTAAAAATACAAAAAAATTAGCTGGGCATGGTGGCGTGTGCCTGTAATTCCAGCTACTCAGGAGGCTGAGGCAGGAGAATCGCTTGAATCCGGGAGGCAAAGTTTACAGTGAGCCAAGATGGCGCCATTGCACTCCAGCCTGGGCAACAGAGGGACAGTCTCAAAAAAATTTTTTTTTAATTCCTGGTTGCTTAAACTCAAGGTTCTTCTTCTGTGATGCGGCCACTTGCACATGCAGGCATCCCTCTGGGCCCAGCTGCATCAGCCCAGAAAATTTGGGGCAGGGACTGACTCAAACATGCCGATGCTCTTGCTGCTTGCTGTGCCAAGAGTAATAAAGTCCTTCATTTCTGACCCAGTAGTCCTGGGTCTTCTGCCAGCATCTGTGAGCCTGTGGCATGTGGCAGCTTGCAAGGAGGCTACATCTTCAGATCCTTCACAGTTTTTAATAGTTTATTCAACAAGAATGGGATGCTGCCAGAGGCATGGCTTTCTGGAAGAGGAGTAAGGAAATCATGATCCTTAATAGGACTTGAGGGAAGTTTATGGGGGTTAGTAGCACATGTATTGATGGAATCGTATGGTCAGCCAGGCAGTCATGGTCTGCTTCTTTTCTTGTTTATAAAGAGGAGCTGGGGAAGGACTTGCAGTGGATTCACGCTAACTGCCTAGAAAGCGTGCGGGTTGTTGCTACCTCTCCTCCAGGCAGGAAGACTTCCTCACCAATGAGATGGTCAGCCCCAGGTCCTCCCGTTGAAACAACTGTGCAGAGATTCATCCTGGGTTGGCAGAAGGCTCTACCCTCTTTTAGACAACAGTTATACAGACAGACGCCTATATTGAGTGAGAATGTAGGGAAATTTATGATTTCCATAGGCAGAAACCAGAGAATCATTAGAAGTTTGTCTTGGGAGATGGGTGGTGGAGCACGTAATACTTGTTAGGGAAGCATGGTGACAGCTGAGCCATCTCAGCCCAGTCCCTCCTGCACTCTGTCTGCCAACTTCAGACCCACGTGGAGATAAAGGTCTCAAAGACTTTTGCAGGGTTAAACCAAACTGAAAAATAGACATTTCAAGATCCATATTTGGAAGAAAAATATTTTGAAAAGCAAGAGAATGAGAAATGAAAAGTTCAGGAAAGTACTTAAGAAGATGTGGCACAGGGCTCAGATCAAGAAGGAACACAGTGGTAGCTATGGTCTTTTTTTTTTTTTTTTTTGAGATAGAGTCTCCCTCTATTGCCCATACTGCAGTGCAGTGGTGCGATCTCAGCTCACTGCAGCCTGCACCTCCTGGGTTCAAGCAATTCTCCTGCCTCAGCCTCCCCAGTAGCTGGACTACAGGCACCTGCCACCATGCCTGACTAATTTTTGTTGTTGTTGTATTTTTAGTAGAGATGGGGTTTTACCATATTGGCCAGGCTGGTCTTAAACTCCTGACCTTATGATCCGCCTACCTCGGCCTCCCAAAGTGCTGGGATTATAGGCATGAGCCTCCGCTCCCAGCCAGCTATGATAATCTTGTTAGTTTTCTAGTTCTGACATTGGGGGTGAGTTCACAAGTTTTGCTTTTATTAAGCTTCATAATATACCTATTAGTTACATATGTTCTTTTGTATGTATTAATTATTACATAATTTTTGTGATCAGCTTAGGGACATTTATAATTGGAATTATTGAATTGCTATGAGTCATATAACATCTGTTGGATTCTTATATGGCTTTAGTAGAGTAGAGGATAGTGACTTCCTGTAAAAGCCCTGTAATATCAAACAAGAATTCTGACAGGAAAATGGTGTATCTACCTACCTTCCTGGGAGAAATACTGGAGATGTTCAAGGTTTTACCTTTCTTAGATGGTAGATAGATCATTAAATTATTGCAGACTAAGTGCTCTGGTATTTTCCTAATCTAAGATTAATTTAAAATTATTTTAACTTAATGTCTAATTCAAGATACAGTTAATTTTCATCAATTCTGAAAACAGATGCTAAACACCTATGTTTATAATGCTGAGGGGGCGTTACCTGGGAATTTGAGACATTTGGGAATATCTTCTGTGTACTCCAGCAACTTCACTGTTCATGAGGAATGAAGAAGCCACCGTATTTCCTTTTGTAATTCTGTCTTCCATCTGGTCAGGAGAAAGGAGGATTCTGCAAGCCTTTCTCAGGTGGCAAAACTCTAAGGAGAATCCTGTGCTTTTTGTGTCCCCTGAGAATGACTGCAGCTCCTTGCTGATGGCTTAGCCCAAAACAAGGCCTGTGGGAACTCACCAGACCTTATCACACTTGGGAAGAGAGCTTGATATGTGGTCTAATTGTTGTTGGGAGTTAGGACACTAGATTATTTGTGAGGTCTCTTAGGATGCTATCGTCATAAATAATACTCTCTAAAGGTTTTTACCACCTACTGTAAACCAAATGCTTTCTGTGCTTTTTTACTCTTCACTGCAACCCAAGGTAGTCATTGTCACCATCCCCGTCTTGTGCTGAGGAAGCAGGGCCTAGAAAGAAGCGAAGTCACGTTTTGGCCTCTTTGCCAGAATGCACACTCGGTCCTATGGATTCTGTAGCTCATGCTTTTAACAGTGGCAGATCTTTGTCATTTAATCCTTTAATTCTGGTAACATTACATGAGTGTGTAGAATTTTTTTTTTTAACCTCATGGAAGTGAGAATGTCTTACAGTTGTGATCAGACATTATGTAATAAGGACAAGTGGGTCAAGCTCTGTGACCTCCAGGCAGGAGCCCCCAATACATTAGAGCTTGCTGAGATCTGGTTACCCCTTTTTAAAATGAATACCATGCCACTACTTTTCAGCAAAACTGTATCATTGATAGTGAGGTGGTTAATATTTTCTAATAAGCTAGATTTAACATTTTTAAAGTATGAAGGGGAGGGACCAAGTATATTAGAGATATTTTATTTTGTTTTGTGTTTTGAGACAGGGTCTCACTCTCACCCAGGCTGGACTGCACTGGTGTGAACATGCATCACTGCAGCCTCAAACTTCTCAGCTCAAGTGATCTTCCTGCTTCAGCCTCCCAAAAACACAGTCGTGTACTCAGGCTGGTCTCAAACTCCTAGGCTCAAGTGATCCTCCTCAGCCTCCCAAAGTGTTGGAATTACAGACGTGAGTTATATTTCTTTAACATGCTAGAATGAGACCTAGTGTGCGCCTATTTGTTTCTGTAAGAAAGCAGGTTTGCATAGTATCTTGGTGTCTGTTATGCTCACGAAGGGTATGTCATTTTCCTTCTGATTTATAATTGGTCCCTATGAGGGAAGTCACAGCACTTTATGTGAAATGGGCTTCAAAAGTAGAATATGAAGTGTCTTTATCCTTAGTTTGCTATTTTGTCTTTATTCAGCTACAGAAAATGTGAATACGTTAATCTGGCATACAGAGCACTTAAAACAAGGAACCACAGTGTAAAGGTGGCCAGAGCTGGCCTCCTCTAGGTACGGAAGGCTGGCCACATCCCTGAAGACAGGTATTCACTCTGTGCTCCAGAGACCTGGGACCCCCAGTTGCATTCTTTTCAGGAGAAGCATTTTACAGTTTCTGTGCTTAACTCTACGGAGTATTTTATCTTGGTGTATTCTTGTAAATGCTGTAGTTTGATGGAATTTCATACAAAATTGACATATCTTTCCTTTTAATAGAAATGTTTTGTATCTTTATAAACTCTTTCTGAGGACCGCATAGTCCTGTATGTAATAGTGGTTTAAATATACATAATTTGAAGTACAAACCACTCCAACTTACAAGCCATATCATAGCAAGAGAAACCTTTATTTTAGATTAGTCCTGCTGGTCTTGCCAGTCTCTCTTCAGGAACCATATTCACTTGACTTGATGATGAGATTGCACACTGTTTATCAGTTAAACAGGTGTTTATTGCACGCCTATTATGGGCTGAGTTCAGGGTTTTCCCCTGTGGAAGAGACAAAGGAAGTACAGCCCCCAATTAAGAATGGATTGGTTTCCGAATGATTGGGAAGCTGAATCTGGAACCTGGAATGTAGCGTCCAACAATGTAATGAATGGCACTTAATATTCCAGGTTCACCCATGAGGCATCATTAATCCCTAGTGTGGTTCATCCATACCCTGATGTCCAAGGCTCCTGTTAGGATTGAGATACAAAAGAAAAGCAGGGGGAACTTTCTTCTGCCTTTCTGGGTGCTAAGGTCACTCCTTCTTCAGTGCCTTCCTGCCACAGGGGTTCCCAGTGTCCTCCACAGTCACCAGCTGCCTCCTCCCTGTTTCCCCAACCCAGCAAAACTCGCGTTTCCTCAGCGTAGCAGATCTCAGTTAGACGTTAGTACAGAAGTATTTTGATTTAACTAATTCATACTAACATATACATAACTGATAACTTCCTTAATCTTTGCAGAGGCATTTGCATTATTAAAACAACATACTTCTTAAATGCGTATTAAGTCAAGCAAGGGTAGATTATTTAGCACATAGGATAAAGTGAAATAAAAGATTAAGGCCATGCAAAGTTGTGTTGGGGCTGCAGGGTCACCCTGGAGACAGAACAGCCCTAATTGGAGCTTGTTCCCTGGGGCTAGCTCTCCAAAGCCCACCCTGCTTCTCATCACTTCTTTCCTTATACTGTTTCTAAATTTCTGGATTTTGGAAAAGGCCACGCATTAACATGGTGATGGCACCAGCAGAAGCTCCATTGGTTGAGGTGAGGTTTAGGGAGGACCAGGGATTGGCTGAGGTCATCCATGACTGGCTTTAGGTTTGGGTTACCTATACACCAGATGGTAATAAACGTAGGGACCGCCTATATAAGGCAGGGTCGCTGACTAAAGAACAAGACAAAGGTATAGTACCAGTAGTGACCAGAAATCATGGAATCGTTCAGCAATTCAGGTCCTATTTGCCGGTGGTGAAGCAGGAGACCTGGTTTCTGGCTTCATACTCACTTTATAATCTAGTCAGGAAAATAGACCTTGTGTAAATAATTATACTAAAAACACGATCAGGCCAGGCTCGGTGGCTCACTCCTGTAATCCCAACACTTTGGGAGGCCAAGACAGATCCCTTGAGGTCAAGAGTTCGAGACCAGCCTGGCCAATATGGTGAAACCCTGTCTCCACTAAAAATACAAAAATTAGCTGGGTTTGGTGGCAGGCATCTGTAATCCCAGCTACTCAGGAGACTGAGGTTGGAATGGGCCAAGATTGTGCCACTGCACTCCAGCCTGGGCAACAGAGTGAGACTCTATCTCAAAAAAATAAAATAAAATAAAGATAAATAAAACATTTTTAAAAATGAGATAATGACACATTTCTCTACCTGCTATTGTAGAAAACCAAAGAACATCATGAATGATTATAGCCCGGGGTCTGATTGAGCTGGAGCGGGGGTGGCTTCTCTGAGGGAGACACGTTTCAGCCTGGACAAGGAGATTAAGGCTGGGTCAGCCAAGCGACAAGGGTGTGGGCCCAGAGCTTAGGAGAGCATTGTAGGCAAGATGCATGGTGTGCAAGACGCTGGGGAGGAAACACTCTCGATGCCTCTGAGAAGTTGCTGGTGAATCTTAAGAGGGAGAACCTGCAGGTGCTGGAGGGGAGCCTTGGAGAGGGCAGAAGGCAGCTTTGTCCCACAGGCCTCACAGGCCACGTTGTGGGGGTGGAACCTGAAAGGCATGGGGTCTGACTTTAGGAATTTAAAGCAGGGGAGCAACAGGTTCTACTGTGTGGCCCTGACCATGCGTGTAATTGGGGCTTGGAGAAGGGAGTCTATTACTGGTGAGGGCAGTTCGGATCTGAAGGGAGCAGAAGGGGCTGCTGCCATACAGTGTCATTTAGGGTGCCCAGAAGGGCCCCTGCCCAAAAATGCCTTTCCAACCATCCCTGACGTTGTCTAAAATCCTATCATTGAACTTCATCTCCTTTAAAACACAAGTCCTCTGACAGCCAAGCAGGATCAGACAAAATTGCAGCATAATATTTAAAAATTTTGTCAGGCCAGGCACGGTGACTCATGCCTGTAATCCCGGCAGTTTGGAAGGCCGAGGCGGGGGGATCGCTTGAGCTCAGGAGTTTTAGACCAACCTGGGCAATATAGCAAAACCCTATCTCAGGCCGGGCATTGTGGCTCACACCTGTAATCCCAACACTTCGGGAGACTGAGACAGGCAGATCACTTGAGGTCAAGAGTTCGAGACCAGCCTGGACAATGTGGTGAAACCCCATCTCTATTTTAAAAAAATACAAAATTAGCCAGGCATGGTGATGGGCACCTGTAATCCCATCTGCTTGGGAGTCTGAAGCAGGAGAATCATGTGAACCTGGAAGGTGGAGGCTGCACTGTGCCGAGATCGCGCCACTGTACTCCAGGCTGGGTGACAGAGTGAGACTCCATCTCAAAAAAAATAAAAATAAAAATAAGCCAGACATGGTGGCATGTCCCAGCTGGTCCCTGTAGTCCCAGCTACTCTGGAGACCGAGGTGGGAGGATCACTTGAGCCCGGGAGGTTGAGGCTATAGTGAGCCGTGATTGTTCCACTGCACTCCAGCCTGGGCATTGGACCCTATCTCAAAAATAAAAATAAATGTTTTTTAGACCTCCAGCCATCCTTTTCAAATAAAGTGTCTCTCTCTCTCTCTCTCCCTATAGCATCTCTTCCCTCTTCAGATGCCCAGGACTCATATGTCAGTCTCTAAATCAACACCTGATTTCAAGAGAGGCTCTGTCGGATACGACTTATATGAACTTTATGATGCAATTTTGAATCAGTCTGTTGCCTTTTCCCAGGATATAAAGTGTGGCTGATTGTAACTCCAGCTGCTTTATGTGATAAAAGGAATTTGTTGACTCTCACAACAGAACCACGCAGAAGTGAGATTGCCTTTGGTGCAATTTGATCCGGCCCCTGGCCTCAGGTCTCTGGTGTTCTTTCAGCCTTGCCCTTGCCCCGTGTCGGTGATGATCCTGACCGACTCCTCCCAAGGATGCAGCACTGACTGCAGCGGCTCCCGGTCTCACACCTGTAACCTCACCAACCTGAGCTGAAAGTGCTGCTGTACTCAGGACGGTCACAAGCCCTTGGCTTCTCTCTAAGGTTGTAGGACACCCCTGAGCCAATTATTAGGTCCAGGAGTATCTAATAATCTGAGAACTAGTCACTGAGGGCATCCTGCTGATTGGCGGAGTATAACCTCTGGAACTGTGAGTGGGATCCTTCCCTCCCAAATCACAGGGACCCTGGAGACCAAGAATGGGCACAAGCTCTAGGGAAGCACCGAACAACACTGGCAGCTTAGGGATATTTGTATTTTAAGTCTTATGTCTGTTAGTTTAATATTAAAGAAATGTAGCTGGACACTGTGATTCATCCCTGTAATCCCAGCACTTTGGGAGTCCAAGGCAGGTAGATCACTTGAGGCCAGGGGTTCGAGACCAGTCTGGGCAGCATGGAAAAACCCTGTCTCTACAGACAAACAAACAAACAAAAAATTATCTGGGCATGTTGACGTGTACCTGTAGTCCCAGCTACTATTTGGGAGGCTGAGGTGGAAGGATCAGTTGAGCCCAGGAGGTCAAAGCTGCGGTGAACCATAATTGCACCACTGTACTCCACTGTACTCTGTGTAACAGAGTGAGACCCCATCTGAAAAAAAAAGGAAGGAAACAAAAGGAAAGGAAAAAGGAAAGAAAAGGGAAAGAGAAAGAAACATGGGCATCAGCAAATAGATGGGAGAGGAATTGTTTTTAGGGTAGACCATCGGGCCATCCAACAGTTCCTGAAACTTGTGCTTCCTGTACTAGCCTTGGCCATGACACTCATTCATATAATCACTAATTTGTTAGTATGGCTCGGTTATGCAATTGTTTTTGCCTCTGACATACTCCTGTGTTAAAGGGAGTACATCTGATCTTGGGTCTGGGACATTTAAAATAGGCTAAGTGTGTGGATGTTGGGGGTGGAATTCCATAAAGATGTAGATCCTGTTTGTTTAGGACAATTATGCACTATTTAGAGCTAGTTATTTAAAAATTAAGTAGTGTTCCTCATTGATTATATTAGAATAATTTTATAAATAAGCTTGAGAAAAGTGGAAGAAGATACAAATAAGGGTTATTAGTTACAGAAAAGTTCGATGATCTTTTGTTTGCTATCTTAGCTTAAAGAGTTTTAAAATTCAGAATAAATGAATTTTCAGTTTTAAAATATTGGAATGGTTTTTTTAGTTTGTATTTGACGAAGTAGTTAGTACAGGCTGTGTTGAATTCTTCAGAAATACTTCAAAATCAGGCAAAATGTGTAGCATTGCCAATTTTTCATCCTAGGTCCTTTTTTTCTCAACCAACTGTATTCATTAATATTCACAGATGTATGAACATAAAATGAGCATATGCTCAACAAATATTTATCATGTTCAGGGTGCATCCCCATTGCTGGGGATATGGAGAAGTTCATTCACTGCCTAGTGCCAGCAGGCAAACCAACAATGAGTTTAGAAAAGGGGGAACAGTTGCTGGGGTGAGAGGAGAAAGCCTGCAGAGGATGGGAGAGGCTCACATGTTGGCAAGGAAGGGGAGAACATCCCAGGTGGTCAAACAAGTTTGCTTTTGCAATTGAATTTCATTCTATTTTTCTTAAAATTATAGAGCCTGTTGCTTAATTCCAAGATTTTCTTTATTGTGTAATATTTCCTGTAGAATTGTTAGGAGTTGGTCATATAGATCACTTCAGACCACTTGTGTATTATCCAAAGTTTCTGTAATGATTTCCTGTTATTCTTTCAGAATTGTTTTATCATGATACAATGTAATTCTAAATGTCTTTTATAATGTTGAAAGTATTGCCAAAAACAATTAGAATATTAGATTATAATTAAAGTATTAGGAAAGTATCAGTAATTATACATCTTAAGAAATATTGGGACAATTTCTTATTTAGCTAAACAGCTAAAAGTTGTTTCATCACTATCAAGCTTGTCCACCCGCGGCTCTGGTGACCAGGACAGCCTTGAGTGCAGCCCAACACAAATTTGTAAGGTTTCTTAAAACATTATGAGATTTTTTTGGCGATTTTTTCAAGCACCGTTAGTGCTGGTGTATTGTTAGTGTTAGTGTATTTTCTGTGTAGTCCAAGACAATTCTTCTAGTGTGACGAGGGAAAACAAAAGATTGTACACCGCCGATCTATAGTCATTATTTTGCAGCATCTTAATATGTTCAGAACTATTACTCTCTATTGTCTTTTAGCTTGACCCATTCAGACATGAGAATTTCAGAAAACTGAATCTGACTGTCATCAAGTTGGCAGAGTTCTTAGCTGGCTTTCTTTAACACTGAGTTGTTGGATTATTCTTAGTTTAATAAATTTAGGATTAAGCCTAAAATTTTCTATTTCGTATTATTTCTTCCCTTTTAGTTATTTCCTGTCCTTTACTCTTTTTTTTTTTTTTTTTTTTCTACTAAGTCCGTGAACTCCCCTAGTTGGCTATGAATTCCTTTTGGGCAGAGATCATCAACTACCTGGAGCTTTGGATAGTGCTTGGCATATAGAAGATACACATTAAATGCTTAGTAAATGTATGGAAACATTTCACATATAAGTAGAAAGAAATAATGCAGAGGAAATTAGATGTAAGTGCATACATGTAATTTTAATTTTACTTATGATTTTGAACACTCTGTCTTCTTATAGCATCTTCCTGCTAGTTTTACCTAACCCAGAGCTAACTTTGCCTTACCTTCTCCAGGAGGTAAGGTTTAGAAACCTGCTAAAGTGCTCTCTGACATCAGTTATTTTGTAAGACAGACTTGTTATCTGTGACATTAACATGTTTGATGATGTGAATGCTCAAATTTTATGAGATCTTTTGTTCCTCTTCTGCATAATTAAGTTCTTTTCAGAACAACTTATGTATTGTAGTTGCAGTGTGTATTTCAGACTAGTCAACACAACTAAAATTTGATCATGATTACTAGCTTTTCAAAGTCATCCTTCATTTCCCACCAGGTAGCTTTCTGTCAGAATTCATTTCCCATTTGGAAGATATCTCTCTGACCCACAGTTTTCTGGACACAATTCATCCTTCACATGTGTGAGACTGCCCATTGTCATCAATCCTCAGCTCCTCAGGTGCCAAAAATCCCCTTTATATTCAGAGTGATAAAATATATCAAAAGTGTTAGAGGAAAGAAAACTAACAAAAATGTTTAAAAGATTTTGTTCCAGTGATTTTTCTAATAAAAAAATGCTTTTAGTATCTGTTTCCATTGTTACTGTTTAAGAAATTAAAATAATAACTGTTACAGTTGAAACAGGATGTGCTTTCTATTTTCTTTCCATCTTTATATAATTAAAAGTGAACTTTGGCAGCGCTGCAATATAATTCAATTCAATTTAGCAAACATTTATGGAGACCCCTCTGCTGATCCTGCAATACCATGGTTTCTATAAGAGCTGGCTTTTAGTTGCAGTGAGTGTGAGAGAGTGTGATCCAGATGTGACTGCTGAGGAAACTAAAATTCACTGTGGAAGGAGATTAGGTAAGGAAAGATTCATCCAAGAAGGAATTTCATGTTGAATTTTGGACAAAGAATTAAATTGGGTCTGTGTCTGTGTCTATTTTTTGTTGCTATAACTGAGTACCTGAGACTTGGCAATGTATAAAGAAAAGAAATTTATTTCTCACAGTTCTAGAGGCTGGGAAGTCCAAAAACATGGTACCAGCATCTGGGAAGGACCATCTCGCTGCATCGTAACATGGCAGAAGGCATCACATGGAGAGATGGCAAGAGCATGTATGTCAGCTCAGGTTCCTCTTATAAAGCCAACAGTTCTCTCATGAGGGCCCCACCCTGATTATCTTATGTAATCCCAGTTACCTCCCAAAGACCACATTTCTAATCAGTTTAAGAATACGGGGATCAAGTTTCCAACACATGAAATATGGGGTACACAATTAAACCATAGTAACTTGCAAAGGGGAATGACATTGCAGGTAAGGGCCACTGGGATTGGATTCAGCAGGGCATGTACTGATTCTTGGGCAAGGAAGGGACATGATAAGAAAGGTCTTCATCTGTTTGCAGGCTGCAGCAGATACCAGAGAACTAAGTAACTGACCGAGGCTTAAGTGATGAGGTCTTGTTTCTAGGGTAAAGGAGGCAGACATGTGAAGGCTAAGTCAAATCTTAGAAAGGGAAGGTCAAATCTTAACACAGAATCAGGTAGCCTCAGTAGCTTATTGGGTATTGGGAAGCAATGTGAAAAGAATTGTCAAGGTTAGTTCCAAGGATGGAGAGCCTTGGTGAGTAGGGAATCAAGGTGTCATATTAGTATAAATGGATGGTTTGAAAGAGAAGCGTCATAGGCGGCGGCTTTAGAGGATGTCAGTGGGTAGGAGGAAAGCCAGAAAAGGAATGTCAGAGGAGAACCGGGAACTTACAGTTTCATGGAAGCAAAGAGAAGACAGTGTTTCAAGATGACAGGAAGAACAGAAAAGTTAAGAAATAAGAGGTCTGAGTTTGGTTTTGTTTAGGACAAGGACAAAATGTTGACCTTTGAGTGACTTCAGAAAAGTGGCGGAAGTGGGTACCAGATGGCAAAGGCCCTGAAAATGGAGAAGAGTTTTTGTTACTGGGGAGACTGTAAAATAAGATCCTTCAGTCACTTCAAGTAATAAACCCCTTGGAAGGAAATTTACTCCTTAACTGACTAGCATTATGTTACAAAATGCCAGTATATTATTATTATTATTATTATTTTTTTTTTTTTTTGGAGACGGAGTCTTGCTCTGCCGCCCAGGCTGGAGGTGGCAGTGGCCGGAGATCTCAGCTCACTCAGCCTCCGCCTCCGGTTCAGCCATTTCCTGTTCTCAGCCTCCCGAGTAGCTGGGACTCAGGCGCCCGCCTCGCTCGCCCGGCTAGTTTTTTGTATTTTTAGTAGAGACGGGGTTTCCCGTATTAGCCCAGGATGGTCTCATCTCCTGATGACCTCGTGATCCGCCCGTCTCGGCCTCCCAAAGTGCTGGGATTACAGGCTTGAGCCACCGCGCCCGGCCATGCCAGTATATTATTAATACCTGGAGATTGAAAATGTACCTGTTTTCGCATTGTAACCCAGAAACATTATTTTTACAAACCATTTGGAAATAATAGTTTGATATTCTTTGATTCCACTCTTTCAGAATTTCATTTATCCCTCTCCAAGATTTATTTCTGGGTCATTGATTCAGATTCCAAAACTAGTGTTTTCTATAAGCGTATTTTATGCCTAGTAGAGTTGAAATTCAAACATTTTCTAACAGTAGCAACTGAAATAGCTTCAAAGACATTGTTCGCATCTGCCTTACTTTTTCTTGGTTGATTATATCTTTTCGAAAACACACCAGATTGACAGCATGTGAGGCAGTATGCCTATAGTAACAACACAAGCTTTTTAGAATGGTTGAGAAATGCAGTTCGGCCTTGTTCTGGTTCCTGAAGACTGTTTGTTTGCTTGTTTGTTTTGAGATGGAGTTTTCACTCTTGTCACCTAGGCTGGAGTGCAATGGTGCCATCTCGGCTCACTGCAACCTCTGTCTCCTGGGTTCAAGTGATTCTTCTGCTTCAGCCTCCCAAGTAGCTGGGATTACAGGTGCCCACCACCACACCCAGTTAATTTTGTATTTTAGTAGAGATGGAGTTTCACCATGTTGGCCAGGCTGGTCTCAAACTCCTGACCTCAGGTGATCCACCCGCCTCGGCCTCCCAAAGTGCTGGGATTACAGGTGTGAGCCACCGCACCCGGCCCTGAAGACATTTTTTAGTCCTCAAAGGAGCCAATAAAGGAAAAAGTACGTTAGAACCAGAGTCATAGGACCTCAGTTCTATTCCCTCCTTTGGGGCTTGACTGTGAGGAGGTCCACATCTAGAGTTTTCAGCAATGAAGTGAGAAGACTGTAACAGGGCCAGTTTGTTCTCATTCAAATAAAAAAGCTCAGAATGCATGGCTATACTATGTATTCTGTCTTTCACTAATCAAGCCTACTGCGTGGTATGACTCCACATTGGCAGACATGATCAGAGTGTTCCTCATGCGTCCTCCTCTCCCTGTTTCTTCTGCCTGTGATGGAACAGCCTTACCTCTCCCTTCACGTGTCTGACTCTCCTCCTAACCTCAGGTTACCTGGTTTTTGGCATACAGTGGCACTCCTGGCACCTAGCGTCTCCAGTGCAGCTCAGGTGCTCCGTAAATATTTGATGACAGAGTAAATGGACTGTGTTGTAGTATTGTCCACCCTGGTGGCTCTCCACACTGAGCATCAGAAACAGAGATCTCCAGGCCCTCCTCCCTTGCCATTGGCATTTGAGTTTCTAGTTTCTAGAAATGGGCCTATACATTCCTATTGTAAAATTCCCCCACAGGTCATGCTCATGTGAGAAACGCGAGTCTCCTCTGCGCGTTCCTTGAGGAGGCAGCTATAGTTTCTGCCATTTCATTCCCATTCTAATTCTGGCAGAAATTAGATACACAAGAAATATTTGTGAATAAGAGAATTTAACTCTAGAGAAAAGTAATAAATAATAAATGAGAGGAAAATGCCCTTTCTTCTGTTTGCAGATCTAACACCTTGGACCTTTGAAGACTAATTCACATCACCCATAGCAAGTTATAGTTTTAAATAAATGAAATTATGTAAGTGCTCAAACCACCAGACATGATGAAATTCAGAGCTCATTGTTATCTAATAATTTTGGCTAGGGATTACTCTGCTTTATTTGCCCGATTTTTACAATTTTGTGATAAGATATTTGCTTTCATTATTAGCTGCCTTGCCATAGGCCTTATTTTAAATTGTTTCTTAATAAGTCACAATCCACCAGTCTTTTCTGAGTCATATGATTCTAGTATTTTAAGCTAGAGTTTCTTTCTTTGGGGTGAGGGACGTGAAGTGCTGAGTAAAGGAGAACTAGTGTGAACTTTTGGTGTCGTGTCACCACCCACACTTATGTATATCGTATTTCTGTGCTCCAGAGAAAGCAATTAAGAGAATTATTTTTTATCTAAGAAAACTATGCTATCCTGAATACAAAAACCTCATCATTGGCCAGGCGCGGTGGCTCAAGTGGGAGGCCAAGGCAGGCAGACTGCTTGAGCCTAGAAGTTGGAGACCAGCCTGGGCAACATAGGGAGACCCTGCCTCTCCAAAAAACAAAAAAAATTAACTGGGTGTGGTGGCGCACACCTGTGGTCCCAGCTACCTGGGAGGCTGGGGTGGGAGGATTACCTGAGCCCAGGAGGTTGAGACTGCAGTGAGCCGTGATCACGCCACTGCACTCACTCTGGGCAACAGAGTGAGACCTTGTCTAAAAACAAAACAAAAAAACCCTTCATCAGTCATAGCCTATTGGCCTGTTGACCTGCATTTTAGTTATCTGTAGCCGAGTAACAAATTTCCCTGACACTCAGCTGATTAAAACAATAAACATTTAGTGTCTCTCCAGTATCTGTGGGTCAGGAATCTGGGAGTGGCTTTGCTGGGTCATCCTAGTTCATGTCCTCTCATGAAGTTACAGTCAAGGTATTGGTCATCTGAAGGCTTCCGAGGTGGCTCGCTCAGATGCCTGGCAAGTTAGTGCCTGTCTGCAGGAGGCCTCAGTTTCTTACCACATGGTCCTGTCATCAGGGCTGCTTGAGTGTCTTCACCACATGGCAAGAGAGCCAGGAGAGGCAGAGCCTAGATATAGCCCCCACCCAGTGCCCACATTTAGGGGGAAGGCTGTCGGGCTCCACTCTTGAAGGGAGGAACATCAAAGCATTTATGGACATAATTTAAAACTGCCACAGCCTGTACCGTTAGATTCTGTTTGCTAACTTAGATGTTTTGTCCAGGATCTGAAAGCATCTGTGATCCGAGTTATTTGTTTAGTTTCTTCTCCACAAGTAGAAGCTGGATATCAGAATTTCTGGTTTCTACTTTATTATTTCTAGGGCCTACTTTCTTTTTATTCTCTTGTATAAGATAATGAGATGCAGTAGTAAAAAAATCATGAAGTATTAGAATAAAAAGATATCATTTTCTCTCTGCACACCAGACTGCAAACTTTTCCTGTCTAGACTGTAAGTCAGAACTTATAGTTTCTGAGAAGCCTTCTTATTGAAGGTGGGAAGAAATTTAAGAAACCTGCCCCATTTCTAGATGAACTGGTGAACACCAATTCCACAGCATTCACGTAGGATTAGAGGAGCAAGTGTCAGGGATGACAGAGCTTCAGAGAAGGCATCTTACAGTTAGTTACTCAGGAGCTTCTCCAAAAATGGAACCAATGACCATCCAGCATTTTATTGGTGATTTTTTTTTTTTTTTGAGACGGAGTCTCACTCCGTCGCCCAGGCTGGAGTGCAGTGGCGCGATCTCGGCTCACTGCAAGTTCCACCTCCCGAGTTCATGCCATTCTCCTGCCTCAGCCTCCCGAGTAGCTGGGACTACAGGCGCCCGCCACCACGCCCGGCTAGTTTTTTGTATTTTTTAGTAGAGACAGGGTTTCACCATGTTAGCTAGGATGGTCTCGATCTCCTGACCTCGTGATTCGCCCGTCTCGGCCTCCCAAAGTGTTGGGATTACAGGCGTGAGCCACCGTGCCCGGCCTATTGGTGATTTTTTTATAGGAACTTTCAGGAAAAAAAAAAAAAAACAGGTCAGTAACAGCTATAAGCCCACATAGGGTGTTAAAAAAAAATTAACCCAAAGGCATTTATTAAGTGAGCCAGGCATCAGGAACCGTGTTTTTACATAATTACCTCATTTCAAGTAAGTGCCCTTTCGATTCTTCACCCTCCAACCAGTCTTTCCTTATTCGTGCGTCATGATTATAGCACTTTTTGGCCCATATCTGTTTGCCACTTGACTGGGAGTGCCCAAAGGGCAGAGCTGTGAAATGCATCTTTGAATCCAGAGGAGCAAGGCAACGCCTGGCCCTTCGTTGATTTTTATTGTTTGCTGTTGAATGTAACAAGTCTATAAGTAAATACCATTATCTTTTTCTCTGTAAGAAAGAACACTCAGAGGACTGGAAAACTTGAGTGCAACCCATAGTTAGTAAGAGGCAGAGTTTGAGATTCAAAGCCAGGTCTATCTTTTCTGCTTCAGTTCAGATGCTCTCAGGAGAACTCTAGGAGGGAACTGTGCTGGGAGCCCCAAGTAGTATCCTTGTAGTTCTCAACGAGGAGAAATTACTTAGGAGGCATTTCTGTCTTTGCCCAGAATGAATCACTGTAGTTTAAGAGACTGCCAAAAGGAAACAGTCTGTTGATTGGATAAAAGGGTCTTGAAAATAAGCTGACTTTTGCAAACCATATATCCAATAAAGGTTAATATCTAAAATTGATAAAGAACTCATACAACTCAATAGTAGAAAAACAAATAGCCCAATTTAAAAATAGGCAAAGGTCCTAAATAGACATTTCTCTGAAGAAGACATAAAAATGACCAACAGGTATATGAAAAGGTGCCCAGTATCATTAATCATCCGGGAAATGCAAATCAAAGTCAATGTGAGATACTACCTCACACCTGTCAGGATGGCTGTTACCGAAAAGTAAAAAGATAGCAAATATTGGCAAAGGTGTGGAGGAGGGAACTCTTGTAGACTGTTGGGAATGTACGTTGATACAGCCATTATGGAAATCAGTATGGAGATTTCTAAAGAAATTCAAAATAGGGCATGGTGGCTCCTGCCTGTAATCCCAGCACTATGGGAGGCCAAGGTGGGCAAATTGCTTGAGCTCAGGAGTTCAAGACCAGCCTGAGCAACATGGTGAAACTCTGTCTCTACAAAAAAAATACAAAAATTAGGCAGATGTGGTGGTGCACGCCTGTAGTCCCAGTTATTTGGGGGAGTAAGCCAGGATAATTGCCCAAACCTGGGAGGCAAAGGATGCAGTGAGCCAAGATTGCACCACTGCACTCCAGCCTTGATGACAAAGCAAGACCTTGTCTCAAAAAAAAAAAAAAAAAAAAAGAAATTAAAAATAGAACTACTGTATGACTCAGGAATTCCTCTTCTGGGAATATACCCAAAGGAAATAAAATTCACCGCTTTGTAAAGATATCTGCTGATAATTGCAGCATTATTCACAATAGCCAAGATACAGAAACAACCTAAGAGTTCATTGCTGGACAAATGGATAAAGAAACTGTGGTGTATATACACAATGGAGTCTTACTCAGTCTTAAAAGTGATCCTGCCAGTTGTCACCACATGGATGAACCTGGAGGGCTTTATACTAGGGGACATAAACCAGACACAGAAAGCCAAATATTGCATGATCTCACTTATATGTAGAATCTAAAAAACAAACAAAAACCCAGTCAAATCTACAGAGAGAATAAAACAGTGGTTACCAGGGCCGTGGGGGCATGCCAAGAAATGGGGAGATAGAGGTCAGAGGATACAAAGTAGCAGATGTGTAGGATGAACAAGCCTAGAGGCCTAATGTACAGCATGAGCACCACAGGTAATAAAATTGTGCTGTGTTTGGGATTCATGCGAAATGAGTAGATTTTAGCTATTTTTGCCACAAAAACAAAAAAATTGGTAACTGCAATAGTTGGGATATGTTAATTTGCTTTGCTATAGTAACCATTTTTATCGATATGTATCCCATAACATCATGTTGTATACGTTAAATATACACAATACAATGTATTCATTTATTATTTGAGACATAATCTCACTCTGTTGCCCAGGCTGGAGAACAGAGGCACAATCACTGCAGCCTCAACTTCCCAGACTCAAGCAATCCTCCCACCTCAGCCTCCCTAATAGGTGGGACTACAGGTGCACACCACCCTGCCCAGCTAATTTTTGTATTTTTTGTAGAGATGGGGTTTCACCATGTTGCCCAGGCTGGTCTTGAAGTTCTGGGCTCAAGTGATTCTCCTGCCTCTTCCTCCCAAAGTGCTGGGATTACAAGCATGAGCCACCACACCTGGCCTAACATTTATTTAAAAAGAAAAGAAAAGCTGTCCTATTCAGGCTACAAAAGAATTTTTGGTATTACCTGATGTTCTTCATTCTGTAAGTGGGACACTAAAAATTCCTCATGCCTAAAGTGCTAAGGGAAAGTCCCCTTTTTTCTTTCCCGTTTTTCCAGGGATTCTGACCTGGGTGATGCAGGAGTTGAACATGGTATTTAGATAGGAAGTTGGAGCTCACTAAAGGAGGAGATTGTGTATCAAACCCCTGATCAAGCTACTGAGACTTCCTGATCACTCTTAAGAGGCCCCATTGCAAGAGTCTAGGCCCTAAGCTAAGGTAGTGGTGGAAGAGCAGGTGCATTCAAATGATATTTCATGTCTAAATATACAGGATCGTGGTGACAGGATGCACGGTGGATGGACATGGAGAAGTTGAGGAGGCCTGGGGGCCTGAGTGAATGGTGGCTCCATTCAGTATGGCAGAGGATGGGGAGGAGGAGCAGGTGTGGGGTTCACTATGGGGGCAATTTGGGCTGTGTATTCAAGTATTTAAGGCATCTTTTGGACAATCAGGGAAAATATTTTATCAAGAATTGTGCATGGAGGTTAGACGGCTCCATGAAAGAGCAATTGTCTTGGGACATCTGGGAGACAACTGGATTGTAGGGATGTATCTGATGATGTCCAGTTCATGGATTGCCGGTACTGAAAAGAGCCGACTGCTGCAGAGGACTTTCTTGGCTGTGTGCGACTTTGTTGGGAATCTCTGCTGCTGTCTTTATAGCTCAGTGTCCTGAATGAGGAGGGGAGCAATGGGCAGCTTCTTGCTAGTGGATGTGGAGAGGAGCTACCACATTGCCCTGTAGGATGCGGGCCCCTCTCTCTGCCCAGCTCTCCTGTGGGCCATTACATGGAGCTTTCTTCTACTCATTGTGATTTGGCAATCTTAAATGCCTCTTTAAAAAAAAAAATGTGTCTATATCTGCTTTGAGATTTCTTTTTTTTCTCGAGAGACAACCACAAATTCATGCTTTGTCTTCTTGGGGGAAATACCTCTACTAAAACTATAGTTTGGTTTTTCCATATGGGTGTTGATACAGATGGCTGTAATGAGACCTCTCTAATTAAGCACTTGCTATCTGACTCTGAATCATTTTAGATGTGCTGGCACTCTTGCTCTCTCTCTCTCTCTCTTTGATTCAAAGAGTTGTCCTAAGATGTAACACATTTAGCTATTATTATAGTGTATAAACTTTCCATTTTTTCGTTTGTAGCTTACTCTCTTTTTTGTGCTAATCTGAGAGCATAATTAAGATGTCTGACTTCAGTTCTTTCCTTACAAATATTGCCTAACTCTTCTGTCTTTAATTATCTGAAATCATTCCTATGTAAACAAATAACAATTGCAGATTGTACTACCTACATTCTTTTGTTGTGAGGATGTAAGTACACCCTTGTTTGTTAAATTACAGTCTTTTAAAGAAATTGGATGTGACACATTTTGTCATTTTGTATGATGCCATAGAAAACAAAGGATTACTTCTGTATTTTTATTCTTGATATCCCTTTTATTTAATATTCATTTTAAGAGCCAGTGTGGCAGGTGAAGTGAGGACAGGCTTTGGAGTCACACTGCCTTGAAAATCTCAGCCTCGCCACTTCCTAGTGGTGTGACTTTGGGTAAATTGCTTAGGTGCCTCTCTGTGCCTAGGCTTCTTGGTGCATGAAATGAGAATGATGGTAATATTCACCTCACGTGATTATGGGCATTAAGTGACATAATGCAAGTTACATGTTTAGCTCAATGCCTGGCACGTAGTAGGTACTATGTGCTAACAATATATATTTTTATATAGTAGAAGAAGCTTTCTTAACCAATTTGCCAGATTAAAGGAAGCTTCCAGACCCTATGCCGAGCAGTTCAGTGGATGCCCACAACGTGGTGAACTGTAACTGGCTTCTCTCTAGTACGCTCAGGCACTTCTACTCCAATTAGTTGAGTTTATTTGCTGCCAAACCTGTTTATGCTATTTGTTGCTCGTGTTTGTTCCCAAGCCTATTTGTGCCAGTTGAACTTGTTATTGTAATTATGTAATTTAATTAAATATCAGGCAAACAGATGGAATGTAAAAGTACAAAAAGACAGCAGCTTTTTCCTGGAAATGAACTTTGAAGGCTATGGAAAGACTTAAAATATTATCAGTAAGGTACCTGTAATAGTCAGATTTGTAGAGACCGAAAGGAGAAGGGTGGTTGCCAGCGGCTGGAGAGAAGGTAGGAATGGCGAGTTGGCGTTTAATGGGCACAAAGTTTCCATTTTCCAAGATGAGGAGAGTTCTGGATGGGGACAGGGGACGGGAGATGGGTGGGTTGCACGATGGTTGGTTGAGTGAACTTAAAAATGACTAATTTTATATTATGTATATTTTAATACAGTTAAAGCTTTTAAAAATATGTCGTGTTAGCTACGGATAAAATAGCTGTTAAAAGATTGAGGTGGTGTGGGAGGAATAAAAAATCTAGAGAGAGTCCCTATTGAGATTGTTTCCCAGTGGTTGTTAAGTTTTCATACTTTCAGGAAACCAAGATAGGAAACTTATTTTAAGTTTAACATGAAATGTTTAAGTTATGTATGTGTCTTAGGCCGGGCTTCTGGGAAACAGACTCACAGATGGAGATTGAGGCCATTGGAACTCGTCCTCCTGTGTTGATCAGACCTTGGATGTGGGCTACTCCCCAGGGGAGGGGCATTATCTCAAACAAGGCGAACTTCTTTGGCTGAGCGTGAGTCTCGGGAGGTTCTCAGCTGAGAACAATCAGCAGGTAACACTCCAGCAGGTGGAGGATCTGAGTGGTACACGACAGCATCCACAGCAGTGTGTCTCCATTTTGTGTGTGGTTTTTCCCTTTATAACAGACTTTTAAAGATTAACTGATTGACTTTTGGTCCAGGTTGCTTCAAATAAGAATATCTTCACTGCTTGTGCATAATTTTCTGGTCTCATTGTATTTGATCTTCTTTGAATATGACAGTTGTCCCATCTATGATACAACAAGACTGTGTTCTCATGAATCCTGTAAACTTAATCACAACAAATAAACGTGTGATGTGTTGGAAGCACAACTGATGTTAGGGCTTCTGTGCACTCCTCAGTATTTTCCAGTATTTATTTTGAGATCGTGGAACCAACTTCAGGTTTTTAAATTTCCAAAGACTCTTTTGGCATTCAGTGGTATCCTTTGGCAAACTCTCCGTTTTTGTACTAGAGGTCATTTTCCTTTCATGCTCTATGACCTGTAGGTCTCTCTCTGCGTGTTCTTTGGTGACTCTTCCATCTGCTGCAAATAACTGCTATCCCTCTTCCTTTTACTTTAGCCTTTTGCCTTAGACCCGCTTCTCTTTATGATGATCCCAAGGCTCCTGACTTGAATGATGGCCGATCTCCAGGATGTCTAAATTTCATTTTGGGATATAGTCTTCCAATTCTTAAAACAGGAGCCCTGTTTATATGGTTGTTTTGTTTATTGTTAGATCCAAATTTGCTTTTGGTTTCTCTCAGCTTGCTTTGCCCCGAATTGTCAATGCTAAAGGGGAAGTCTGAATCCCTTTGCCAATGTGACCATAAATATAGCACAAAGATCCTATGATTACCCTATAGTGTCTGTTTTCCCTGAGCATTTTAGCATGTCCTGACCTTTTAGCAGGAATACTATTGAGCCTCATTTATGCTTAGCCCTTCATTTAGCCAAGTTGTGTTGTTTCCTTGGTTTCAAATTTTATCTCTTTATGTGAACTGGGAGCTGAAGCCTTTCATTTGACTTGTGATCTTATACATTCTGGAAGCTCATACATGTAATCGTGGAACAAATAAAGCAGCTGGAGGAAATCTTTTCTGAACAAAACCCAAGTGGGGCATTTGGGTGCAAGCCAAGATTTCAGCAGCTACAGAGGGAGATGTACAAAGGCTGCCTATATTACAAAGCCAACAAATCACTTCTGGCCAAATAGGAATGTCCTATAGGTAATGGCTGGATAGAGGGTAAGGGACCTTTGCACATTTAATCACCTGACCACAAAATAAAGTGTTTACTGTACCTTCCAAGGGCTCTCTAGTAAGTTAATTCCTGTAATATAACTAAAGGTAGAGAAACACTGTGGCTCAGTGGATGAACAATAAATTGGAATTCTGAGTCTGTTCAGCCTGGGCCTAGGCCTCCCACTAAATTGCTGTGTGGTCCTAGGCAAGATACTGAGTGTTTAACTTTCTAGGATTCAGTTTCTCCATCCAAAATTAGGAATTATAATACAGATTTAGCTTACGGAATACCAAGAAGGCACTAACCAACTAACCAATAATAAATGAGGCCCTGTAGCATGAAATCCTCTATTAACTTCCTCTTTTCCCTTTTTAGAGGAGAAAGTTAAGTGTCCTACAGTGATCAAATAATTAAGGAAAATTTCACTGGACATTTTGACAAGATTGGTTATTGATTCATTAATTCATACACACACATACATACATATCTGGACTTAACACATACAAAAGCAAGGGCTTAGGATGGAGGTAGATTCAAAACAAATGTAAAGGAGTTTCCCAAGTTTTTAATCATCTATTAGTTCATCCAGGCAATGTTAAGAATTATGCAGAGCAGCGCCTCTCAAACTTTATGTGTGTAAGAATCACCTGGAAGACCTTTAAAATGTCCTTCCTGGCCTCCATTCTCAGAGTTTCTGATTTGGTAGATATTGTGGTAGGGGCTAAAATTAGCATCTAACAAGCTCCCATGTGATATTACTGGTGTGCAGACCACACTTTGGGTTGCACAGTCTAGAAACATTCAGAATGCCAAGGTAAAGAAGACACGTGGTGTCTATAAGGCAGGTAGGATTAATATTAATACTCCATGGTGTGCTAATATTAATTATACTGTATCACGGTGTGTGTGTGTGCACAGGACCATGTGTTCTAAGATCATTTCAGAGAACATAGCATGTGCAGAGGCTTAGAGAACTGAAACCACATGACACATTCAGGAACGTGAAGTTTGCATCACTGCAGCAGAGAGCACGTGGCTGGCCGGGAGGCAGGGGGTAGTCTAGTAGGGGTGGGGAGGAGAGGAACATGTGGCAGAAGAGATGCCAAGATCTACGTGGAGCTCTGATGGTAATTAGGGGGCTTGTGTACCCTAAGAGATTGGATTGCTTTCCTAACCTGATAACAAGAGGAACGGAACAGAGAAAATAAAAGATTCACTAGAGTTCTCAAGGTGGTAGAGTTAATGATAGCATAGAATTTAGCCAAATATAATCTAGTTAACCCATTAATCCTGCTGAACTTACACTTCAGTTGAAAGTTAATCTCTTGGGTATCTGGTTTCTTCATTTCTGGTCATTTTTGTGCACCATATGATGACTTACGTGTTTTTAAATATGACCTGTTTTCCATTATTTTCTAGATTCTTTTTCTATCCAATGAATAGTCAGGCCATAATCCTTATCCAAAATTGATTACAATAATGAACAGGTGGAATACCAAGATCTTAGCAATAAACGTATCTTACCCAAAACAAACAAACAAACAAAAGCAGATTTCCTTATTACAGAAGCAATGCATCCTTATTACAGAAGCTACAGACAAGCAAAGAAACCTCCCGCAATCCCACTCACATTTAGAAAACCACTGCAGCCGGGCGCAGTGGCTCAAGCCTGTAATCCCAGCACTTTGGGAGGCCGAGACGGGCGGATCACGAGGTCAGGAGATCGAGACCATCCTGGCTAACACGGTGAAACCCCGTCTCTACTAAAATACAAAACTAGCTGGGCGAGGTGGCGAGCGCCTGTAGTCCCAGCTACTCGGGAGGCTGAGGCAGGAGAATGGCGTAAACCCAGGAGGCGGAGCTTGCAGTGAGCTGAGATCTGGCCACTGCACTCCAGTCCGGGCGACAGAGCGAGACTCCGCCGCAAAAAAAAAAAAAAAAAAAGAAAAGAAAACCACTGCAAAACCCCCTAGACACTAACTTCTTAGATTCTTTTCCATGTATACGTGCATTCTTCCCCACCAAAATAGATTACACCAGCTACGTTTTGAAAACCAGCACAGTTCATTTACACAGTCTGCCAGTTGTTGGACATTTGCACTCTCCCAGTCTGATTCCCATTGTTTCACATTTAATCTGTTCCAAGTAATTTCCCATGGCTGATGCCTAAACTGAAAGTGAAGGAACAGGAGTTAGCCAGGCAAAGACGGTGGAGTGGAGGGATCGACATTCTAGGCTGAAGTACTGCCTGGGCACAGGCCTCGAGGTGACGCAACCATCACATTTGTGAGAATAGAAGGATGTACAGTAAGGGTGGACCACGGAGGGTGAAGGGTAATGGGAGTGGAGGTTCACAAGATTAAAACCTTGCAACTAATAGCCTACAGTTAGATATCCAGGGGACTAATTAGCCAAAATTTATTTAGGGAAAAAGTAGAGGGAAAAAAAGACAAAAAGAGAAAAAAAATCTGCAGCCTGTCCCTGAACGTTATTCCTTTTCAACCAAATGTTTTATTTTCATTTGTATTTATTTTTTCTTGAGACGGAGTCTCGCTCTGTCGCCTAGGCTGGAGTGCAGTGGTGCCATCTCGACTCATAGCAACCCCCGCCTCCCGGGTTCAAGCAATCCTCCTGCCTCAGCCTCCTGAGTAGTTGGGACTACAGGTGCTTGCCACCACACCCGGGTAATTTTTGTATTTTTAGTAGAAACGGGGTTTCACCATATTGGCCAGGCTGATCTCGAACTCCTGACCTCAAGTGACCCACCCACCTTGGCCTCCCAAGGTGCTGGGATTACAGGCATGAGCCACTGTGCCCGGCCTCAACCAGATTGTTTTAACACAGTGTTGCTTTCACCAACTTGATTCAGACCGAGTTGGTTTTGGCAAATGGCTTTCAACCAAATGATCTCTATCCAAATTAAGAGGATTTGGGGCTTCCTGGATCCCGTGCTGTGCTGCAGCTGACCTATGCAGGTTCTCAAGGCATTTCTGCCCATCTTTTCAGTCATGTCACCTTCATAGCTTGAAATCAGCAAATGCTACAAATCAGGGATTTTTTTTCATTAGGGCCAGTTCTACAGCACACCACTAGATGTAGCTGAGTGAGAGGGAAGAAGTCCAAAATAAATGTCCTGGGTTTTTGGCTTGGGAATTGAACATTGAAGTCATGTATCAGTACCAGGCATCATAAACTTTGGAGTCAGAGGACCAAGATTTGAATTCTACCTGCCATTTTTCTGCCACTTCAAGCAGAGTAAAAAACCTCTCTAAGCCTCAAGTTTCCTCATATGTGAAATGGGGTCACTAATATTTAACTTATGGGATAGTGATAGAAATTAATCCTTGAGAGAGCTATTATTATTACTGCAATAAAAGGAGAAGCATGAGGGCATTAAGTTGATATATATATATTTTTTTTTTCGAGACGGAGTCTCACTCTGTCTCCCAGGCTGGAGTGCAGTGGCCCGATCTTGGCTCACTACAACCTCCGCCTCCCAGGTTCAAGCGATTCTCCTGCCTCAGCCTCCTGAGTAGCTGGGACTACAGGCGTCCACCACCACCCCCGGCTAATTTTGTATTTTAGTAGAGACAGGGTTTCACCATATTGGCCAGGCTGCTCTCGAACTCCTGACCTTGTGATCCACCTGCCTCAGCCTCCCAAAGTGCTGGGATTACAGGCATGAGCCACCGCGCCCGGCCTAAGTTGATATTTTAATATGTGAAGTTTGAGTTACTTTGGGGAGCTTAGGGAGAGAATCCTGTAATAACAAGAGCTAACATTATTGATTGTTAACTACGTGCTTTACATACATTATTTTGTTTAATCTTCCAAAGAACTATATAGGTAGGTATTAGTGATATGATTGTTCTCATTTTGAAGCTGAGAAGAATGAGTTTTAAATTAAGTATCTTTCTCAAGGCCAGACAGCTGGTAAACGCAGAGACAGTTTGGAAGGCAAGTCTGTCTGAATTCAGAGTTTGCCTTTTTTTTTTTTTTTTTTTTTTTTTTTGAGACAGAGTTTTGCTTTTGTTTCCCAGGCTGGAGTGTAATGGTGCAATCTTGGCTCACTGCAGCCTCCACCTCCCAGATTCAAGCAATTTTCCTGTCTCAGGCTCCCAAGTAGCTGGGTATACAAGCATGTGCCACCATGCCTGACTAATTTCGTATTTTTAGTAGAGACGGGGTTTCCCCATGTTGGTCAGGCTGCTCTCGAACTCCCGACCTCAGCTGATCTGCCCGCCTCTGTCTCCCAAAGTGCTAGGATTACAGGCGTGACCCACCGCACCCAGCCTAGAGTCTGCATTCTTAACCAGTGTGCATATGGGCCTCCACTCAGCAGAGACATCTGAGCTACATGGTGTCAGTTTGTGAATGTTCTCAGTGGTTCAAGTCTTAGGTTTGAATGAGGTAACACTGGAGGAATCTATAGAATCAGAAAAGCAGAAGGCAAGGATGCAACTCTGGGCAACACTGAATTTGAAGGGGAGATAAGAGTTTAGAGAAAGCAGGGATGATTAGCAGTTTTGGATGCCACCAGGAGATCAAAAAGGGTAAGAATTGAAAAAGGTTATTTGGATTTGGCAATATGAAAAGGATTGATAATTTTAACAAAAGCAGCTTGGGCAAGATAAGGAAGGCAAAGGCCAGATTGCTTTGGGTTGAGAAATAAATTGATAATGAGGAAGTGGAGAAAACTGGTATAAATTCCTTTTGAAGAATGAGATGCTAAATAAGCTGCTTGGAATCCAGGGAGCTATTTAAGACATAGATGTGTTGGGCAGAAATAGTAGAAGTGAAGGAATGTGACTGAAGAAAGCAAGACCCTTCCTTAGGAGATAGGAGAGATGGGATCCAAAGCCTGATAGAAGAATTATGACTGGATTGACATCAGGATTGGGCTTTTTAGGTTGGGTGTGATAGAAGATCAAGGAGGCAGAGAACTAAAGACAGTCATCAGTATGACCAAAGTCATAGCATCATAGGCTGCAAGCTAGGAAGCAAATAAGTAAGACCAGGAGGCCATTCATAGAGAATGTGGAGGGGCCAAGGTCCTAGGGGTCTCAAAGATGCGGAAGAGAAGTTGGGAGTAAATGAAGAATTGAGTTGTGAGTACAGGGAGTTGTGCACGGTATTCTTGATATTGATCACTTCATGTTCAGAGAAGCCTGGGTAGCTGATAAAGTCCCTGGCCCTGCCATTAGAGATCAATTTTTGAAGCGGAGTGAAGGTGAATTCATCAGGATTGAAGAGCTGAAGGGACTAAGTATGGAGTCGTGGCTGAAAGCTTGCACTGGTGTCCTTTTGAGTTCCCAGCTAGGAAGACTGCATCTTTTTTATAATACTTTGTTAATAATCCAAATGTTATGTCTAAAGAGATCCTTCCCCATTATGATGGAAACATTCCTCACGGTTAGTGACATTCTTTCATTGGTGCCCAAGAAATCTGATAGAATCTTCAACTTTTTTTCAGTATGTTCATCCTGAGATTGGTAGGGGAAATGTCCTGGATTCATTTCTTCCCCTTCCAGAAGTTGTACAGCTTACACTTTCAGAAGTATAATGCTAATAAGACTAATAGCTGTCATTTGTTAAGCACTTACTACATGCTAGCCACTGTGCTAAGCACTTTATATGGATTATCTCTTTATACACTTATAACTGCAAGATAGGAGCACTTTCTGTGTCTATTTTATGGATGAGGACTCTGAAGATTAAAGAGGTTAACTCCCTTGCCCAAGGTCACTCAGCTTGTAAATGATGGAGCCAATATTCAAATCCGGGCAATTTGCGTCTAGAACTTGAGACACTAACTCTGTAAAACTGCCTGTCAATGCTGGGGAGACCTAAGTCAGCCTCATTTTGGAGGTTGGTGTATTCCTGTTTGTGAAGGAAGAGGAAAGCAGCCATCCTTGGGACCCTGTCCAGAGACGTACCACTGGACCCAGGACTCCTGACTGCGCCTCCGTCTCCCTGTTGTCTGTCTTCAGCCTGCTTCTCCCTAAAGCACAGAATCACAGTGCCCTTTGGGCATTCCGTCACCTCCTACAGTACTGCTCAGCTAAGACAGTGCCCTTCACTGCCAGGGGCAGCACGAGATGTCTTCCCAAAGCCCCGTAGAAGTTAATCCTCTGGGCACTCCTTACAAGAGAGCTGAAGAATGGCATGAGAGCCGTTTCATTCCTCCATTGAGTCTTAGAAATACCAGAGGGTTGTTTCACATACACACGTCACTGTGATGGCGCTTGGCTGTTCAAAGTGCAAGGAGGTTGTTGTGCTGACGTTGAAATCTTAGTTCGAAACCATATTTCAAGATGCTCAGAAAAGGCCGGGCACGGTGGCTCAAGCCTGTAATCCCAGCACTTTGGGAGGCCGAGACGGGCGGATCACGAGGTCAGGAGATCGAGACCATCCTGGCTAACCCGGTGAAACCCATCTCTACTAAAAAAAAAAATACAAAAACACTACCCGGGCGAGGTGGCGGCGCCTGTAGTCCCAGCTACTCGGGAGGCTGAGGCAGGAGAATGGCGGGAGCCCGGGAGGCGGAGCTTGCAGTGAGCCGAGATCCCGCCACTGCACTCCAGCCTGGGCGGCAGAGCGAGACTCCGTTTCAAAAAAAAAAAAAAAAAAAAAAAAAAAGAATGCTCAGAAAAGTAATATAAGAAGTATGCAAGGAGAAGAAAGCATTTCTTTTATAATGATAAAGTGAGTAACTCAATAGGAAAGACCTCCTTGGAAATCATATTAATTTGTTTCTAAATTAATTTGCTATTTGTGGAAAGCTACTTTCAGAAAATGATACCTTGTTCTGTGGTATGCCTAACTCTAACTTTTCTATTTAAATAATCCATTTACTTGGATGAACTCATGATGCATATTCAAAGAGTACTAATGGAAGAGAAATGGATGAGCACACATTTTAAAAACTGCAATACGTTAGGTATTTCTTTAGCTTTGTTTGTTTGTTTATTTATTTATTTATTTTATTTTATTTTATTTTTTTTTGAGACGGAGTCTCGCTCTGTCGCCCAGGCTGGAGTGCAGTGGCGCAATCTCGACTCACTGCAAGCTCCGCCTCCCGGGTTCACGCCATTCTCCTGCCTCAGCCTCCCATGTAGCTGGGACTACAGGCGCCCGCCACCGCACCCAGCTAATTTTTTGTATTTTTAGTAGAAATGGGGTTTCACCATGTTAGCCAGGATGGTCTCGATCTCCTGACCTGGTGATCCGCCCGTCTTGGCCTCCCACATGCTAGGATTACAGGCGTGAGCCACCGTGCCTGGCCTTTAGCTTTGTTTATTAACCAAATGAAGACTTTTTAACCCCTATTTGCAAGAGCAAAAGAATATTTCACTTCATCATGTAAAATGTAAAACAACAAAACAGATTTTTTTACTTTTAATGTTAGATATATGCCTAAACAATATCAATTTATACCAAATACCTAATCCTTATAACCCCCCCTCCCCTCACTGCCTCCTCCAACACACCCACGGTGCTAGATACAGAGCTGGAAGTCACCCTGGCAGTCTACCTCATAGTGTTCCCAAAACAACACCAAGGAGGGTTTACCTTACTCCTGATCATAGGGCCTGAGGCCAGAGGGCTGATACCCAAAGCCAAGTCCCAGAAGGAATTACAATGAGGCCAGGAAACCAGGACTTTGTTAAGGCCTAGGTGTTAACACCCAGCGGTTGAGCCAAAACCAGGTATGGAGTGTGGGGGTGTGGTTGGGAGGAAGTGACTGGGAAGGCGGAGAGTGAGGAAGATTGGGGGAAGTGTTAGCCATGCAGGAGGTGCTTAGCATGGATTTCAGATACAGGGCCAGTGCCCCAGGCAGCATTGTCACAGGCGTCTGAGCTGGGTGGTGATGGCCTTCCTTATATTCATTCACCCACCCAGCAGTTCTCTGTATGTGATCCAGGGCTGGGAGGGGTCTGTGAGGTCAAAAGTATTTTCACAATATTAAGGTATCATTGACATTTGCATCAATGGTGCAAAAACAATGCTAGGTAAAATTGTATGAATTATTTCATTGGATTTTAGCCTGAAGACAGTAGTGAAAACTATAGTCGTAGTCATTGTATTCGTCAGCACTTTGCCCTCACAGTTTAAAACAACTGTCAGTCTCACTTAAGAATATTTTTAATGAGGCCGGGCGCGGTGGCTCAAGCCTGTAATCCCAGCACTTTGGGAGGCCGAGACGGGCGGATCACGAGGTCAGGAGATC
>NW_016807466.1:2449274-2459942 GCF_001698545.2 Rhinopithecus bieti | reverse complement strand
TATATTATATTATATTATATTATATTATATTATATTATATTATATTATACTAATTTGTTTTTTGAGACAATGTGTCACTCTGTTGCCCAGGCTAGAGTGCAGTGGCATGATCTCAGATCACTGCAGCCTCCACCTCCTGGGTTCAAGTGATTCTCTCACCTCAGCCTCTTTAGTAGCTGGGATTCCACGCTTGGCTAATTTTTGCATTTTTAGTAGAGAAGAGGTTTCACCATGTCGGCTAGACTGGTCTCAAACTCCTGAACTCAGATGATCCACTTGCCTCAGCCTCCCAAAGTGCTGGGATTATAGGCGTGAGCCACCACGCCGGGCCCAGATTACATTTTAGACAGATCCCTCTGGCCATAGGGAATGGATGTGTAGAGGCAAGGGAGACTCAGTAGGGGTCATTGTGGCAATCAGAGAGCTGATGGAACCTGAACTAGGATGTGACTGAATTGTTGGAGAGACATGCATACACTTCAGAGAGAGGTGTGTGGAGAAGTTTACAGAACTAGGTAAATGATTGGGTGTGGCTAGAGAGGGAAGGATAGGCATCAAGACTGAATCTAGTTTCGGGTTCAGCACCTTGGAGTCATGATACTGTTCACCAGCAGAGGGAACATAGGCAGTGCAGGTTTAGAGAGGAGGAGGAGGAATCTAACTTGAGTTCCTGTAGGGTACCCAGGAGGAGCTGCCTGGTCATCTCTCGGATGCATTGGTCTGAAGCTCAGGAAAAGCATCCGGACTAGAGGCACAGAGGAGAGAGCTGTCAACACACAAACTGTAACTGAAGCCATGGGCTGAGTGAGAACCTTCAGAGGGTTGGAATAAGAAGAGAAGACTGCCTAAGGAGACAACCTTGGGGGTACCAACATATAAGGGATAATCAAAGAAAGGAGAGTGTGCAACTGTCACTGGAAAACAGTAAACAGTGCCCAGAGAAGTAACAGAATCCAGACTATGTGGGCATTGAGGCAAGGGGAATAGAGTCAAGAAGAAAGGAGGGGGCGGGGTCAGCAATGACGAGTACTGCCAAGAAGTCAGTACAAGGAGGATTAAGAGGGTCTTTTTGACTTAGTAACAAGGAGGTAGTTGTTGAGTCATTGATTGCTTCCAGAACAATATCAGTAGAATGGCACATTCCAGTAGGTTAAAGAGTGAGGGAGAGAGGATAGCAGATGGGGCAGGGGGTGGCGGGAAGAAGAGAGTAGTTGAGGGGGAAGGGAGATGAAGGCGGTAGGGGAGAAAGAAAGGATGGGAAGAGAGGGAGGTTGAGATTACTTTCACTCAATGGGAAGGAGGCAGTAGAGAGAGAAAGCTGAAGATATAAGAGAGAAGGGGAAATCATTAGAATGGGGTTTCCAGAAGAGTCAGGCGGTGAAAGGACTGGGGAAAATGTAGAGAGAAGCCAAGTCTCCAACAAAGAACCAAGTTCCAATCAAGGCATGAGATGAAATGAGCATTAGCTGAGGAAGCTGAGGATGTATGATAGTTTAGGAAATGGAAATTCCATGGTGCTCAGTTGAAAGGTTTAGGAGGAAGGAAGCAGTGAGAATTTAGATTAAAGGAGAAAAAGCACAAGGCAGTGTGAGGAAGAAGACACGGGAGACTGGAAGGCCAGAGGGGCTCCCCAGAGTGCCCAAGCATGGCAGTTTTGTGAGGAGACAGGTGTGTACGGGGAGCTGTAGCTTACTTTAGATATTGGTAACTTAATTACAGCAGTCTCATCTTTTTACACAATGATGCATTTATATCACAACCTAAAATTTATTCTCAACAATAATATTCTTTTTAACCAAAACATCATTTTCTGACCAATTCAAATTATTCTTATGTGTTTCTGTTGTTTACTTTTATGTTCACCGGGTTCAATCTTCAGTTACACCACTGCCATTAAGAGATCCCTATGTAGAAAAATCTATTCATTATGAACACATTTATTGCTTCATTGAGTTGCCTATTTAAAATGCAGAGAACCACAAGTTAAATGTAGTGCTTTTCCATTTTGAAAAAAGCGGATGAATGGGTACTATTTTCTTGAATACATCATGTTTGTCTTACATAATTAACATTCCAGATTCATAGGCCAACAGATGCCAATCCTTGCTTGTTTTGATATTTGTTCCTCAATGGTCATTACTAAAAGAGATGCCTCCTAAGACGTGAACGTGCTGTGTTCTGCATCAGAGGAAATGATGAGGCAAATGTAATGGAGATTATTGCTTTTGGGGGATAGTTAAGTGATGTCCAAAATCTATTTCTCTAAGGTTAATTATGCAAAGTACAAAACAATTTCTTCATTGCAATTGTAAAATAAAATATCTCAAGTATCTTCAGTATAAGCCTAGTCTATAAAATACTTCTAGATTCCAAGTTTATAGCCCTTTACTAAATATTTATTGTATTTAAGACAGGAGTGTTTGTTCTAGAAACATGCTTTAATGTCATATTTTCTAGATTTCTAATATTGAGAAATTTGAATATACTTGTGTTGAATATGTGTAAGCATAGACTACCGTATAGTACAAGAGCACTTTTAAGTGGAAAATCTGTGGGGAATGCCTAGCGGATTTCATCTGGAGGTCAGACTTGACTTTGTTGCCTTTTGACTCAACTAGGCCATTTGAGCTGTGATAGGGTTTGGGTCTGCCCAAATCTCATATCCCACCCAAATCTCATATCCAGTTGTAATCCCCAATATTGGAGGTGGGGCCTGGTAGGAGGTGATGGATCATGGGGGCAGTTTCTAATGGTTTAGCACCATCCCCCCTTGGTACTGTATAGTGAGTGAGTTCTCGTGAGATCTGGTTGTTAAAGAATATGAAGCACCTCCCCACTTCTTCTCTCTTCCCCCTGCTCTGGCCATGTAAAGTTCTGGCTCCCCCTTTGCCTTCCACCATGATTGTAAGTTTCCTGAGGCCTCCCCATAAGCAGAAGCCGCCATGTTTCTTGTAAAGGCTGTGGAACTGTAAGCCAATTAAACCTGTTTTCTTTATAGATCACCCAGTCTCAGGTATTTCTTTATACCTGTGTGAGAAGTGACTAATACAAGCTGCCAGCCAAACCATCTCACTTGTTTCCCCCTTGTTTTTATTCTTCCCATCGTGACCCCAAAGAGGCCTCATGTTTCATTTCTTAACACATATAATGGATCCTCCTGTAAGTATCTAGGCTGTGGCAGACTAACAGAGAGACCTCCATCCTCAACACCAGCTAATGCCCCAGGCTCACAGTCTGACCACTCTGTTAGAAAAAGAAGCCCCTCCATTCTCTCTGGTTGTCCCATCCCCATTCTACTTTGCTCTTTATTTGTTCTGACTCAGCCTCCACCCTTCTCCTCTCTCAAACTTTCGAAAAATGTCCCTGGAATCCTTTTTTCATAGTAAACATACCCACCTCCCTAACCGAATGGTAGAACATTGTACCTGCCTTCTGGCCTTAACTGAAATTTGGCTCTTCCCTGAGAGCTTTTCCCAGTTGAGAGAATCCTGCTCCAGAAGCACAATGCTGTTTGGAGTCTATCGTTTCCCACCCTGTTGTAGACCCTACTCTTTTGATCATCCTGCTATCTGACTGATTTGTCCTCTGTCCATAACACTGTCATCCACTAACCTCATAGTCACCTGTGTCACATATAGCCTCCCCTAAAACTCAAAGCCCTGCCATCATTGAAACTACTCAGTCCTTTAGATTTTCAGTTCTTTCACATCATCAATTCTAGTGAATTTATCTGTGTTACCTTTGCTGCCTGCTTTGTTAGCTATACCCTGGA
Organism: Rhinopithecus bieti; assembly: GCF_001698545.2. NCBI lineage: Eukaryota > Metazoa > Chordata > Mammalia > Primates > Cercopithecidae > Rhinopithecus > Rhinopithecus bieti. The sequence continues at coordinate 2,456,170 of NW_016807466.1, read as the reverse complement.
TCCTTACCAGGAAAACACATCATTGCTAAAATACCACATTGAAATAACTATTTTTTACGAGTCAGGATCTCTGATATAATGTTGGGTAGTAGAAATGATAGTGGACATCCTTATGTGCTTTTAAGCCTTTTTAAAGAAATGCTTCTAAAGTCTCACCATTTACTATGATGTTGCTGTAGGGTTTTGGTGGAAGCAAAATGCTTTCGTATTCCCAATCTGCTCAATTTTTCTGCTATAAATAGATGTTAGGTTAACTTGAATATTTTTCTGCATATGTGAAATCCTGTTATTTTTCTCCCTTAATCTAGATTTGCAGCATTAAATATTTTCTCTCCTTCTGAAATTTCTTTTAGTTTAATGTTAGCACTTTCTTTTGTGTCTTCTATGTCTTTTTGACTGTCCTTTCAGGGTTTTTTGGTTTTTTTTTTTTTCCTTTTTATCTCTCTGTACTGCAGATTTCCACAGTTCTACCTTCCAGTTCATTAAATCTCTTTTCAGCTCTGTCAATCCTGCTAATTATACATTTTTTCATTCTAAGACTTTCAGTTGGTTCCTTTTCATTTCTACCTCTTTTTATTTTACAACTTTCAGATTTTACGCTCTTGCTAGTAATCTCTAGTATGACTGAGGATGTTTAAAGTCTTTATTCAGAGTGTTCTGTAGTACATATTTCCTCGGATATGAATTGCCCCATTCATTGGACTGCTTTTAATCATGGTGCATATCCTTTTATATTTTGTAATTTTCTTTAATTAAGAGCTTAACTTCCCTACAGATTTGCCCAATAAAGGTTCTCTTTGGGAATTGTCTGAACCCCAGGCCTATGAATTCCTCAACTCTGAAACAATTCATAAGTTAGGCATAGCTTGGGAATCCTACTGCAGGAAAGTGATTTCTATGCCCATGTGAAATGCAGACTCAAAGGCTAGTTATACATAGGTGTCTTATCTTCATCTCTAGTTATAGGTAATTTTGGGCCTTGATCCTCACTGAAAAAAATGAAACTGTTATCACCCCCACAGCATCCCACTCCACCCCTGATTTATGTGGGGTCATGCTCAGCATTCATATTATTTTTCCTTTGCAGATGTAGAAACCTCAGACCCCACGTCTTTTCAGCACCTGCCCCTACCTCCAATCTCACAATGGCCATAGTCTCACACATCACGACCAGCATGGGTTTATGATCCTTTTTTATTCACAGAGACTTTTCTTTTTGTTGTTGTTGTTTGTTTTTGTTTTGTTTTGTTTTGTTTTTTGAGACGGAGTCTCGCTCTATCACCCAGGCTGGAGTGGGGCGCGATCTTGGCTCACTGCAAGCTCCGCCTCCCGGGTTCATGCCATTCTCCTGCCTCAGCCTCCCAAGTAGCTGGGACTACAGGTGCTTGCCACCACGCCCGGCTAATTTTTTGTATTTTTGGTAGAGATAGGGTTTCACCGTGTTAGCCAGGATGGTCTCGATCTCCTGACCTCGTGATCCGCCCACCTCAGCCTCCCAAAGTGCTGGGATTACAGGCATGAGTCACTGTGCCTGGCCATATTTCTTGTTTTTAAAAATGGTTCTATCAGTTAGGGCCCCAGCAGAAAACAATATTATTCAGATACCTGAATTCAAGAGATTTGAATGAAGGGACTATTTACAGATATAAGGGCAGGAATAAAGCATACAACAAGGTCATTTGAGGTGCTCAGAGACTAAGAACAGCAGTTTCTAAAAGGGCAAGGGAGGAAATGTTATTACAGGAGCCCAGGAGAGCTGGAGCTATTGAGAAGGGGCTGCCTGGTAGAAGCTGTGTCTGGAGGAAAGTAGCCATTACCAGAAGGAAGCAGGGAGACTGCTTTGGATGGGCATATCTCCTGGTCCAATAGTGTCCTTGTTCCATCGAAGGACTCTAGAGCAAAAGATGAGACTGAGCCTAGCCCTCTAACATGCAGGACCCAGGACAGGGTCCCCTCTGTCCTGAGTCTTACGCTGGGCCCATTACACTTGATCTTCATCAAGACCTGTAGTCCCTTGACAATCTGTGTTTTTCTCAGACTGTAAACCTCTTGTGGTACTCCCTTCTTTCCCTGTCTAGCCTAGAGCCTATGGGCCCTCATACTCCTAGCAGTGCCCTCAACTTCCTACCACCCTGTTTTTCCATCACTCCTGCCTAGCAAAATCTTAGCCCTGGGCCAACCCAACTCTCCATCTTCTTGCTTTACGCTTAGGTTGTTGAGTGTCTGCAATTAAAATATACAGGTTAGGCCAGGCACAGTGCCTCACGCCTGTAATCCCAACACTTTGGGAGGCCAACGTGGGCAGATCGCCTGAGGTCAGGAGTTTGAGACCAGCCTGACCAACATGGTGAAACCCTGTCTCTACTGAAAATACAAAAATTAGCTGGGCATGGTGGTGGGCGCCTGTAATCCCAGCTGCTCGGGAGGCTGAGGTGAGAGAATTGCCTGAACCCGGGAAGCGGAGGTTACAGTGAGCCGAGATCACGCCACTGCACTCCAGCCTAGGCAACAGGGTGAGACAACGTCTCAAAAACACACACACACACACACACAGACAGACACGTTGAGCATCCCTAATCTGAAATCCAAAATGCTCCAAAATCTGAAACTTTATAAGAGCTGATGTGATGCCACAAATGGAAAATTCCACACCTGACCTCATGTGACTGGTTGCAGTCAAAACTTTGTTTCATAAACAAAATTATTGAAAATATTATATAAAAGTACCTTTAGGCTATACGTATGTTTAGAAAATAGCAATGAATGTTATCTTTATATGTGAGTGCCATCCCAAGATATCTCATTACATATATGCAAATATTCAAAAATCTGAAAACAATCAGAAATCTGAAACTCTTCTGGTCCCAGGCATTTCAGATAAAGGACCTCAGCCTGTATCAGCAGTGTAAACATGCTGGGCCTCTGCCTCCAGGCATCCTGCTGTGTTCTCTCGGGCAGCTCTTTCTGGTTTCCACAGAAGCACTTTCAAACCTTTACCACTTTTCTCAGGCTCCTGCCCCATTTTCCCTGTCACTCTCAGCAAATGGCCTTGCCTCCTATTTCTCCAAGAAAATAGAAGTCATCAAAGCATAATGTCTTTTACTTTCTGCTTCCCTCTGCAGTTACTATACACTGTTGGTAAGGATGAGGGTGATGGAGGATGATGGCGAACTTTCTTCAGCACTAACCACTGACCGCTTCATTCTGGTCACAATGGCAGGGGTACTATTTCCCCTGTCCCCCAGCCCCAGACAAATCCTTCCACCATAGCTTTGGATTCTGCCCTTTTCTACCTCCTCTGGACCCAACTACATCAATTATCTTCTCTGTCTGAAGCTCTGCATTAAGCTGCAGTCACTTCTCTACTTCTCATATCCAAATCTCTTTCAGTCCACTGTGATTTTATTTCTGCCCCAGTAACTCTGCTGAAACTGCCCTGACCAGGTTCAACAGGAGCCTCTTTGTTTCTACCAGTCAGTACTTCAGTCCTTGCAGTAATGGGCACTGTTGAACCCACCTAAACATGCTCTTTGCCCTAACATCCATACACCTTCCTACTTTGCCGAAAAGCTCTCCAAGCCTCCTTCCCGCAAATGTCGTCTTCCGCAGAGTTCTGCCAGAGGCGGCTTCCCTTCTAATTCCTTGCACTCCTAGTGCCTTGCCTGGAGAAGGCGCTCAGTCAGTATCAAATTGCATATGCAGATCCAATTGCCGGTTACAAATTCAAGCAGTAGACTCACAAGTCTTTAAAAGTTTAAGCAAAAAAGAGCTTTTTTTTTCTTTTCTTTTCTTTTTTTTTTTTTTTTTTTATTGAGACGGAGTCTCGCTCTGTCATCCAGGCTGGAGTGCAGTGGCTCGATCTCGGCTCACTGCAAGCTCCGCCTCCCGGGTTCACGCAGTTCTCCTGCCTCAGCTTCCCGATTGGCTGGGACTACAGGCGTCCGCCACCTCGCCCGGGTAATTTTTTGTATTTTTATAGAGATGGAGTTTCACCATGTTAGCCAGGATGGTCTCTATCTCCTGACCTTGTGATCTGCCCGCCTCGGTCTCCCAAAGTGCTGGGATTACAGGCGTGAGCCACCACACACGGCCACAAACTTTATTTTTAAGGGATACACATTTCCAATTATAAATGATGTATTACTTATTGCAACTGGAGTCCACCGAGGGGAAGAAACTATAATAGCTTATTTCAGAACTAATACGGCTATATGTTAGCAACAGAAATGCTGTAGCTATCTTATTAGAAATACAATAAAGAGATTACTTAGCAACTGTCTCCCCACACCATCATTTCATTTTGCTCTGTAGTTCTTGGCAGAGAGTCTAGAAAGAAAGAAAATAAATTTAAGTCACACAGTGTTCTCCTAGACTAAATGATTTCTGCAGTTCTGAGAAAGAAACCTTAAAAGACAATGGATGTTCCATGATCATTGAAAATAACATTTTCAAAATTTTTTCTCTAGATACATTTGATTAAACATTATAGCCTTTTCCCTTTCGTATCTTGTAGTAAAGCTTCTCTTAGTTTCATGTTCCATACTGAGAACTTGAGTGCCACACACCAGCCTAGGGGCCATATTGGATCCTGACACTGAAAGAATTCAGCCAGAACTATTTAAGGCTCTCTTTTCATTGAAATAAAGAAATGTCACATATAGAACATTCCTTTGTTTATTTATTCATCATTCATCCAACAAATAATTATGTGAACAGTCACTTCAAGAAATCTTAGAGTGGATATTATTTAATATATGAAAAGATGCCTGCCCAAAGATATGCTGAATGTGTGACTTTATTTTGGCTTTACCTGCTAGCATTTCTTTTCCTAACCTTCAAACTGTGTTAGTCAGAAGTACCTACTTTTTGCACAGTCACAGATTCCAAAGATCCTATCATTTCATTCCATCTGTTCCTGCCACAGTTACTTTAATAACAATATTTATCATGTGACCTTTATGTGCTACTCTGTACTTAAATAGGGAAAACAGTTGTCCCTCCCGGAGAAGAAAGAATTGCCAAAATTAAATAAAAAGTCAAGATTCTATTACCTGATGATTTGCATGTTTCACATTGTTTGCAACATAAGTAGGAACTTTAAAAATGATACGGTAACCATTTTAATTTTTATTGTTGTGTAAGAAAATGGATATGGCTCAAAGGGAGATAGATGAGACATGAAAATGTTGTGGGGAAAATTCTGTTATTGCTCTGTCTTCTGGCATTACCTATGCAACCAAGACAGTATAAGGCAGAATTTCATACAAATGGTCCCTGACTTTTAGGATGGTTCAGCGTTACAGTGGTGTTGAAGAGATAGGCATTGAGTAGAAACCGTACTTTGAGCACCCATACAACCTTTCTGTTTCTCATTTTCAGTACAGTATTCAATAAAGTACATGAGATTCAACACTTTATTATAAAATAGACTTTGTGTTAAATGATTTTGCCCAACTGTAGGCTAATGTAAGTGTTCTAAGCACATTTAAGTGGGGTAGGCTAAAGTAGGTTCGGTGGATTAAATGCATTTTCAACTTACGGTATTTACAACTTACAATGCTAAGACAAGGAACATCTGTATAGTGCCAAGCCCAGAGTAAGAATTCAGTGCCTGCGGGGCCGGAAGAGTCATTGCCTACAGAAACATACATGTGTGACCTAGGCTTCATGTGAAATCATGAGGAGTGGTAGGGCTTATGGCAAACTGGAGAGCTCCCAAGTTGCCTAAAGACATCCACATTTAAAATTTAAAACACTGTTCTAGCCAAGCAAAAACATGGCTAGAGATCCTGTACTGCCCCTAGCTTGAGTTTGGTTTTTTGTTTGTTTGTTTGTTTTTGGAAATGGGGTCTTGCTCTGTTGCCCATGCTAGAGTGCTGGAGTGCAGTGGTGTGATCTCGGCTCATTGCAGCCTCTGCCTCCTGGATTGAAGTGATTCTCCTGCCTCAGCCTCCCAAGTAGCTGGGATTTCAGGTACCAGTCACCATGCCTGGCTAATTTTTATATTTTTAGTAGAGATGGGGTTTCACCATGTTGGCCAGGCTGGTCTCGAACTCCTGACCTCTAATGATCCTCCCACTTCAGCCTCCTAAAGTGCTGAGATTACAGGTGTGAGCTACCACATTTAGCCCCTAGCTTGGGTTTGAGATCTCTAAGTTATGCCTGCCCCTTGCCTTGTTTCTGCCATTCCCCTTTCTGCATGCCTTCTTTCTCTCTTCTACTCTTCACCGCCACCCACTCCATATCTTAGACCACTTGCTGCCTCAGACAAAAGCTGCAATCAAAAAATACTACTTCATTTCAAAGAACAACTTTAACAAAATGTGCTTGTGTTTGAGAAAGTTTGCTTACATATGAAGCAAGCATCATTTCAAACACTTTTTAAAAGGTTTCAATCCTTTCAATCTTTGTTAGTTTTTACTACCTTGTAATACATGCTCTTTCTTTAAAACTTCTAACAATAATTTAGAAAGAAAGTACAATTTTTTCCTTCCATTCTTCCCTTCACCATTCTCATTCTCCACATAAATACTGCTAAATTATTCAGTGTCTATAGATCCAAATTTTTCTGAGTATGTAAACTAATATATGCATGCACATACATAGATTATATAGAGATATCTAATTAAAATGCTGTTATACCATTCAGCAACTTGCTTTTTCATGTAGACAAAATTTCATATTATTGTAGTGATATCACATTCTTTGTAACTCCTGTTCTTTTAGCAGTCATATCAATGTGCCATAATTTCACCAGTCCCTATTAGTGACATTGAAAATTTTTTTATCTTTTCTGTGAGTATTCTACTCTAAACTCCGTGCGTGGATGTGAGATAGACATCACCATGTTCAAAACCAGACTCATAATCTTTTTTTTTTTTTTTTTTTTTTTTTTT
>NW_016807466.1:2438030-2449012 GCF_001698545.2 Rhinopithecus bieti | reverse complement strand
CCCCCCCGCCCGTCTTTTTTTTTTTTTTTTTTTTTTTTTTTTTTGAGACGGGGTCTTGCTCAGTCGCCCGGGCTGGAGTGAAGCGGCCGGATCTCAGATTACTGCAAGCTCCGCCTCCCGGGTTTACGTCATTCTCCTGCCTCAGCCTCCCGAGTAGCTGGGACTACAGGCGCCCGCCAACTCGCCCAGCTAGTTTTTTGTATTTTTTTTTTAGTAGAGACGGGGTTTCACCGTGTTCGCCAGGATGGTCTCGATTTCCTGACCTCGTGATCCGCCCGTCTCGGCCTCCCAAAGTGCTGGGATTACAGGCTTGAGCCACCGCGCCCAGCCCTACTCCTAATCTTTTCCCCAAAACCTGCTTTTCCCGTGGTTTTCTGCCATCTTAATTAATGGTAACTCCATCCTTTGTATTGCTTTTGCCAGAAACCTGGAAGTCATCCCAAGTTCTTTTCTTTTTCTTACCCTCCACATCCAAGCTGTCAACAAATTTCAACTCTGACCACCTCTCAGCACCTCCACTGTGTCACCCAGTGCAAACCTCCACCACCATCTCGGCCTCTTACCCAGCTCCAGGATTCTGCCTTTGCCCCCAACAATCTACTTCAGGTCTCTTCTCCACCCAATAAATAAATCCAGCAATGATCCCTGTAAAATGTACATCAGGAGGGGCCTTCTCATCTCACCTATGATAGGTATGGAGTTTTTTCTTTTTTCCATTTCACCTATGATGTATGTTTGTGACCTCCAATATGTAATCACTCACTGTGTTGTTTTTTAAATGATTTTTAAAGGTTTGTTTACAACCATAGCCACTATTTGCAATTATGAGTGTATAACACTAAGCATGAGAACTAGATCTGTTAAATTTTTTTGCCAATTTCATTAGGTGACCTCTGTAAGCATCAAAACCTGGCATTGATTGAGGTTGTTTCAGGCTCAACTAGTATTGTTCAAAATAAAGTAACTGAAAGCATGTCTGGTGGTAGGAGGTACTTTATAAGCTAACTAATGCTTTTCAAAGGGATATGTATTGAAGGAAAGGCTCGCTTTATATTACATCCTGTAAGGCAGTGTTTCTTAAACTCTCTGTGGAAAAGGACCACTTTTTATAAATTTCCAGTCTGTTGCAAACCGATACTTTGTGAAACTTAATAAAAGTGAATTACTAGAAAATGAAATTTTTTAAAAGAGACATATAAAATAAAAGTTGTAATTTTTAGCAAACAGGAAATTATATTGCAATAAATATTACTAGGGTATAGGAGAAAAGATAGAAAAATTGTTCATGTTTGTTCGTTGAAGGTATGTGTGTAGGCAGTTAATAGATAGGCTATTGCACTTGAAAGTTTTCTTCATTTTAAGGGAAAATGGAATTCCCATATTAAATGTCTGTACACTTTGAACACAATGTGGGTAAGTATTTAAAGTTTTTAATGTGACAAATTGGATTGCTTCCTACTTGATACTTTACCTAATCTAGGTAAAATTGCCAGTAAGGCTACTTGTAGGGAATAAGGTGTATCTAAATAGTTTCTATGCTTTATTTTAATAATAATACAAAAGAAACCAGTCTCACAGAATGGAATGGAGGGAGAGATTTTAGAGCAATTTTCAGTGAGCTCAGTTTATTCATTTAAAAATTGTATCTAAGATGGAGCCAGTGCCACTATGCTTTCAAAGTCTTTCAATCCCTCAACAGACATGAGTGCCAGCAACATATCCTGTAAATTATAATTCAATATAATTATCTTTCAGTGAAATAAATGGATCCTAGATCCATGAATTTTTTAGGCATAGATCTTCTTTTGATGGAAAATAAAATTCAAAATGCTTTATCAAATTTAAGGTGTTTGGTGTTTGCCCTTCATTGATGTGCAATATCAGAGTCATCACTATGTCATTTAAAATTGTTACATTTTGGAACATGTGTCATATCACCCTGAAACTGTTCTTCCAAGCTTTGAACTTTCATTTTTGCCATTTGATTCTACCTGTCGTTGAAACACGTGTTGCATTAATTCTTTGAATGGGAATATTAAGATGCTGAGGATATCAGATGCATAAACAGTCCTCTTTGTCCAATTCATATCTTCAACAAGTTGAGGCCAAATTGTCTTCTTATTTTGCAGAAACATTAAGAGTTGTTCTGTAGTTCAAACTTTCTCAAACACAGCCTATTGGTCATCATACCCCAGCAGGCAGCAACAGCTGGTTATAATCTGCTTCCATAGTATCATACAACACAAGAGAATAATCTAAGATTTAACACACTAGCCTTTACCTAATTCACAATTTTTCGTACAACATTAAGCCCACTGTTTAGTTCCACCAACATTTCTTTTTCATAGCAGGACTTTCTCATGAGAGAAACAAAACACAGATTTACATTCTGGTACAAGCTCCTTAATCAGGATAACTCCTCCAGAATATTTCCTGCACCGTCAGAACATACCCTACACACAATTTAAACTCCAAACCACATTTGTTGGCAATATAATCTTTCATAGTTTTATACAGTTCAGACTTAGTTATGTATGTCAGCAACAAAACTGAAGAAAAGAACTCTTCCTTCATATCACCATCATGTTCCAATTGCACATAAACAGGAATGTGAGTGCAATTATCATGCTGCAATGAAAAATATGTTGCCAGCTTTAACTGCTCCGTGGGTTAGCCTTCCATATCGTTAGCCAGTGCCTGGATATGCTGAGCTATGGTGGCACTGAAAAGTAGTGCTTGAGCCACCTTCTTTGCTGCACATTCACCCAATATTTCCAAGTAAATGCCTTGGATACAGTCTTTTCACTAATATCTCCCCAACTGTATATGGATCTTAATTTTGGCAAGCTGAACTGCTTCTTATTAAGCCCATAAAGCCCTAATGTTTATATGTAAAATATTGAACATCTGCTTCATAAGCTATTTAATCCAATATTCTTTCTTTCAAAAAATTCTTGTGGTTTTTAACTGAATTTTTGTAAGTAAACACCCCATAAGTTCTGATGGTTTCATTGCTTCATAGCCAGTACATACAAAAAACCAAACACTATGTATGTCAACATCAATTACAGCTTTAAACTCAACTCAGCATGTTACGGATCATAGTTCTGGGGAAAAGCAATATGAACTCTTTGGGTCTTGGTTTCTTCAGAATCACTTCCATGTCACCATTTGGTTTCTACTCGTCATACTCAGAAAATTATTTTCTCATGAAAAAAGTCCAGTGACGCTTGTTTCACCTTCATAAATTGAGGGTGAAAATAACAAATATTATTTCTCCAATCAGCTAATAATGTTAAACCACGAAGTTAAAAATTCTGATGGAAAATTAAAACTTATAAAGTCAGTCATAAGAATAAATGCTTACATTTTCACAGGTGTTTATACACTTTTAGGGCACAGTTAACAGACCAGTCGTATCAATGCAATAAGTGGTTATATATTAATTAGAGATCACAAACATGCATCTCAGGTTGAATGAAAAAATACACCTATCATAATGTTATGCAAATGGCTACTAAATGGCTTTAGGTAAAAATTTCTACTGTCAGTACTAAGCCATGGAATCAAAGTCCTGTATTCCTGATACCTTTTCCAGGTATGCCCTGGAAAAGAGTTTGTGTCTCAAAAAGTGGCTCTGGTGATCATGAAAACGTTTATATGAATATGCACGTCAAGAGTGAATAAAAGGCCGGGCGCAATGGCTCACACGTGTAATCCTAGCACTTTGGGAGGCCGAGGCTGGCGGATCACCTGAGGTCGGGAGTTCGAGACCAGCCTGACCAACATGGAGAAACCCTGTCTCTACTAAAAATACAAAATTAGCGGGGTGTGGTGGCGCACGCCTGTAATCCCAGCTACTTGGGAGACTGAGGCAGGAGAATTACTTGAACCCAGGAGGTGGAGGGTGCAGTGAGCCGAGATTCCACCATTGCACTCCAGCCTGGGCAACAAGAGCAAAACTCCATCGCAAAAAAAAAAAAAAAAAAAAGAGTGAATAAAATTGCTTCATGAAACATGGTCATGGAAACAGCAGTGCATGTTGGTTCTTCAAGTGTCTCTGGGCTCCAAACTCACCCTTCTATACTCTGCATGGTGGGGCCAGACCTGACCGACAACCACATCTCTCATTTCCCAGCTGCTTCCCTTTAGGTCCTGTCCTCCTGAGATACAGAAGCTACTGGGTGGCCGGAGAAGGGAGAGGCGAGTGTTCCTTCCTGTCCTCTTGGAGTTCCTGTGAGGCTCACTCCTGTAATAATTCCTCACTCCAGTTATCTGTAGTTGTAGTTTCGTGCATTTTCCTACGGTGTCCTCCCTCAGAGACACCAGCTTCAGCCTCCAGCACCCTCTCCGGGGGTCTGGGTTCCAGCTCCACAGGACCTTCCTGCAGCCTCCTAGGTTCTAATAACCTCAGTCTCATCCCTTTGTTTCTTCAGCCCTAAGGGTGGTAGAGGCTTCATGTGTTTTAATGGTTACTACCTTTTAATTGCAGAATTCCTCTTTTGCCTTTTTTCTTCTTCTATACCTGTCTAACCAATTTTTTTATATGAAATTCTCTTTTTTAAAATCACTGTGGTTTCTGATTTCCTGACCGAATCCCAACTGATATAATAAAATGGTACCAGGAGTGGTCCCAGGTGATCTGGAAATGGTTTGATTGTGTCTTTGGCCCCAAATGCAGTGCTGAGCAGCTTGTCAATGTGAAATGGAATGTTAGTAATCGGGTCATGCCGTGGCATCATGATTAATCAAACTATCCCCTGTGGTTGATTGTGAAGAAGTGCCTGAAGCTAGTAACTTAAGGGACCGAATGGCAGCTGCACTTAGCCATTATAGTAGTAATGATGATGTCAGAAGTGTGGAATTCTGCCTTTAGTGGAATTCTTATAAAAAAAAAAAAAAATGACAAGCTCAAGTCTTTAAACACTCAGCTCAAGTTATATCTAGCAAATCTCAAATTATTTCAGTTCTTTTTATCTCCACCTCTACCATCCTACTATAAGCCATATTTTCTCACCTGAAGTTTTGCAACAGCTTCCTGCTCTCCCTTCTTACAATCCACTTCTTAGACAGTGACCAAAGTACCATAAAGCCAACTCCTCTACCTAAAACCTACAATGATATCCTACTGTATTTAAAAAAAAAAAAAAAATCTAACCTCTTCAACTTCATCTCAAACCATTTTCCTCCTCTCTGTGTTCCAGTCTTTCTAGCTCTCTCTGGCCTGGGAGTTCCCACATTTATAGTTCCTTCTTCTTAGAATTCAATTCCCTTGGCATATATGACTGTTACCCATCCTTTGTATTTCATATTCCCTAGGTCCCCAACCCTCCCTATTTAAAGCAAACCTTCAACCCTTTCCTCTAATAAATATGTTACCATGCATTCATTTCTTACATAGCACTTGCATATATATATATATATATATGAGATATATTTCATATTTATAACAGGGTCAATTAATCAAGAAGACATAATTTAAGTGTATACATACATAATAACAGAGCTTACATATATATGTATATGAGAGAGAGAGATCTTGTTCTGTCTCCCCCACCACCCTGCTCTCCATTTGGACAAAAACCTGTCAGTCTTATTGGCTACTATATTCCCAGGACCCTGCTCCAATACCTATCACATAGTAGATGATCAATAATTATTTGTTGATTGAATGATCCTGGGAAGTAATTTTCTTTCAATTAACTTGCTATTTTAGTTATAAAACATTGCAAGCATACAGAAAATATAGCAAACATCCAGGTACCTGCCAGCAAAATTTAACAGATTTTGACATATTGCCATACTTGCTTCACATCTTACACTTGCACTCGCTCTCTCTCTCTCTCTCTTTTTTCAAGAAATAAAATGTAAAAGAATATTTTCCATTTCATCTAAGTTCAAAATTATTAGCACATATTACGTATACTATTTCCTTATGATATTTTTAATGACTCTAGGCTCTGTCAGTTGTAATATAGGTGATTTGCGGGTTTTCTTCCCCTCTCCCCCATCAGTCTAGCTCAGGGCTATCAACTTTATTAATTTTTTTAAAGAGGCATCTTTTAGTTTCATTTGTTTTCTCCCTGATTTTTTCATTTTCCGGTTAGTTGACTTTTGCCATTGTTATTTGTTATTTCTTGTAGTTATTTTAGTTGACTTGCTCATTTTCTGTCTTCTTAAGGTAGATGTTTTGATCATTGATTTTAGTCTTTTCAAATGTCAGCATTTAAAACTACATATTTCCATCCAAGGACTGCTTTAACTGCATGCCACAATTTTGATATGTTGGATTTTCACTGTCATTTAATTCCAAATACTTTCTAATTTTTCTTGAATTTTCTTCTTTGACCCATGGATTATTATGAAATGTACTGTTTAATTTCCAAATATTTGAAACTTTTCCCAGTTTTTTTTGGTTATTGATCTCTAATTTCATTCCGTTATTCAATTTCAATCTTTTTAAATGTGTTGTACTTTTATTTTATTTTATTTTATTTTATTTTATTTTATTTTATTTTTTATTTCTTGGTCCCAGCATCTATCTTGGTAAATGTTCCATGAGCCCTTGAATGGAATGAATATACTCTGGGTGTCAGGAGTGGGGCTCTATAAATGTCAATTAGGTCAAGTTGGTGATGGTGTTGGTGATATTATTTTTACTGATTTCCTGTCTCTGTGTTCTCTCATTTACTGAGAGAGAAATGTTAAAAATAACTAGCTATGATAATGGATTTGTCTGTTTCTCCTTTTAGTTCTCTCAATGTTTTGCTTCATGTATTTTTAAGCTCTGTTATTAGGTACATATGCATTTAGAATTATTATGTCTTCTTGATTAATTGACCCTGCTATAATTATGAAATATCTCTTATTATCTCCACCAGTATTTTTTGTTCAGCAGTGATACTGATGTGGCTATTCTGTCTTTGCTGTGATTATCAATTTTTATTCTTTTACTATTAACCTATCTGTGTCTTTATATTTAAAGTGAATTTCCTGAGGAGAGCATATAGTTGAGTCTGCTTTTTCATCTTTTCTGGCAATCCTGATTTTTAATCAATGTTTAGCATATTTACATTTAATGTAATTATTTGCATGGTTGGGTCTAAGTCTACATCTTCACATTTCCTATTTCTCTCATTTGTCATGTGTTTCCCGCTATCCCCCTTTTCTGCCTTTATTTCCAGTACTTTTCTTTCCTTTTTGTAGATCCAGTTTTCCATTTCATATTATTTTCCATCACCCTAAGGAACTTCCTTAAATTTCATGTCTGCTGGCCACAAATTTTTCTCAGTTTCTGTTTATCTGAAAATGTTTCTATTTTCTTTTGTTTTTGAAATATATATATTTCCACACATTAACATTGTACTTCTAACTGGTTCCCATGGTGTCTGATGAGAAGTCAGTGGTAGTTTTTATATATTTTTTTCTCTGAACAAATATGTCTTTTTCTCTGCTTTTAAGATACAGTCTTTATTACTAGTTTTCAGCAATTTGATTACCATGTTGTTTTTTGTAGCGTGCTTCATTATCTTAGAGTTCATTGAGCTTCTTGGATCTGTAGAATTTTGGTTTTCATCAGATATGCACAATGTTTGGCCATCATTCTTTTGAATGTTTTTTTCTTCTTCCTCAACCTTCTGGTACTCCAATTATGCATATGTTAGAACACTTGATATTGCCCCACAAGTCACTGATGCTCTTTCTATTCCTCTGTTCATTTCTTTTTCTCTCAGATTTAGTTTGGAGAATTTCTATTCCTGTGTCTTTACATTCACAGAAGTTTTCTTCTGAAATATTTAATGTGACATTGATCCCAGTCCATGAATTATTAACTTCAGACATTATGTTTTTCATCTCTAGAAGTTCCACTGGGTTAAAATACTTTCCATTCCTGTCTTTACTATGTCTATGCCTTCCTTTAAATACTAGAGCATACTTAAAAGTTCTTGTCAACTAATTCTATTGTCTATGTTGTTTCTGGTTCTGTTTCCATCGTCTGATTTTTCTCCTGCTTATTGGTCACATTTTCCTGCTTCTTAGCGTGTATAGTAATGTTTTGATTGGATTCTGAGTATTATTATATTAGATTTCTATTGCTGCATGACAAACTGCTACAATCTTAACAGTTGAAAACAACACCCATTTTCATTTCACTTATGAAGGTCAGCAGCATGGTGGACTCATTGTTTTTGCTTAGGGTCTCAGGAGGTCCAAATCAAGGTGTTGGTTGGGATGGGCTCTTACCTGGAAGTTCATGGGAAGAATCTACTTCCAAGCTCACTCAGGTTGTTAATAGAATCCAGTTCCGGCCGGGCGCGGTGGCTCAAGCCTGTAATCCCAGCACTTTGGGAGGCCGAGACGGGTGGATCACGAGGTCAGGAGATCGAGACCATCCTGGCTAACACGGTGAAACCCCGTCTCTACTAAAAAATACAAAAAACTAGCCGGGCGAGGTGGCGGGCGCCTGTAGTCCCAGCTACTCGGGAGGCTGAGGCAGGAGAATGGCGTAAACCCAGGAGGCGGAGCTTGCAGTGAGCAGAGATCTGGCCACTGCACTCCAGCCTGGGCGGCAGAGCGAGACTCCGTCTCAAAAGAAAAAATAAATAAATAAATAAAAGAATCCAGTTCCTTGTGGCTGTAGGTTTGAGGTACTCATTTTCTTACAGGCTGTTGGCCAGGGTCTACTCTCTGGCCCGGTGGATGCCCATATTCCTTTTCATGTGATCCTCTGCATCTTCAACCAACAATGGTATGTCAGATTCTTCTTTGGCTTTGAGCCTCTTCAACCTCCTCTTTTACTACACGTTGGAGAAAGTTCTGTGCTCATGTGAGTAGATTAGGCCCACCTGGATAATATAACTCATCACTTTCATATATTCAGGGTATGTAATCTTGTGGGTTATTCGTAGAAATTCTGCCCATCACAATTATAACCATTATGATGGCCAAGTAGCAGGGGTTTGATGTCTTCTTTTAAAGAGTATTGAGATGTCTTCTGGCAGGTTCTAAATTTACTTGCATATCAGCTTGATATTTTCAGGCTGGTTTATAAGCTTTGTTAGGATAGTTCTAGAATAGCTTTTACTCCGTGACTGATTTAGCCCTTTTTCTGAGGCCTTTCAGGTGTCTATTTAATAACGTAGGTATTCAGTGAGGTCTCCACTCTCAGTAGTCAGAATCCAAACCCGTGGGAAAAGAACTTACAGGTACAGATGTCCTGTGGCCATCTGTTTGTCCACACACTCTGTTTGTCCGTAGGATATTTGGCCAGACTCAAGTGCCAGACAGATTTCTGGAGCTTTTTTTCTGCATAGCTCCTTCTCTTGTACTCTGCCCTACAAATTCCAGACTCTCAGCCTCTCCCAGCCAGTGGAGTGCCAAGGGTGTGATAGGAGGACCAATCCAACTTAGGTGCTGAAAATTTAGGAGTATTTGTCCAAAGAGAATTTTAAAACAGTGACCCAAAGTCTATCTTCTTTTGTCACCATGTTTCTAAATACCTACTCCTGCCAGGGGAAGAAAACAAGCATGCTTATACGCCTACATTCTGAGTAATTGCTGAGGTTACTCTGAGTTTTAATAATACATATATAAACTTTGTACACTTTTATTTCTTAGTTTTAATAAACAGCCCCACTTGCTCATTTTGAGAATACATTTATAACAGTTCAGAATCATTTGAACTGGCTTCAGGTGCAGTTAGTGTTTTCATCTCTGGTCACGCCAGAAACTCCAGTGTTTTAACAATAGATTCAGTGTAAACAACGATAACACAGTGGTTGTAAACATAAAAAAACTCGAGTTATTAAATGTTATCTATATGACTACTTCAGAGTTTTAATGTGTGTTTAAAATGGAAAATAGTGAAAAAGTGGGAAATGTGGGGTGTAATGTTTATGTTTGTTATGTGTAAATTATAGTTTACACCTGGATGGTTTTACTGAATTTGAATGATATTTTGTAAAGTGATATTTATTCTCCTTTTTGGATTGTTCATGTTTGTTTTAAAACCAGAGACTAAATCAAGAAAGTCATGACTGTTGCTGATTATTCCATGAGTGTTGCTGAAAATCGTTTCGTCATGTAGAGGAGGAGGTGTTTAAAAAGGGTGTGCTCCTGGTGTGAAATAGGTTAGAGTCTCTGTGCTCAAGTTTCCCTCCCCGGCAGCTCCATCCAAACGGTGCCTCTAGGCAGAAAGCTAGGACCATCCCAGGGCTCACTTCGTTTGTTTTTCTTTTCAGGGAACACAGGCCTTACTCTCTGTTGTCCAATCTCTGAAAGTGATTTTTTAAAATATATTTTTCATTCTTTATGGCAGAAGGGCTAGTGTGGTACCCTCCACATTGGGTTTTATTATTTGTTTATATTGCTATTTCCTAGATTTGCCTGAGTTTTATAAGCATAGGAGCCATATGGTATTACAGCTCTCCAGAAAAACAGACACAATAGGATTTATATACATAAGGGGAGAAAGACTGGTTTTAAGGAACTGGCTTGCAGGATTGTGGGGGCTGGCAAGTCCAAAGATCATAGGGAAGACTGCTGGCCGGAGACTCAAGGAAGAATTGTTATTGCAGTCTTGAGGCCAAATTGCCTCTTCTTTGGGAGATCTCAGTCTTTGCCCTTAAGACCTTCAACTAATTGGATGAGTCCACTTATGTTATGAAGAGCAATATGCTTTACTCAGAGTCTACTGATTTAAATGTTAATCACCGCCCAGCACAGTGGCTAAAGGTGTAATCCCAGCACTTTGGGAGGCCAAGGCAGGAGGATTGCTCAAGACCAGGAGTTGGAGACCATCCTGGGCAAGATAGTGAGACCCCCATCTCTACAAAAAATAAAAAATTAGCCAGGCACTTGATCCCAGGAGTTCAAGGTGGCAGTGAGCTGAGATCAGGTCACTGCATTCCAGCCTGTATGACAAAGAGAAACCATATATATATATATATATATATATATATATATATATATATGTAAAAAAT
>NW_016807466.1:2393005-2434365 GCF_001698545.2 Rhinopithecus bieti | reverse complement strand
TATAATATATATTTTGATGTATAAAACATATATATATTATATATATAGTATCTAAAAATCTAAAAATTACCTTCACAGCAATGCCCAGACTGGTATTTGATCAAACAACTGGGCATCATAGCCTAGCCAAGGTAACACATAAAATTAACCATCGTACATCTATTACTCATTTTTATAACCCTAGAACTTCGAGTAGTGCATAGGAATTAAGGAATAGCAAATAAGAGGCTGGAGTTTGGGAATAAGGAAATAATGTTTAAATAAGGCTGCAAGTAGAGGCTACTGTAGCTCCTGAGAGACTATGTGAAGGAGTTAACTGAATTATGTGGGCCGAGTGGGAGTCTTCTAACGTTTTGATGAGGGATGTATGTGATGTCGCCTGTCTAGATGGCAGTGTAGGGACTGAAATCTAGTGTGCAGCATTGTGATGGTAGCTGGGGAGGAATGAGAAGGACCTGAGTGAGGCAGTGTCCAGGGGAAGGCCAGCGGTGAGAGTGGTGGGAGCTGTGGAATGGAGAAGAGTGGAAGGAGAGAGGGAAAAGGCAAATGATGAATATTTTGCTGGGGAATTCAGCATTTAATTTTCCTTAAGTTTCTTTGTCTCTTTGGTGGCAGGACTTCCCAACTCCTTTGGTGAGAGCTTTAGACGTCTCTATTGTGTCTGTTTCTCTGGAGAGCTTTAGAAAGATATTACTAAACCTCTAAAAAACAAGCATGCTCTTCTTTGTGAATAAAGGAAAAAAAATCAACAGCTCTGCACTTAAACACCTGTAATCCCTTCATTTACTATGACAACTGTTAGGTTTTTCTATAGCCTCTTCCAGTCTTTAACCTTATGTAATCCTAGGCTTTTGTATAGCTGTTATAATATTGTATATGTGGTTTTGTGTCCTACTATGAGGAAGTTTATGTCTGCGTGGTCTTTACATGTATTATGTTTAATAACAGAAAAGCTTTATGGTAAATTGATGAGCCATAGTTTCCTGAGTCATATTCCTATTGTTGGATTGGGATTTCTTAACAGATTTTTACCATTGTAAAAGATGATGGTATAAATGACTTTTAATCTAATTTTTTTTACATTTTATTGTGATATAACTGATCTGTAATAAACTACATATATTTAATAATTTAACATGCTTGAATAATTTTTGGTATGTATACACATGAAATATAACTACAGTCAAATATTGAAGATAGCCATCATCGTTAAAAGTTTCTTTGGGGCTGGGCACAGTGGCTCATGCCTGTAATTTCAGCACTTTGGGAGACCAAGGCAGGAGGACTGCTTGAGGCCAGGACTTCAAGACCAGCCTGGGCAACACAGCAAGACCCTGTCTCTAAAAAAAAAAAAAAATGGGTTTTTTTTTGTAATTAGCTGGACATGGTGGCATTCCACTGTAGTCCCAGCTACTCTGGAGGCTGACCAGGGAGGATCGCTTGAACCCAGGAGTTTTAGGCTGTAGTGAGCTATGATCATGCAACGGCACTCCAGCCTGGGTGACAAAGTGAGACCCTGTCTCCAGGAAGAAAAAAAAAATAGAAAGTTTCTTTGTATCCCTTTGCAGTTCCTCCCACCCTCCTACCCCTTCCCACCTCCCTGTTCCCCCTTCCCCCTTCTCAGATAACCACTGAACTACTTTCCAACACTGCAAATTAGTTTTCATTTTCTACAATATTATATAAATGGAATCATATAATTATGTACTTGTTTTGGTCTGGCTTCTTTGACCCTGTGTAATTACTTTGAGATTTATCCGTGGGATACCATGTATCGAGAGTTCATTCCTTTTCCATTGCTGAGTACATTGTAACAATGTACCATGTTGATGGAGGTTGGGTTTGTTTCCAGTCTAGGGCCATTAAACAAATAAAGCCGCTGTAAACATTGGTTTGCAAGTCCGAATAGATATGTGCTTTCTTTTCCCTTGGGTATGTAGCTAGGGGTAGAATGGCTGGACCGTATGGTAGATGTATTATATGTCTAGTTTTTTTACAAAACTGCCAATTTTTTCCTAAGTGGCTGTACCTGTTTTCATTTCTACCAGCAGTGAATGAGAATTCCAGGTGCTCTGCGTTCTCACTAACACTCTATCTTTGTAAATTTAGCCATTCTTAGAGGCATGTAGTGGTATCTCTCCCTGTGGTTTTAGTCGGTAGTTTTGTAATGACCAATGACGTTGAATATCTTTTCATGTGCGTATTTTCCATCATATCTTCTTTAGTGAAGTGTCTGTTCAAACCTCTCACCTGTTTTTTACCGTGGTGTTTGCTTTATCATTGAGTTTTGAGAGTTCTTTACATATTGCTTGATCGGGTATGTACTTTGCAAAGATTTTTTCTTCTAGGCTGTAGCTTGTCTGTTCATTGCCGTACCTGTGTTTGTTGAAGAGCAGAAAATTTTAAAGTATATTTTCTTTGGATACATTTTCAGAAATAAGATGAATGGGTCAAAAACATAATCTTTTCTTCTTTCCTTCTTCCCTCCCTTCCTCCCTCCTTCCTTCCCTTCTTCTCCGTACCTCCTCTTTCCCTCTTGTTTCTTTCTTTTGTAGTTCTACTTGTTGTCTGTCTTCCAAAGAATTTGAAACACTATCTCTGAATCATAGTATGTTGTTCCCTGGAGGCTTGCCAACTCTGGTCTTTCTCACTTGTCTTTACTTGCTATTTTGGTGAGTGTAAAGTGTGACATTACAGCTTTATTTCACTTCACTTACCTGGCAAGTTGAACATTTACTTAAATTTGGTATTTAAAATATTTTTCCTTCTGTAACTTGTAACCATTTGTCATTGGTAATTTTGAATTATTCTTATAGAGTTATAAGAGCTTTTCATATATTTTAGATGTCAACATTTACATATAATATTTATCACAATTTCATATCCATATTTACCTTTTATCTTGGTTTACTCCCTACCCCAACTGCAATTTTTTTTTTCTTTTTTGAGACAGAGTCTCACTCTGTCACCCAGGCTGGAGTACAGTGGCGTGATCTCAGCTCACTGAAACCTCTGCCTCCTGGGTTCAAGCAATTCTTCTGCCACAGCCTCCTGAGTAGCTGGAACTACAGGCACCTTCCACAACACCCAGCTAATTTTTGTATTTTTAGTAGAGTCGGGGTTTCGCCATGTTGGCCAGGCTGGTCTTGGAACTCCTGACCTCAAGTGACCCACCCACCTCAGCCTCCCAAAGTGCTGGGATTACAAGCATGAGCCACCACGCCTACGCCTGGCCTTGCAACTGCAATTTACTTGTAATTTTCTCGTGTGTTTGAAATAGTGAATCTAAATACCTACCTGGGATAAATATATTATTATTTTCATCTACCTTTGGGATATTGTATGTTAAATTTTTATTTACAATGTCTTTATTCTGTTTTATGGTATAAAGTAAGGATCTAAGTTTATATTTATAATTTTTTTTTTTTTTAAGGAGTCTCAGCTGTATCACCCAGGCTAGAATGCAGTGGTACGATCATAGCTCACTGTTATCCAGAACTCCTGGGCTCAAGTGATCCTCCTATCTGAGCCTTCTGAGTAGCTAGAACTACAGGTACATACCCAGCTAATTTTTTAATTTTTTATTTTTTGTAGAGACAGGGTCTCACTATGTTGCCCAGTTTTTGGCTGGTCTGGAACTCCTGACCTCAAGCAATCCTCCCACCTTGGCCTCCCAAAGCACTGGGATTACAGGTGTTAGTCGCTGCTCCTATTTCTTTTAATGTGGGTTGCTTTTTGATACATTCTGATCTCTCTTAAGCTGCCCCTTATTGTCCCAGTTAATCTCTGATATGAACTTCAGAATTTTTACATACTAAAATATCCTATTATTATTTTATTTAGAAATGTATTAAATCTACAAATTACCTTGAAGTATTGCCTATTTTTGTTTTTTCTTTTATAAAATGTTTATAGTTTTATTATTGGACTGATATATTCCACCTTACTTTAATTACCAAGTGGGTACTCAATGAATGTGTATTAAATACAGATATATTTTTTCCTTGTTATAAGAGAAATCTAATTTTGAAACAAAAAGTTTGATAGTTGTTGTTGAAAAGGAATGTTATTATTTTAGAGCATGTTTTATATAATAATTATCCTTGCATTGTTTTACTTCTAAAATTCTTAGTAGATTCCTTTGAGTTTTCTGGGTTATATAATCGCAGCTATAGCAATTAATGATGTTTCTTTCCTATTAATTTTCTTATTTGTTTTCTTGCCTTTTCACCATGGCAAGACCCTCTTCTAGTTTATTAAATAAAATGTAAGATAAAGAGTATCTCTCTTTTGAGTTTGCTTTAGGAAACATGCCAATAATATCTGTATCTCCACTAACGGTTTTGCTTTGTTTAGTTTTCAGAAGTTAAAGATTAGGAACATATACTTTATTTTATAAAATTCCCTTTTAAGCCTTTTAACATGCAAGTAATTGTGAGGGCTGGCAAAGTGTGCTACGAGTGAATTAATTGTATTATGAGAAGAACATATTTTAGGCCGGGCGCGGGCTCAAGCTGTAATCCCACACTTTGGAGGCCAGACGGCGGATCACGAGGCAGGATATCAGAGACCATGCTGGCTACACATGAAACCCGTCTTCTAACTAAATACAAAAAACTAGGCCGGCCTAGGGTGGCGAGCGCCTGTAGTCCCACTACTTGGAAGGCTGAGGACCGGAGAATGGGTAAACCGGGAGGGTAGCTGCAGTGAGCTGAGATCCGGCCACTGCACTCCAGCCCCCCCGGCGAAGAGCAAGACAAGACTCCTTTTCAAAAAAAAAAAAAAAAAAAGAAGAACATATTTCTTTTATGGTTACTTTCCTTGTTAGTTCACAAATTTTTTATCTTTTGCTCTAATGTTTCAAAGATTTTCTTTTTAAGGAGTTGTTGGTACTTCGTCATGTTCCTAAAGGAAGAAGTCAAATTATCCTTGTTTGCTAGCAACATATTTAGAAAAACCTAAAGACTCCACCAAAAAACTATTAGAACTGATAAATGAATTAAGTGAAGTTGTATGATACAAAATCAACTTACAGAAATCAGTACCATTTATATATGCCAACAGTGAACAAACTGAAAGGAAATCAAAAAAGCAATTCCATTTGCAATAGCTACAAAAAAAGTATAAAATACCTAGGAAGAAATGTAACCAAAGAAATAAAAAATCTCTGCAAGGAAAACTATAAAACACTGATAAGAGAAATTGAAGAGGACACACAAAAAATAGATATACCATGCTCATAGATTGGAAGGATTAATATTGTGAAAATGTCAGTACTACCCAAAGCTATCTACAGATTCAGTGTAATGTCTACCACAATACCAATGACATTATTCACAAAAATAGGGGAAAATGCTGAAATTCTTTTCTTCTTGATTTTTATTTTTCCAGTTGAACCCGACAAATGAGTCAAAACTCTAATCTTTAGGATGTTCCATGAGGACTCACTTTCCTCCATCAGCTTATTTCCTCACCATTGCCCAAAACTCAAATTTACAGCAATTTATATAGTACTAATTAGAAAGGATTTCGGCGGGGCACGATGACTCACGCCTCCTAGCACTTTGGGAGGCTGAGGCGGGTAGATTATGAGGTCAGGAGTTCGAGACCATCCTGGCCAACATGGTGAAACCCCTTCTCTACTAAAAATACAAAAATTAGCTGGGCGTAGTGGCACGCACCTGCAATCCCAGCTACTAAGGAGCCTGAAGCAGGAAAATTGCTTGAACCCGGGAGGCGGAGGTTGTGGTGAGCCGAGATTATGCCACTGCACTCCAGCCTAGATGACAGAACAAGACTCCATCTTGGGGAAAAAAAAGGATTTCATAATGAAATTCCTCCAATTATGATACCAATGCTCCTATTAAACTCAGGTTTTGTGAAAGAGTTTTTTCTTAAGCCCAACCCAGCATCTGTGGGGGGAAAACCTAACTAAGAACTTAAACAGGCTGGGCGCGGTGGCTCAAGCCTGTAATCCCAGCACTTTGGAGGCCGAGACGGGCGGATCACGAGGTCAGGAGATCGAGACCATCCTGGCTAAGAGTGAAACCCCGTCTCTACTAAAAAGTACAAAAAAACTAGCCGGGCGAGGTGGCGGGCGCCTGTAGTCCCAGCTACTTGGGAGGCTGAGGCAGGAGAATGGCGTAAACCCGGGAGGCGGAGCTTGCAGTGAGCTGAGATCCGGCCACTGCACTCCAGCCTGGGCGACAGAGCGAGACTCCGTCTCAAAAAAATCAAAATAAAAAATAAAAAAATAAAAAGAACTTAAACAAATTTTTTACATGCACATTTATGACATCATTTTGAAACACTAATATTTTGAAATGTTTTGTGCCTTCTTTTCCCACCCCCAAATTGTTGCGATGTTCTCTTGGGCTATTCTGTGGGGCTCTGGGGAGGATGTTCATTGTGATGTCATAATTACCGCATATTCCAAGGATAGATCTTCATGTCTTATTCAGCCCCTAATTCTGCATGGCTGTGAAAAGCTTTACGCTAACTGCACACCAAAGTTATCCTAATCCTAGAGTTTATCCCATATTCCCACATAAGCTGGAAATGATCAAGCAGTTGAAATGGGGAGTCCCAGTGTCTTGTCCCTGGTACTGTGGTACTGCTTGCAGTGTGTACATAGCTTTGAGATGGCAGTGTATTACAAATTGGTGTTTCTTTCTGTGTCCAATGGGACCAACCTGGATTTTTGGCAAAGACCCTCAAAATCTCCAAAAGCCCAGAGTTATTAGCTGGGCATAAGACTGTGCCATGAATCCAGAGACCTGCTCTGCTATGCTAGGTAAGAAAGCAGCTTCATGCATCTGAGCCTCTGTTTCCCCATCTGTAAAATGAAAGAGTGGGGCTGGGTGATTTTTTTTTTTTGAAACAGTTTCACTCTTGTCCAGGCTGGAGTGCAATGGCCTGATCTCCACTCACCACAACCTCCACGTCCCGGGTTCAAGCAGTTCTCCTGCCTCAGCCTCCCAAGTAGCTGGGATTACAGGCATGTGCTACCACATCCAGCTAATTTTCTATTTTTAGTAGAGAGGGCGTCTCTCCATGTTGGTCAGGCTGCTCTCGAGCTCCCAACCTTAGGTGATCTGCCCGCCTCATCCTCCCAAAGTGCTGGGATTATAGGCATCAGCCACCGTGCCCAGCCTGCTGGGTGACTTTTAAAGTCCCTTGAAGGAAAAAAAGACTACGTATTGTTGTTCTGGGGAGAGGCTTGGACTCTGGAAGCATCGAGGGCAGGTCAGTAGAGCCCTTTCTCCCAGTGGACCAGACTGTATGTTGCTGGCAGGCAGCAGGTCTGAAGCCCTCACCACAGCTCACTTCAGCGAGGGACAGAAAAGCAAAGAGGGGAAGAAAAGAAGACATGAAAAGTCCTCACTTCAGGGCATTTGTTCTGTACAGTGCTCTAGAGGTTGTAGCACTGAACACCAAGTTCAGAGTTATTTTATACCTGTGGTTCAATTCAAAGTGGAAAAAAAAAAAAGGTTAGTTTTTTTTTTTTTCTCCCCCCAGGGAGCTATTTTCAGTAAAACTTCCATATGGGGATATATTTATTACTAAAGAGTGTCAAACCAGTCAAATAGTCAGACCATGTAGTCACTGAAAGAGAGCGGCAGCCGAGGAATGCACGCAGACACGGGGCACCCTGGAACTGCATTCCTTCTCCGCAGAGTCAAGCACGGTTGTTTCTCTGAAAGTTCTGCCCGTAACATCTTTTCTTTCATTCCTTTCTTATAAACTCACGTTATGTAAACTCCCTAAGTGTGAAATGGTTTTCCTTGGTTGGCCATCACTCGCAAGATGATTTTATCAAACATGAATTTTCCGTCAGCTATCAGCTGCACGCAATGGGAAACTCACAAAATAGAGAAGTGGTTGTGTGCACGTAGGCATTTTGTGGGTGGTGGAGGGTAGAAGGTGGGGCAGGGCGTGGGAGGTGGACGGTTCGGAGGAGATCTGGCTGAAGTAACAAATGCTCCTCATAGAATATGTTGGAAATAGAGAAAGGTCTGAAGAAAGGAAACAAAACAAACAAACAAAACCAAACAACCATATTCATACCAAACCAAAGATAATCATCATTAATATTTTGGTATGGATTCTTCCCTGTTTCTCTGTTTTTGTTAAGATGAGTGTGAGTTTTTTATCCATGCTTTTCATTTTGCCATTTTCCTTTATAAATAATCCTACAATAAACAAGTTTGTCTTCACTTTTATCTTCTTAGGAGATGTTCCTAGCTATCAAGGTATCGTATCAGAGTCTGAAGTTATTTTATCATTTTTACACCTCCTGTAACAAATTCTGCTCCCCTCACTGCATATGCCCTTTCTCTCCCTGTTCTTACCAATGACTGAGTGCTATTTTTCAAATCTTTACGAATCTAATAGGTGGAAAGAGTATCTCATTTTTTTGTTTTATTTCTCCAATTGCTAATAACCTTGAACATTTTTATATGTTTATTAGCCTTTTCTGTTCTCTTTTCTGTGAATTATCTATTCATACCATTTGCCCATTTTCTCTTCTATAGTGAAAACATTTACTTCTTTCTATTTTATTACAATTGTTTTTCCAGCTTATTGTTTTCCTTTTGTATTATAATTTTTGATGTGCAGAGATTTTAAGTTTTCATCTATTCAAATCTGTGCTCTTTTCTTTCACAATTTCTTGAATTGCTTTTGTACTAAGAAAATTTTCCTTGTCTAGACACCAGATTAATATCCGCTTCCATATTCTTGGTTGGTTTGAATTTTAGGACTATCTAGCATGTTAATGAGTTTGGAACTTATTTTGGTATATAGCATGGGATGATGATCTAAGCATTTTTGTTTTCAAATAGCCAGTTTTTCCATGATCCTTTGTTAAATAATCCCCATTTATATATAATGCCTTTGTCACCTTGTGCTGTGCTGATTCCTTTTTCATATGAGGGGACCTTTCCAGGACATCTGTCCTATTCCCTTGGTCACCTTATTCTTACTCCAGAGACATACCTTCCTCACCCCACCCCCACCCCCCCAGTTCTTATAATATGTTCTAAAACCTGGTGTTTCTTGTTGTCAAATTTGTTCTCAGCTCTTCTTGCCTGTTTATTTTCCAGATGAATGGTAAAATCATTTTTGTGAAGTTCCAAGAACTCCCTTTGGGGTTTTGATGAAAATTGCATTCAACCTATAAATTAATTGGGAAGGATTTGGCATCTTTACAATGTTCAGTCTTCCCATCCAGGAATACACACGTGGCTTGTCCCTGCACATTTTCAAATATCCTTTTATATGTCTCAGAGGAATTCTGTAGTTTTCTTTATATAAATTCAACACATTTCTTATTAAGGTATTTCTAGTTATTTCATATTTTGGGTACTTTTAAAAAATGGAATCTTTTCCCCCTTTAGTTGAGATCACTATTTTAATATCACTTTTCCCCACTGATTGCCAAATTCTGACAGGAATCTAAGTGAAAAGCATATTTGTTCCTTTCCAGGCTTATAAGCTCAGAGATTTAGAACTGGAACCAACCTTAAATCTATTTTCTTTTTATATATGATAACACTGAAGTCATGAAAGGTAAAATAATTAAATAAAGATCATATTACTTAGGAGAGTGGCTATAGATGAATAACACTTCCAAATGTTCATGTTCTTTGTGTCAAAGACTTGTAAAACTTAAATACCCAAAACTAAATTCAAGATCATCTCCTTTGTATTAGATTCCTATTGCTGCTATAACAAGTTGCCACCAGCTTGGTGGCTTTAAACAACACAAATTTATCGTCTTACATTTCTGGAGGCCAGAATCCAAAATGGCCATCACTGGGCTAAAATCCAGGTGTCAGCAGGGCTGCATTGCTGCTGGAGGCTCAAGTGAAGAAGCCATGTCTACTGTTTCCAGCGTCCGGAGGCCCCCTGCCTCCTGCTCATGGCTTTTTCCTCCATCAACAAAGCTGGTAGTGTAGCATCTTCACATCTCTCTGGCTCCTGTGATTCTTGTACACCCTCTCCTGCTTTCCAAGTCTCCTAAGATTACATTGGCCCCACCTAGATAACCCAGGATAATCTCCCCATTTTAGAGTCAGCAACCTTAATTCTGTCTGCAACCCTAATTTTCCTTCCCCACATAATACAACATATTCACAGGTGCTGGAGATAGGACATGGATCCCTTTGGGGCAGGGTGTTATTAAGCAAAGATAAACTTCCAAAATTTGTATCAAGCACGTCAGCCCCCTACTTGAAGCACTTTGATGACTTCCCATCACTCTTTGGATCATGACCAAAGTCCTTACATAGACTTCCAGAACCTGAATAGTTCCAGCCCATGCACCCCACAGCCTGATTTGGCCCCATGCTCATCCTCACTCTGTGCCTGGTCACATTTGCCTTCTTTCAGTTCCTTGAATGTACCTTGCTCTGTCCTGCTACAAGGACCTTGCCTATGCTGTTCCCTCTGCTTGGAGAGCTCTTCCCCTCCCGCACCTCCCTTATTAGCTCCCTGCTTCTCAGATTTCAGCCAGGTCCTGATCCCCCAACCTGCTGCCCAGTTCTCGCCCCTATGTCCCACCCTCTCCTAGAACATTCTGTCACTCCTTCAGGGCACTTAGTACACTGGTAATATTACTTTGCTTGTATTAATAGAATTATTTAATTTTGCTTGTAGAATTCTCTCCCAGGATTGGGTAAAAGCTCAAAAGTACTCTTGTGTTTTCTGCTCACCCATGTATCTTCAGAACCTACTGTGCCTGGACCATAGTGGGCTCTTAGTGTTTGCCTGGTGAATGAGTAACTGAACTCAAGAATCCATTTCTTTTTTCTTTTTTCTTTTTTTTTTTTTTTTTGGAGACAGTCTCACTCTGTCACCCAGGCTAGAGTGCAGTGGTACGATCTCAGCTCACTGCAACCTTTGCCTCTCAAGTTCAAGCGATTCTTCTGCCTCAGCCTCCCGAGTAGCTGGGATTGCAGGTGCCTGCCACCACGCCCAGCTAATTTTTGTATTTTTAGTAGAGACAGGATTTCACCATGTTGGCCAGGCTGGTCTCAAACTCCTGACCTCAGGTGATCCACCCGCCTCTGCATAGTTACTCAACATGTTCAGTAATACATTTATAAAAGTGAAAAGACTGGATTGACTCAAAAGTCCAACAAAAAATAATTTATTATAAATCCATTTGATAAAATTGCATATGGCCATTAAAAATGAAAACTATAAAGACTATAACAATGGGAGAAACATCTGTCTTACATTTAAGTAGCAGGATCCTAATGTTCTTATGCTGATGGAAGGACAAGTGCCAACATTTTCACAGCAACTGATGTAAGATCATGGAGTGGTGAGTTCTTTCTGCCTTCTCCAAACTCTCCCGTTCACATGCTCGTATATTCAGCAGATACTTATTGAACACCACTGTGTGCCAGACATTGTGCCGAATACTGGGAACAGCACAGTGAACACGGTATAGGTGACCTCTGCCCACTGCAGGTTCATAGGCAGGCGAAGAGGATCACCAATCTCAGTCACATTGATGGTCCAGCATTCATGGGCTGTCACTGTGTTCAAGAAAACGTGGGTTCCTTCACCAGAGTGTGTACCATAGGCTACAGAAAATACTTCTAAAATCCGGGTCATCACGATTCGGGTCCTAAAATTTTAAATTGTGGGGGAAAATTGTAGGTTAACATATCTGTTTCCTTTAGTCTTTAGGCCTTGAAGGAGATTTTCTAAATTGTCTCTGCAGTTTTTAATTGCTGTTTATTCCCTTTTAAGGAGGTGGTCATTGGGATGCCATTGACAGGCGGAGGGAGGCAGAACACTTTCCCAATTCAGTCTCTTTCTCAAGCATTTGGAGGTTCCTGAGCCCCCACTTCTAATAACTAAAAATGCCGCGTTCTCTCCAACATAAATTCTCTTGGTTTTGTCTTCTTACACTTCTGCACTTGGTGACTGTGCCTCTGTGCTTGAGCATAATGTAAATACTTAATTTGTTTAATAAATATCCTGAAATAGCCTCTTTGAGTTGTTACTAGAAGGGCACGAACCTTTTAAGTCACTTAGCCAGCACAGATCAACACTTAATGTCTTTAATGATGAGCGTGATCTTTTTTAGTGGCTGAAATGCTCCATAATCAATGATGTGGCCCTGCCTGGAGGCAGGAGAAACTAGATAATGGGCAGAAAATGTCTTGCTGGACTGGGCCAGTAATTTGAATCCCTGAAATTGGTATTAGTGTGGCAATTTATGGGAGAGCAGTTTCTTCCCAAGGGTAGGAAGAGCTCCCCAACATCCTAATGTCCCTTTGTGATTTACGCTATATTGAAACCCCTCATGAGCCAGTGTCTGTTCCTGGCAGGAAACCTCTGAGGACTCTTCGCCTCCCCCACCCACAAGGCAAATTCCACACCAGAGTCAGCACAACGATCACCCATCTCAGGAGTAATGCTTAGTGCTGGGCAGAGGGAGCGAGGCGGCCAGGGTTGGGGAATGAGGATGTCATATGCAATTTGTAAGACCTCCCTCACGGTATGTGCCTTTTTCTTCTCCCATCTCCATACCAACTTTGAGAATTACTGCAGGGATAGAAAACAAATTCTAACTGTTAGATGAAGAAGCACTTCCAGGTTTGAGTCCTCAAATGTCCCCTCTGAACTTTGACTTGGAGTCCGTTAGTTTTAATCCTAGGATTTGATTGATTTGCCCATATTCACGCCCCTCATGCATTTCATAATTTTCTAAATGCTTGTATATGGCCCTCTGAACCTTTATCTTTTAGACTGAAATTCTCTTGTTAAAAGCCCTTTTGGTCATTCCATTTGGTGTGACTTTTTTATTGTGAGTGGACTCCATTAATAGAGTGCTTTTGATAATTTGAGGGAATTGTTTCATTAAGAAATGTTATTCATTTTTTATGTCATGTATTATTGTCCACAGACCCAGAGGTTTTAAATGCTAGGAGCATGTTGTAAATGAAAACATAAATAATTTATTATAGTCATGCTGAACTAAGGCCGAATTTCCTAGTGGCTCAGCAATGCACATCGCATCCGTGAGAAATGGGCTGAGATGTAAAATCTTATTTTCTCAAATGGATTATTGAAAACTAAAGTACAAGCTGTTAAAACAAATCTTAATTTTATATAAGTTCCTGCACTCTCATTTAATGGAAAAAAAAATCTATCTTCACAGAATTTTAAAATAATTTTTCTACAACCAAGATATACAGAGTAAATTACTCACTTACTGGTGAGTATTTACTAACACTATTATGAGAATATCCTTCAGGATTTGGCCATGTCACAGCCCCTAGGGTGATTATAAGGTCCTGTACAGGCCTTTGAAATATTACACTTTTAATTAGATGGAGCAACGGCTAGTCTTTGTTCCTATATCATTATATTAACATTCATTGCCAGGACTCCTGGTTGCATCTCATTGCAAGGGAGGCTGGGAAATGTAGTCTAGCTATGTTCCCCGGAAGAGAGGGAAGTAAATTTTGTTGAACACAAAGCAGGCTCTGCCATGGAGTCAAACTCCACCCATCCCCAAATGGATAGCCAATTATCCCAGCTTCTTTTCCTGCCAACCTGTTCCATCCCCACTCGTTTGAATTGCCTTGTTTGATTTTTACAGAATTCCTATATATACATATTTCTGGACATTGTTCTTATCCATTGATTCCTGAGTAATAATCATGCTGTTTTAATTACTGAATTGAGGATTTATTTTTGTTTTGATAACATTATTATTTTTTAAAATATTTTTAATTTTATGGCATATTTATTTTCCCAGATAAACTTTTGATTTATCAAATTTCCCAAAGAAAGTAAACAAAAAACTCTACAGTCCTTCTGTCACATGTTATAAAAAATATATCCCACTCGAAATATTATACTATTAAAGAAAATAAGCATTATTTGACAATTGGTATTTTCTGACTCTGAGGAAGTATACTTTTTAAAAGGCAAGCTTCCATCTAAACAATGGCTAACAATGTAATTAGGAGGGCATTTACAAATGGCTTGATATTTATAGTTCACATTTCAACTTCAACTCTATTTGTTGCATTAGCAAAATGAAACTCATTAAGCCTTATTCTTTTAGTCCATCTCTCCAAGCCTCTGAACCCACTAATACTCAGCTTTCTTGTATGGAAGTATGTAATCTTTCCTACATTACACTTGAAAGTTCAGCTCATTCCTAAACCTCCAGTCAAGGAGATGAACTTGTTGCTTTCAGAGAGGCCACATCTGTGCACTGAGCCATTATGCCATCTGTTAAAGTGGTCAGAGTTCATTTTATTGCCTCCTTTGTGGAAGGACTTGTACTGTAAAAAGCCTGTGTTATTGAAAACATAATTTTCTTCATCATTATGCTTTCTTTCTAGCCAGATCATAACCTGCTAGAAATCTATTGAGCATAGAGTGAAAAGCTCTTCAGAATAGCTGTTCTTAAGAGATTAAATGATTGCCATCTCTGTCCCATTTCTTTTATCTCATAATCAAGTTCAAGATGATACTGGGTATCTCAGCTGAAGTGATTATATATTTGAAATAGAAATGGCTTTATCTCCACTAATATTTCACATTGTTGATGGTAGGATCTTTTTTCTTTACATTTATATATGCTTATGGTTGCTTATAAATGTCCACAGGGTCAAAGGTTCAAACTACTTTTTTTTAAAGGCTAAACATGGCTAACAGGAGTTGGGTTGCATTTTCCAATTTTCTGCATAGAAAGATACTAGTTGTATAACTAAGATCCAGCTTAGATTCATCAAAATTGAGAACTGGACCAAATCTTAGCAATCATCTAGCCTAGCCATTCAGCTTGACAAGTGAGCAGCTTCAGAGTCATAGCAGTTGAGAAACTTGCCCAGGACTTGGCAGCAACCTAACTGAGCAGAGAGCTCCCTCCTGGGAGATTTCTCGTGGACCACACTGTCTCCCTGCCATATTCATAGTGGGCCTGTGGTACATTTACTGCATGGGGGGAAGAATGGAAGATCTTAGTGACTCAGAAGTGTAGGAAACAGATTTGTTATTATTAGTTCGAAGATGCACTTTTGTACTTTGTCCTGAAAGCTGTCTGATCTGTGCTGTTTTCTTATATTGCCATTTCTCTTCCAGAGAATCAACGTTAGCAACACGATCATATCCCTGTTTATTAGCAGCTCTGTTAAAACACTTGATAGAGAAGGAATATCAAATTATTTCCTGGAAGTATAGCCCAAGGCCTTGGGCTATATGTTGATTGCATTTATCCACATGTCTACAAGTAGTCAATCATCTGAAATGACATACTGAAATTATATTTTCTCCCTTTTAAAATATTTCAAGCTGTCAATGAGATTCCTCGTTCTTAAAATTTAGTAAATAGGAAAAAGTGAGTCATTATTTATGGTTAATCCCTTTGGCAAGCTGTGGCTGTATTTTACATACATTTTTCCTTTTTTCTTGGACTGGAGAATTTATTCCATCACTTGTTAGGGAAAATATATATTAGTCCCCTCAATAGCCTCTTCAGTGCCTTAAGAATCACAATGAAGGCACCATAAACAGAACTTTCTGTTGGATACAGCAAGCAAGTTACTTCTTTAGAATGCAGAGCTGAGGAGAGTAATCCAGAATCTTGAACTAGCATCCAAGGAGAAATCTAAATTATTTATGGTTTCTTTAAAATGGAATAATCATTTCAAAACTACTATGTTCATTGAGTATCTGCTGTCTGACCATCAAGTTCCAAATACTTCAAGGTTTGGAAAATATTTCAGACAGGATCCTTTGTATGTCAGGATGCTTTCATTTCCAAGTAGCAAAAAATCCATTTCATCCTGCCTTAAACAACACAGGGAATTTATTGGGTCAGTGACTAAGAGTCTTGACATAGGGGAGGCTTCAGGCATGGTTTGTTTAGGCTCCAGTTCACTGTGCTGTTCTCTGACTCTTTCCTTCATTATACATATAGCTCCAGTCTCAAGCTGGTAATTAACACTTAAAAGCCTGTGCACAAATTATTGAATCAATGTACCGTTGGAGCATAGCACTGTTGTGGAAATTGCATGCTTATGGTAGGAAAAGGCTGTTGCAATACCAAGCCTCGCCTCTGCATCTCAGGTGTCCGCATTGAAAGAGCTTCTCAACTTGCAAACAAAATTCCTAGACTTCATTATGTTTGTACCAATTCTTTACCAATCAGTAGTGGCCAGGGGAGGAATGACATGTGTTAACTGGCTTAAGCCAATCAATCCTTGACCCAGTCACTGTGGTAAGGAGAGTGGGATTACAGTCATTGCTTAAGGCCAGTGAGATCCCACTTCTAGAGCTGGGGCGGAGATCTGTTCCCCCACAATCACACAGCTGCCGCATGGCACAGAGCAGGTAGGATGGATGTTGGGGAAGAAACCAACAATGTCCATGGAACTGTTAGTCTAGTAGGCTGAGCTGAGTGCTAATGAGGCCACCGTTTTGCCTGGCTTGTGTCATTCTTTATTCCTGGCCTGAACTGGACATTCTCTTATACTTCACAGTTCATCCTAAACAGCCAGGTCCAGCACTTGCTTATGATCAGATCATAACTATACCTCTGCATCCAAAAGAACCCTATCAGAATCTTATATTCAGGAATACCTTGTCCTCACTCTGAAGGAGCACTTAAAGTCCAATAATACTATTTATTATTAATGAACTAAATATTATTAATAAGACATGTATATTAGACAGTAAAAAGACTGCTGCAGTGTTTTTTTTCTGGTTAACTCTGGCATTTTAATTGCTTGGAACTTGAAACTTCAGTGCTCTTCTTAAAGACACTATTTAATTTCCTCCAAAAAAAAAAGCATTTTGCAAATAGAGGAATAGTCTGATCTCTTTCAAGTAGTGAGATCTCTTTTACTTGAATGAGAATCTGATATGATGTGCTATTGCTAATGGCAATTTAAATGCTCTGTGTGAAGTTTCATCTCTCAAAATAAACTTTCCATTGTATCTTAACCTGGGTTCTTCTTGAAAGCAGAGGCTGATGAGGGCTTGTGTACAGGTTGTTGTGAAACAGAGAATGAGGGAGTGCAAGTGTCTGTCACCAAGCTCATTACTACTATGAGCGATTGGAGCTTGATCCTACCAGAACCTCCGAAGAGCCAAGAGAATGACTGCAGAGTTGTCTACGTGAAGCACCGAAGCAGAGGCTTGGTATTGCAACAGCCTTTTCCTACCATAAGGGTGACATCTCCACAACAGTCCTGTGCTCCTTTGGTACACTGATTCAATAATTCGTGCACAGGCTTTTAAGTGTTAATTACCAGCCTGAGACTGGAGCCATGCACAATGAAGGAAAAAGAAAACAGCAGAGTGAGCTGGAGTGTAAATTGGTCAAGAAGTTCTACCTGCTCTGTGCCTGAAGAGGGCCTTAACACCTTCTTTTTCATGCTTCCATGTTTAGGGGACAGGGGGTGCCACCCCAGGTATCAGAGCAGTCCCAAATA
This sequence comes from Rhinopithecus bieti, assembly GCF_001698545.2. NCBI lineage: Eukaryota > Metazoa > Chordata > Mammalia > Primates > Cercopithecidae > Rhinopithecus > Rhinopithecus bieti. The sequence continues at coordinate 2,416,891 of NW_016807466.1, read as the reverse complement.
GCAAAAGATACTGTTACTGGCTCGGGCGAGGCTTTCCCAGCAGCGGCTGGTGTCAAAGAAGGTTGCATAGTGTGGGATGGGCACAAAGGGACCCCAGTACACACCGAAGAGAATGCAGCACATCTGCCAGAGTCATGTCGGAGCCTAGAAGAGACCAGAAATCATCTGCATATCTCTTTAGTCTTTCCTGCGTATCCGAATGGCTTTTCTTAACACATGTCTTTAAAAAGGTAAAATTAATAAACACATTACAGCTGAATTGCTGTAGAGCCCTGCAGGACTCTCATCAACGAAGAGGCAAGCACGCCAGTGGGAAGCAGCAGCGGGGTCCTCAGAAGAGAAGGCTGCTTGCGGGAGAGGGAGTCATCATTACATCTTCAATTGGCGGGTCCTCTCATCCCCAGCAGGGGCGCCTTGCTTGGAGGGTAATTTTTACTTTCACTGTTCAGTCAGTATGACAGCTTTGTCCCTAATGTAATGGCAGTTTTGACTTTGGTTTAAATTACTCCATAAAGAATCAAAAGAAAAGCTGCTCTCTCCCTTTTCCCCCACCCCAAAAACCCCACTAAGAAAACTTCTCACTTAAATCTTGGCCTCCACATGAAATTTCTCATTCATGTTTCAGGTGAATCAAATACGGCGTCAACTTTCAAAATCTCATGTGATTATCACAGTGACACAAAATAATTACTATCTGTCAGTGCTTTTGTTGGGAACACAGATATGTCTGGCACAGGCCCTGTTACCACCAGCAGGAGTTTGCCTCTCCAGTGGGGTCTTCTCTGGGCTCATTTCAAAACCTTAGAGTGTTGGGACAATCTTCTGCATGATCTGAGAAACATGTGCCTCAGCTGACCCTGAAATCACTTTTTTTTTTTTTAAGAAAAAGTCTTTAAAGCAATTATATCAGTAAGTATAGATTTAGCTGGAATGTTCGAAAGGATTGCCTTAAACTGTGATTCCTCTAGCTCAAGGGTTCTCAACTGGAGTGATTGTGTCCCCCAAGGTACACTTGGCAATTTCTGGAGACTTTTTGGCTGTCACGATTGGGCATGAGGGGTGGGAGAGGGTCCTACCAACATCTAGCAGGTAGAGAGGCCAGAGATGCTGAGAGAGGCCAGAGATGCTGCTAAACATCCTGCAATGCCCAGGACAGCCCCCTCTCTGCTATATCAGAGCATTGTCTGGTCCAAAATACCAGTTGCGCTGACATTGAGAAGCCCAGCTCTAGCTATTGTGGATTTATACAATTTGAAATAAGGCCAATTGTTTGGAAAATTCAGATTAAAAAGAAAGAAAATATTCTTTCAGGTAAAAATATATAAGTAATATTAAGGAATATCTTAAGATAGAATTGCCCAAAACCCTACCATCTTCATAAGACAAGTTTCTGTGTAGCATATAACCTTCAGCTTCTGCCTGAAAGAATATAAACATTTATAAAATTGCAATTATGGGGCCGACCACAGTAGCTCACGCCTATAATCTCAGCACTATGGGAGGCCAAGGCAGGTGGATCATTTGAGGTCAGGAGTTTGAGAACAGCCTGGTCAACATGGTGAAACCCCATTTCTACTAAAACTACAAAAAATTAGCTGTACGTGGTGGCGCATGCCTGTAATTCCAGCTACTTGGGAGGCTGAGGCAGGAGAATCGCTTGAACCTGGGAGGCGGAGGTTGCAGTGAGCCGAGATCGTGCCATTGCACTCCAGCCTGGGTAACAGAGCAAGACTCTGTCTCTAAATTAATTAATTAATTAATTAAAATTAAAAAATGAAAACGTTGCAATGATGATACATATACCATTCTGTATTCTTGTTCCCACTTAAAAAATATCACTTTCATAGTCTTTATGTAATTTTAATAGAAAAGATTCCATTGTTTTAATGTAATAAAATTTAAACCATTTCCTTTTTCTTTCTTTCTTTCATTTTTTTTTTTAAGTAACTTGGGTAAAAGCAAGTACTCTAGTCTGAAGCCTGGCTTTGGAGACTTGGACTTATTTATGGGGTACCCCTGAATTATTTTACAAGGAAATGATTTTCCAAGAAATAACCACTTTCAGAACATTCTAAGAAACTGTTATGATGTCAACATTTTCATACAAGAAACATTTACTGCCTGTGAGAAACACTGACTACTTACTTTTGTTTTGGTTTGGTTTGGTTTGTTTTTTGAGACAGAGTCTCGCACTGTCGCCTGAGCTGGAGTCCAGTGGTGTGATCTTGGCTCACTGCAACCTCTGCCTTCTGAGTTCAAGTGATTCTTCTGCCTCAGCCTCCCAAGTAGCTGGGATTACAGGCACCTGCCACCACGCCCAGCTAATTTTTTGTATTTTTAGTAGAGATGGGGTTTCACTATGTTGGTCAGGCTGGTCTCAAACTCCTGACCTCATGATCTGCCCGCCTTGGCCTCCCAAAGTGCTGGGATTACATGCTTGAGCCACTGCACCCAGCCAACTATTGACATTTTTTTAATTTAAAAAACCCTAGGTTTTCCTTCGGAATGTATTAGAGCAATATGTTCCCACCCTTTTATTAATAATCTTAATAAAAGTCTCCCAGTGTAAAACCCTGGCTCCTTCAGGGTTGAGACCTCTTAGCTCTGGCTCAGGGAAGCATCCAGCCTGGGCTGTTGAAGCCCACACAGCACCACCAAAAAGAGCAATTAGAATCTTGTGTAACAAATCTGGATGTGAGAGAGAAAAATGCTAACATTCATGCTGATGAAAGTAATTATAACCACTATTTTTTTTTTTTTTTTTTTTTTTTTTTGAGATGGAGTCTTGCTCTGTCTCCCAGGCTGGAGTGCAGTGGCGCAATCTCAGCTCACTGCAACCTCCACTTCCTGGGTTCAACCGATTCTCCTGCCTCAGCCTCCCCAGTAGCTGGGATTATAGGCGTGCGTCACCACGCCCGGCTAATTTTTGTATTTTTAGTAGAGACGGGGTTTCACCATTTTGCCCAGGCTGGTCTTGAACTCCTGACCTCCAGTGATCCACCTGCCACAGCCTCCCAAAGTGCTGGGATTACAGGTGTGCACCACCGTGCCTGGCCTATAACCACTTTTTAATACAATGAATCAAAATATTTGTACTTCAACAAATTTGAAAACTGTTGGAATTCAACTGAATGGACTGAGTCAAGTTCTGCAAACTTGGAATGTATCCTAGTATCATCTGAGGTCTTCATGTACTTTGAAGTGCATAGAGTTTTGCCTGGAACCTCTGTTCTACACCTGGGGGATTATGAAGCACTTCCCAAGAGTCTTGCAAATTCCTAGAAGGCTTATGGCTCTGAGTACTCATTTCTCTGAAAGAATTCAGTGGATGGATCATCCTGCCATTCCGTTTGCTTTTCCTGGTCTCTGCTGCACCTTCAGACAGAGCTCATCTTCTGACTCAATCTTCAGCCCCTGACTCAACACTGACACCCCAAAGTCACCATCCCCCACAGTGTGTGTGCGCCTGGCATGCTTCTTGGTGAAGATGGGGGAGAGGTTAGAACAGGTAATACAAACAATTTGGAAGTACGTAGGAGATATAACAGTTAATTGAAGGACTTTTGGTCACCGCATCATTGGGGAATTTCATGACTGTTCTCATATGGCATCTCGCTGTGCCTGTACCCTCTCCTGTCTTGGCTTGTCATCTCCTTCTTCCCAGATGGCCCTAAATTGTTCATACCAAGTAATACACAGCAGTTCTCTCTCTATTTTTTTTTTTTTTTTTTTTTTTTTTCTTTTTTGAGATGGGATCTGGCTCTGTCACCCAGGCTGGAGTGTGAACTCAGCTCACTGCAGCCTCCATCTCCCAGGCTCAAGCGATTCTCCTGCCTCAGCCTCCCAAGTACCTGGGATTACAGGCACGTGCCACCATGCCTATCTAATTTTTGTCTTTTTAATAGAGATGGGGTTTCACCATGTTGGCCAGGCTGGTCTCGAACTCCTGACCTCAAGTGATCCACCCACCTCAGCCTCCCAAAGTGCTGGGATTACAGGTGTGAGCTGCCGCACCCAGCCCAGTTCTGCTGTCTTGAGTCTCTACTCCCAAAATCAATTCCAGGTCTCCCTTTTGCATCTCAAAAACAAACACAGCAAAAAAGCCTTTAATTTCACTGGACCTACATTTCTAGAAGCAGTTATTGTTAATAACAATTAATTCTCCTCTTTTACACTGTGTAAACTTTAATTCCTTTGACAAGCCATTTCTGAGATAAAAGTCTGTATATGTGTCTATACCTATATCCCTGTGTCTGGTAAAAGGGCAGCTGCTTCACTGGATTGAAGTGCGTGGTCTTTGACTATGGGGTGGGTTAGAACATGTGCACCCAGTTCTGCACTGGTTCACAGTTTCCTACTTCTTAACTCTAAGTGGTTCAACCTGACATTCAAGGGGTTCCCCCGCTCCACTGCCCCATGTTTTGAGCCTCATTTTCCAAAGCTTATCTCTCATGTGGTCTTGTCTATACCTAGTCTATGTTTTGCAAAATGTGGTTGAGCCTGGAAACTGTAACTGAGTTACTTACAGATCCCTGAATGATGTGTCTAAAGTGTTTCTCAGGCGTTTCTTTGTTTATTTATTTATGAGATTGAGTTTTGCTCTTTTCGCCCAGGCTGGAGTGCAATGGCACGATCTTGGCTCACTGCAACCTCCACCTCCCGGGTTCAAGCAGTTCTCCTGCCTCAGCCTTCCTAGTAGCTGGGATTCCGGACATGCACCACCATGCCTGCCTAATTATTGTATTTTTAGTAGAGATGGGGTTTCACCACATTGGCCAGGCTGGTCTCGAACTCCTGACCTCAGGTGATCCACCCACCTGAGCCTCCCAAAGTGCTGGGATTACAGGCATAAGCCATCATGCCAGGCCACAAGCGTTTTTAGACTCAGTGAAGACAATGAGGTGATAGTTTCTTTCTTTAATCCCCTAGTACCTCCTGCAAGGTAATAGATTTTCTATAATATTATCAGCTGTTTCCTCAGATTCATTTATTCCACAAATTCATTCATTCAACATTCATCCTCTGCCGTGGGGCAGGAAGTGGGGCCACAGCAGCAAACAAGACAAAGGTTTTGCCCTCCTCAAGTTTCTTTCGCGTCAGGGTTGGGGGGTGAGGAGGCTGAATTTTTTAGTGCTGAGGGGTTGTTGATGACACCTAAACAACGTATTCTAGTTTCAAAACTAGAACAAACTCACGTTAGGGTTGAATGCTGTGACAGAAACAAGGGGGCTTTTTACCTGATGACATTTCCTTCCTCTCCTCAGCCAGTCACTAATTCTACCCACCACACATCTTTTCTGTCACAGTGATGTGAGTGTGGGTGCTATGAGACCTTCCTTCTTCAGAATGATTCCGTCTGCAATGAAAAACAGTATTTGTTAGCTTTTAAAATGATAGCCCTGAACTTGAATTTCCTCTGCACTCTCCGTGAGATGACCAGACCTGCTTGTATATATGTGATGAGGACGAAAAGTCAAAAGACAAAGTATTTCAGCATGTCTCATTTGAAATATAAATTTAAAATGATAATGCCCTGCCATTCATTATGTGAATAAAATGCCACCCCACACATTTTGAATAAACTTTCCAGTTTTAACAGTTCTTGGTTATACTATGCTCATTTTATGATGGAAAGCTCTGGCAAAGGCAGCAAGAAAAATCAGAACTTAATACAAGAACAGGCGGGGCACAGTGGCTCATGCCTGTAATCCCAGCAGTTTGGGAGGCCGAGGCAGGGGGATGGCTTGAGCTCAGGAGTTTGAGACCAGCCTGGCAACATAGAGAAACCCCATCTTTACCAAAAAGATACAAAAAGTAGCCAGGCGTGGTGCCGTGTGCCTGTATTCTTAGCTACTCGGGAGGCTGAGGTGGGAAGATTGCTTGAGCCGGAGAGGTGGAGGTCACAGTGAGCCCAGATTGCGCCACTGCACTCCAACCTGGGTGACACAGTGAGACTCCATCTCAAAAAAAAGTTAATACAATAACAATGAGGTCGTTTACTGAGAAAGTCAGGCAAAGGGACTTGCTTCTCTACAAGCATTCAGCATCTCAATAAGTGAATAAGCACACTCACACACAAAATATTATCAGAAGCAGTTTGTTCTAAACATTATTTTTCTAGGTTATTCGCTTAACTCACCGTCTGAGATTTATAGTTCAACCATACCAGTTCAGAGTGGAAAGAAAAAAGGCTGTTTATCTAATCCAATTCCTTGGGAAAAAATACTTAGGCAATATTAAGAATCTTCAATTATCTAATTTAATAAAAGGGATGATTTATATTCTGTAGTTAGTAACGTGATACTGATTATTTCTAATCCCTTAGAAGAGATCTGACACTATACTTTTGGTCCTGTGTAGCATGAAATCATCATGTATATTTTACCAAAAGAAGTAATAAGAATAATGGCCTCCTCAGTCTGCAGTCATTTTATACGAACACACTGCAACATGGTTTTGCCCTGGGGCAGAGAAGTAGGGAATTTTCTCTACTTCAAAAGAATGAAAAATTATCATCACTCTATCCAGAACCATTATAGACTTCAGAGACTTTGGCATGAAATATTCAGAAAGTTTATTTTAGAATTCAATATTTTAAAAGCCTGCTTTAAAACTATTACAGTGATTAGTGGCTCTCTTGCTTGGGCCAGTCTTTGCTTTAAAAAGTCCTATGTCATGGTTGATACGAATTTGATGTTTAAACAAAATATGATTGGCATCAACCGCAGGAGCTACTTGTAAGGCATTGTTTTAGAATGCCCCCCAAAGAGGACTTGGAACCACTACTCCTCAGTTATGCTTTCAAACACACTTTTTTTTTTTCTTAATTGAGATAGAGTCTTGCTCTGTCACCCAGGCTGGAGTGCAGTGGCGTGATCTCTGCTCACTGCAACCTCTGCCTCCCTCCCAGGTTCAAGCAATTCTCCTGCCTCAGCCTCCCGAGTAGCTGGGATTATAGGTACCTGCCACCATGCCTGGCTAATTTTTTGTATTTTTAGTAGACACGGGATTTCACCATGCTGGCCAGGCTGCTGTGGAACTCCTGACCTCAGGTGACCCACCAGCCTTGGCCTCCCAAAGTGCTGGGATTACAGGTGTGAGCCACTGCATCTGGCCTGCATAAGTTTTTGACATATCACAGAAAGACATGTGTAAGATAATTAAAAAGAGCCATTTCTTTTTTTCTTATATAATCTGTGTATTTGGCTTCATCTCTTTAAGTATGTGGAATATATTATTTCTGTAAGTTTTAATAAATACCCTTTCTTTTTTGCAAACATTTATTATCAGTGAAAAAAAAGGCATCAATCTCAGCCTTCAAGTAGATAAAATAGGTTCCTCTGTCACACAGACATGCAAATAAATAAAGATTCTAATGTGCTCTCGGTGCATAGGTGTTAACGAGAATAATGTGTAAATGACTTCTTGTTTCATTTTCCAGGGAAGTAGATCGAGACTCAGACGGTCACGTCAGCTTTAGAGACTTTGAATATGCCCTGAACTATGGACAGAAGGAAGCCTAACTATTGTGAAATACTTTCGGTAACTCTGGGGAGATCCATAGATTGTAATGTCAGCAGACTCTACTAATGATGTTATACTACAGACTTGTGATTAAACATTTAAAAAATTTTTAATTTTTGTGGGTACATAGCAGGTGTATATATATGTGTATTTATACACACATATATGGGTTATGGGAGATATTTTGGCACAGCCATGCAATAAGTAATTGACTAAACTTTTAATCATAATTTTTGGATGCTGATGATGGACTTGCATCTCGGAATCCTAGAGGTGGTTGCTGCCAGGGGTCTCCTTCTGTGTGGCCAGCAGACCTAAGTCAGGCTGCCATTGCTAGAGCTGGGGCTGGGGATGGCACTGGTGGTCCCCTTCCTCCTCACTCTTCTCGCCCCCTACCCTCTCCACACTGCAGACTAGGGTGCTCCACTCACTCACTTCATTGTCCTCACCATCCCACCTTGGGTCCCTGAATCTCATCAGCTTCTAATATCTGCAGAGGGGCAGCCTTTTCCTGCCAATGGTGCCAGTTTCCTTCATTTGCTCAACATTGGTTGAACAAATAATAGCACCTACACATACAGAGTACTTACTATGTTCCAAGCAATAAGCCAGGCCTTGGGAAGCACAGGCTTAAGACTTCTCTAAGATAGGCTCATGCCTACAATCCTAGCACTTTGGGGGGCCAAAGCAGGAGGATCACTTGAGCCTAGCAATTGGAAACCAGCCTAGGTAACATGCTGAGACCCCATCCCTTCCCAAAAATTAATAATAAAAAATTATCTGGATTTAGTGGCATTATCTGGATTTAGTAGTCCCAGCTACTTGGGAGGCTGAGGTGGGAGGATCATTTGAGCCCAGGAGTTGGAAGCTTCAGTGAGCCATGATTGCACTGTTGCACTCCAGCCTGGATGACAGAGCAAGACCCTGTCTCTAAAAAAAAAAAAATTTCAATTAAAAAAAAAAAAAAAGACTTCTCTAAGATAATGTCCCTGAGTCCAAATCATCACTGTAAAGTGGTCCCAGAGCACTGTCTGTGCAAAACAAAGAAAACAGATTGGGCTAACACAAGCAAGCCCTCTTGGGCTGTATACAGAGGAAGAACAGAGTGGTAAGGGTACTGGGGGCAAGAGACATGTTTGCAGAACCCTTTAGGATGGCCTAGGCTTGGGAGTCTCACTGCAGAGAAGCAAGCCTTGAGCTGCTCAGCTGCCCTCTGCTGCACACCCCCTGGTTCCTAGCAGTCGTGTCCTGCACCCAGAGCCTCAGCCGTGTGTATTCATGTTCCCCATGTCTTGCCCGTCCTGCTCGGCTCCAGTAACTGCTATACTGGTGCAAGAACAGCAATGCTGGACACTCAGCATTTATTGATGGTAATTCCAAAATACTGGTATCAATACTCTCATTTATAAGTGTTCGGAATGCATAACATGAACATTAGTCAAACAACTTTATAATTCGCTTTTTAAGTGAAGCAAATTGTACAAATTATAAATTTGTAATTTAGAAACATTAAGCATCATTATCTTACAAAGTATTAGCAGAAAACCTTAATAAAAATAAATGTTTGGGTTTTTTGTTTGGAAACAGAGTCTCACTTTGTCACCTAAGTTGGAGTACAGTGGCACGATGTTGGCTCACCGCAACCTCCGCCTCCTGGAATAAAGTGATTCTCATGTCTTAGCCTCCTGAGTAGCTGGGATTACAGGTGTGTACCACCACACCCAGCTAATTTTTGCATTTTTAGTAGAGAAGGGGTTTCATCATGTTGGCCAGGCTGGTCTTGAACTCCTGACCTCAAGTGATCCATCCACCTTGGCCTCCCAAAGTGCTGGGATTACAGGCGTGAGTCACCATGCCTGGCCAATAAAAATAAAGTTTTAAACTGTCAAATAAGAGGAGCGTAAGAAGATGTGACAGCTAAATGTCGTTTGGTATCCTGGATGAGATCATGGAATAAAAAATAGACATTGGCCAGGTGCGGTGGCTCACGCCTGTATTCCCAGCACTTTGGGAGGCTGAAGTGGGCAGATCATGAGGTCAGGAGATTGAGACCATCCTGGCTAACACGGTGAAAACCTGTCTCTACTAAAAATACAAAAAAAAATTAGCCGGGCGTGGTGGCAGGCGCCTGTAGTCCCAGCTACTTAGGAGGCTGAGGCAGGAGAATGGCATGAACCCAGGAGGTGGAGCTTGCAGTGAGCCGAGATGGTGCCACTGCTGCACTCCAGCCTGGGCGACAGAGCAAGACTCCATCTCAAGAAAATAAAAATAAAGACATTAAGTAGAAACAAATCAAGTATGGACTTTAGCTAATAATAATAATGTATCACTATTGGTTCATTAATTGTGATAAATGTATCCTACTCATATATAATGTTAATAGTAGGGGAAACTGGGTGAGGTATATGGGAACCCTCTACTATTTTCATAATTTTTCTATAAATCTAAAACTATTCTAAAATTAAAAGTTCATTTTAAAATAAAGTCTTATTCAAAACCTAATAAACTAAACTTTATCTAAAATGAAGAAAACATTGAAAATCAAATAGAAGTAAAATCTTATTTCAAAAACAAAGTGGATCAATTGTATCATTGAGTAGCTGTTGTGTTTATGTACGAATTGTTCCAGTTGATGAAAAATTGATGAATTGTTCCTTTCTGATTTTGGGTAGAGTTTTGTTCAGCAAGTATTTTCATCATAAGTTGAATAATTGAGTCATTGATCCTGATCTCAGAACATAAATGATGCATACTTCAGATTTTTTAAAATATCAAAATTAGAGTAATACATGAACAAAGTGGCATTATTCAGAAAGCCATAACCTCCTATTGCAGTCACTATTCAGACCTCATTTCTCCCGGGAAACATGACAAGGGAAAGGGAGGGGCCACTTTATTACAGTTGATGCTGCAGGCAAGAGGCCAAGTTGGGGATAGCTGTTGGGCAACTCCCTTGACCCTGGACTAGTCAAGGCTCTTTTTTGCCTCAATGACAGAAAGCCACCCAAACTAGCTTAGACTGCAAGAGAATGTACTGGAAAACACTGGGCTACCTGATAGAACTAACAGTGGTGCCGTGGGTTTCCAGGATAACCAGAACCAACCATACCAGCACCTTCAGACTCTGCCTCTCTCCCATAGTCACAGACAGCCTCACAGCATCCTGAAAAGGAATTGGCTCATGATCCATTCAGTTCCAAGTCTAGAGACCCCACATAGAGGCTCTGATTGGCCACCTGGAGCACTCAAATCTGGTTCACTCAGGGAGTATGGATGTGGCCACTGGGGACTCGCCCAGGTGTACCCAGGGCTGGTCGCAGAGAGGGGAAGTTTGTAAGATCTGAGCAGACATCCCATTTTCTTTCTTAGAGGAAAACTGTATGTCTGTCTAGGTGTAAACTATAGTCTAAGGGGGAGAGTGCTCCTCGGATTTGCTACTTAGGAGGATCCAAGCTCTCAGGGCGAATGAATACAAAAAGAGAGAATGAGAAGCCACTCGTGTTACCTTCCTCTTCTTTTCACTTGCTCTGGGCCCAGTCCAAATCCTCATCCCGTAAGCTTTTTCCCCAGCTTCTCACTTCCAGGTCCTAGTCCCTGTCTTTGTCTCCAGTCCACATGCCACTGTCTGTGCGGAGTGACTCTGTTGATCTGATTTCAGTTGAGTGGCCCAAGGGTGGACATCTATTGAGCAACTCAGTCTCTTCCCTTGGGAAACACCAAGAGTGAGCATGAGTGAGAGAGAGCAGTGCCCCTCTGAGGGGCTAAGTGGGTCTGACTCAGGAGTGAGTCGCACACATGTTTTCTACCATATGGCCTGGAAGCCCAAGGCAGCTAGTTGGCATTGAGAGCAGAAAAAAAAGAAAAAGACCCCGAGAGGGGAACAAGAAAGGAGACAAGAAGCCCTGTGGTGCTTGGCTTCTGGTTAAAGCTCGTATCCAAGGCCCAGTCATAACCCTCTGGGTCCTGTGAGGTAACCCTGTATCCTCCCAATAAATCTTTCTGCTCAAGCCAGCTGGAGTTGCTTTCTGTTATTTGAAACCAAGAGAACCCTAACTATGGTAAGCATCGAGCCAAGGACAGTCTTGGGCAACGTTAACATTTACTAGGACAGCAGAGAAAAGTCTTCTAATGAGACTAAGAAGAAGCAGTTGAAGGTGGAAGCAGAGGCTGTTGCCCCCTTCGCTCTGTGATTCCCCTGCCCCCAGTTGCCATCTCCCTGTAACCCATCTTCCCCATGGCAGCAGCTCTCAAAGGGGTCACCAGTGAGCTGCTAATGAATGGCCAAACCCACCAGCCCTTCTCTGACCTCGTCATACTTGTCCTTTCTCCTGGGTCTGCCCTGACAGCTGCACCTTTGAAATCCTTCCCTTTTAGTTTCCATGACATGGGTCTCTCCTGGTATTTCTGTGCCCATTTTTTCCCCTCTGTCTTTTCCTGCTTCCTCTCCTACAACCATCCCGTAAGTATGAGCATTTTCCAAGGGCCTGTGTTTGGCCAATCTTCTTCATCCACACATTCTCCAAGGATGATTTCATCACCACCAAGATTTCAGCTATCATCTTTATGGGTATGACTCTACAAACAAATCTTTAACTTGACCTCAGCTCAACTCCAGACCTGTGTTTTCATTTGCCTATCAGACTGCCATGCAAACTCGTTGAATTAAAATCAGACTCGTTGTTCCCCTCATTTTCAAAACCATTTTCCCATTCTGTGTTTCTTTTTCCTAGCCACCGCCCCACCCCCCACCCAGAGCTGTCATCCAAGCCAACTGCCGCAGCGTTCTTCTCAAGTCTCCCCCATCTTCCTTAGCTCCGTCATCCAGACACTTGCTGAATCCTTTTGAGCCTGGCTCTGTAAACCCTTCACGGCATTGTCTTCCATCCCCTCCTAATCATTCTGCCCTTGTCCTTATTCCCCCTTCCATCCTTCCACCTAGTTGTTTGTTCTTCTACTCGTTGACATAAAGATGAGTAAAAGATGTGCAAGTAAGAAGCAAACCCTGCCGTCAACAAATTTTAATCTAGCATGTCCGTAATCTTCCCATAGCACAGACAAAATTACTTTGTCTCTACTCAAAAGCTTTCGGTGGCCATCTTTTCTATTGGATAATGTCTAAACCTGTAATAGGCCATTCAAAGCCCTCCATAATCGAGTATTAATTTATATTTTCAGTCCCATTGTTCACAACTACCTCTGCCATACCACCCCACAACCAGGTAAACTCACACACAGTCCCTTCTCCTAAATACACCAAAAACAAGACATCTTTGCCCACAATAGAGGAGTAACAATTGAAGATTGTTAATTGGAATTAATTGGAATTAATATTTGACAAGATAATAGGAAAATGCAACCATAAAATAATAAAGCTCATTTTGAAAAACATCCGGGACCATCTTCATCATAATGAGAAATTTTCCCTTCACTTTGTCACCTTGGGAAGGGGGACTAATTATGCCAGGTATTTTGTATATTTGTTTTATTTTTTAAATTATTGAGATAGATATTAGTCATGTTCTCTTATAAATGAGGAAACAGTCCCGAAAAATCTAAGTAACTTGATTCAGGCTAAGTGATGGTGATGGGAGAAGAGTGTCAGGGTGGTGATTCAAACCTGTCAGCCTGAGGGAAAACATATGCCTTTCCTACGATGCTACATTATTACCTCCAGTGGGAAAATCATCTAGGACATTGATTCATATTCTATGGTGACCCTTCATTTTCAACCTAAAATGAATTTACCCAGATTCACTGGATAATCCAAGACAAGCCTCTAGCACATAGTAGGTATTAAAAATTAATTTCCAAGCTGGGCGCAGTGGCTCATGCCTGTAATCCCAGCACTTTGGGAGGCCAAGGCGGGTGTATCACCTGAGGTCAGGAGTTCGAGACCAGCCTGGCCAACATGGTGAAACCTCATCTCTACTAAAAATGCAAAAATTACCCAGGCATGGTGACAAGCGCCTCTAGTCCCAGCTACTCGGCAGACTGAGGCAAGAGGATCTCTTGAACCTGGGAGGCGAGGGTTGCAATGAGCTGAGATGGCACCATTGCACTCCAGCCTGGCTGACAGAGTGAGAATCTGTCTCAAAAAAACAAAAACAAACAAAAATTATTTTCCATCTTCTGCATCACCAAACTTAATCAAAATTACTTTGGGTTATTAAACCTACTTTCAAAAGACAAAGATTAAAATGTGCTGCAAGCTCTAAAGGCAGTATTCAAAGAGGAGTTTCAGAAATGCTGCAAACAATTGAAGCATCTTTGAAATAGGTGTGTATTCTCACTGGGCAACGCTCACTTATGTATATAAATTCTAAACAGTGTATTTCACCAATCAGCCTACTTGGTATTCACACTTCACTTACAGAATTGTAATTTAGGATTAATAAAAATGAACTATTGGCTACCTTCCTTTTGTAGCTTATAACTTTTGAGAAATTTGTTTGGAATTGCAGAACTAGGCAGTTAAAAAATTCATATACACACACAAATTGAAATTCAATGGCATTAGGAATAGCAGCTCACAAAGTAACCTTTCTTACAAAACAGACTTAAATTGGACTGGCCACAGGGATTGAAAAGTAGCTTAAAACAATTTAGCATAGTAAAATATAGAGCGTCCAATCAAAATGTTTCTTAGGTTATTAAGTTGATGAAATACTCAGAAATGTGAATAAAAAGAAATTATTCTAACTTCAGAGAAAATGCAGATTAATTTATGTGAAAACATCAACTGATATCCAAATATACTCCCTATTTTGTGCTTTACTGATCCTTGAAAACAATTTCAACAGAGAGCAAAATAGTTAAGTTGGCTTAAGTATGTGACTTCAGAAAGAGCAATTCCAATAATACTGAATTTATAGAAAAAACTTTTGACCAAGGGGCTGGAAATATATTGTGTGTATTGTCATAGCAACAGTCATTTGAAGATAGAAGTCAGGTTTGAACATCTTTTTAATTTTAAATAAGGAAGCCAAGTTTAATTTTAAATACCTTTTCTAAGGTCAAATGTGTCAGGGAGAGTGCTTGAGTCCATTTCCTTACCAAGCTTTCACTCTTACCACTTGTCTTGGATGGCCCATGGGATAGGATTTGTTCATTTCTTTCTTTTTTTCCTTCCTTGTTCCCTTTCTTCTTTCCTTCCTTAATTCCTAGAATTGCATATATTGGACCGTCTAAGGTTCATTCAATCTGACCCGCTCCTTGGCTGACATCCAAACTTCTATGAGCAGATTTTTCCCCCTTACTACAAATTGAAACCAAAATTCCGGAACACTTTATGTCTTTCATCAAACATAGAAATCTCTTGGCCATGATTTCTTCAACTACTCCATTTACCACATGCTTGAAGAGAATGGCCTTCTCAGACTCCAGTTGTATATATTTTATATCAATAATATTATCCGACACATCTCTTATTCTCTGTTCTTCTCCACCGTATCTTCATGCTCTTCCTCCTCTTCCTCCTTTCTCTCCCTGTTTCAGTTGGATAATGTCTACTCTCGTTTGTTTCTAGGGGCAATGTAAAATGGTACAGCCACTTTGGAAGACAGTTTGGCAATTTCTCACGAAGCTAAGCGTAGTCTTACCACATGATCCAGCAATCAAGCTTCTAGGTATTTACCCAACTGATTTGAAAATTTCATCCACACAAAAATTGCATATGAATGTTTATAGAAGCTTTCTTCATCATCACCAAAAACTAGAAGCAACCAAGATATGTTCTTAAGAGGTGAATGGATCTTCTACAAAATACCTGACCAATCCTCCTCAAAACTGTCCAGCCCATCAAAAACAAAGAAAGCCTAAGAAACAACAAGAGGAACCTCTGGACCCATGGTGACTAAATGTAATGCAATAGCCTAGATGGGATCCTAGACCAGGAAAAGGACATTAAGGGAAACCCAGGAAATCTGGATAAAATATGAACTTTAGTTAATAATGTACCAGTATTAGCTCATTAATTGTAGCAAATGTATCATACGCATACAATGTTCATAATAGGGAAAACGGAGTGCGTGATATATAGTAATTTCTTTTTTTTTTTTTTTTTTCTTTTGAGACGGAGTCTCGCTCTGTCACCCGGACTGGAGTGCAGTGGCCGGATCTCAGCTCACTGCAAGCTCCGCCTCCCGGGTTCACGCCATTCTCCTGCCTCAGCCTCCCGAGTAGCTGGGACTACAGGCGCCAGCCACCTCGCCCGGCTAGCTTTTTGTGTTTTTTAGTAGAGACGGGGTTTCACCGTGTTAGCCAGGATGGTCTCGAACTCCTGACCTCGTGATCCGCCCGTCTCGGCCTCCCAAAGTGCTGGGATTACAGGCTTGAGCCACCGTGCCCGGCCAGTAATTTCTATACTATCTTAATTTTTCTGTAAATCTAAAACTGTTCTAAAGTGAAAAGTTTATTTTTTAAAGAATTCAGATCTGGCCAGTCGCAGTGGCTCACGCGTGTAGTCCTAGCACTTTGGAGGCTAAGGCGGGTGGATCACCTGATGTCAGGAGTTCAAGACCAGCCTGACCAACATGGAGAAACCCCCGTCTCTACTAAAAATACAAAAAATTAGCCAGGTGTCGTAGTGCATGCCTATAATCCCAGCTACTCAGGAGGCTGAGGTAGGAGAATCGCTTGAACCCGGGAGGTGGAGGTTGCAGTGAGCCAAGATCACACCACTGCATTCCAGCCTGGGCAGCAAGAGTGGAACTCCATTTCAAAAAAAAAAAAAATCAGATCTTACTTCGTGGTGGAACTTATATACCTTTCCACTATTTAAATTTGTAATAAAAGTTTAAGGTATCAAAATATGGAAAAGGAGTACATAACTTTTCAGAATAATGTTATGGAATGCTTAGCAAAAAACCTGTGTAGACCACCACTTGGCACTTTTTTTTTTTTTTTTTTGTTTTTTGTCTGTGGAGATGGAGTTTCGCTTCTGCTCGAGGCTGGAATGCTCACCAAAACCACCACCTCCCTGGTTCAAGCAATTCTCCTACCTCAGCCTCCTAAGTAGCTGGGATTACAGGCACGCTCCACCATGCCCAGCTAATTCTGTATTTTTAGCAGAGATGGGGTTTCGTCATGTTGCCCAGCCTGGTCCCAAACTCCTGAGCTCAGGCAATCCACCCTCCTCGGCCTCCCAAAGTTCCGGGATTACAGGCGTGAGCCACCGCACCCGGCCACTTAAGGCACCTTTATAGGACCCTCTGTCTGCACCCTCAAAGATGGCCTCCCTAATGGGGTCAGGCCTTTGCCATAGGGAAGTGTGTTCACAGCCTCTTATATGACTTGGATTGGTTTCTGACAAAGAAGAGACCTCATATAGTTTAAAGTATTTTTGAATTGAATTTTGAAAACATTCAAAAAAGGAAAGTCCCCAGCTTTCTATTATACTGCTTTCAATATACGTTTCAAGGAAAGAAATCCCTTAGCTTTGGACCTATTGAAAAGAAAGCCCTTTCTACTTCTTTTGAACTTGGTAATTTCTCACAGTGCTGAGAAAACTGTAAGGTGCCATCCACCCATAAAGTGTAGTTCCTAGATTCGCCCTGCAGCAGGTCTGGAAAGGGCTGCTAATGAGTGGTGCACACCCACAGACCAGGAGGAGCCCTCCCCTGCTCTCTCTGCAGTCCTGGTGACTTGGCCTCAGCGTGGCACTGAGTCAGAGCCTTGGAAAACCAGCATGGTCGTTGTGACATTACTCAGGGACTAATTTGATTTTACAAAGTTCATGTTTTCTACATTAAAGTTGTAATGGTTAACAAGCCTAATTCTTCCTTAAGCTTTTACTGTATAGACAAATCCTATTCTTCTATCTATAAATCTGGAAAATTTTATTAATCACTCTAAGGTGGCTTTCATAATTCTGTTACATTTCCATACATTTTACCTGCATGTATAAAATATATATTCAGTTGTCTTTCTGTATTAGTCAGGGTTCTGTAGAGGGACAGGACTAATAGGATATATGTATATACCAAAGGGAGTTTATTAAGGAGAATTGATTCACATGATCACAAGGTGAAGTCCCACAATAGGCCATCTGCAAGCTGAGGAGCAAGGAAGCTGGTAGTGGCTCAGTCCGAGTCCTGAAACCTCAAAAGTAGGGAAGCCAACAGTGCAGCCTTCAGTTTGTGGCCAAAGGCCCGAGAGCTACGGGTGAAAAAGCTGAAGAGCTTGGGAGTCTGATGTTCCAAGGAGGGCAGGAAGCATCCAGCACAGGAGAAAGATGAAGGCCAAGAAGACTCAGCAAGTCGGCTTCCCCCGCCTTCTTCTGCCTGCTTTATTCCAGCCGCACTGGAAGTTGATTGGATGGTGCCCACCACGCTGAGGGTGGGTCTGCCTCTCCCAGTCCACTGACTCAAATGTTAATCGGCACCCTCACAGACACACCCAGGAACAATACTTTGCATCCTTCAGTCCAGTCAAGTTGACACTTAATATTAACCATCACACTTTATTTGATTGATCTTATTAGGAATTTACCAATTTTATTAACCTTTTCAAAACGCCAACTTTTGGTCTTGTTGCTTTTCTTTAATGTTTGTTTTCTGTTTCATTATTTCTGCTCTTAATTACTATTATTTCCCTTCTTTTTTGCTTTTTGTTTTTTAGTTACCTGAGAAATTAAGATCATTGACTTTCAGCGTTTGTTTTCTAATTATATATTTAAGGTTATAAATTTCCTGTGAGCACTGCTTTAGCTGCATCTCATGAGTATACATTTTATCTTCGTTGTAAGTCTCATAAAAATATTTTCTAATTTCTGTTGTGATTGCTTCTGAACACGAGCATTGTTCAGAAATGAAATGTTAAATTTTCAAACATTGTGGGTTTTCTAGTTTTCTTTGGTGATTTATAGCTAATTTAACTGTGACCAGAGGACTCATTCTGAATCTTTCAAATCTTTCCATCAATTCTCTTTTAAGACCTTTGGTTCTCCAATGAATGAAGACATCTTCCCATGTATTTCAGCAAGTTTTTAAGAATAATAAATTAAACTCTGTAATATCTTGAATGTTCCAACACGGTTTGTAAGCTTGGATTTCAACTTAAAATCGTAAATGTAAGCCAACTTGTATTTTAAATTAGAATCACCAAGTGAATCTGTTAATCAGTCTGAGGCTGTGCTGTCCAATGCGGTAGCCAACAGTGCATGTCTTTATTTAATTTTAATTTTTAACACAATTAAATAAAACAAAATTTAATTCACCACTGAACAGCCATATCCCGAGTCATACTTCAAGTGTCCAATAGCTGCATGTGGTTAGTGACTGCCATCCTGAAGAGCACAGAATAGAACATTCTCATCACTGCAGCAAGTTCTGTTGGCCTAGACAGCACTCCCTAGGTGTTCCTGTGCAATGCTAGTCAGATTTTAGATTGACTGCTCTGGGGTCAGCAGCCCATCCTGGTCCAGTCAGCTGACAGAGTCCTGTGGCACTAGCATGGTGATGTGTGCAAACAGTACCTCATATAAGAGAGCTATTATGGGAACTCCTTAGAAAGGGATTGAGGGGAAGACAGTTTGCAGCAAACTGCCTGGAAAATGCCTGGTCATCCTTTATCATCCTTTATCTTAGTTCCTTTGTGCTGCTGTAACAAAATACCTGAGACTGGGTAATTTATAAAGAACAGAAATTTATTTCTTACAGTTCTGGAGGCTGAGAAGTCCAAGATCAAGATCAAGGGGCGGTATCTTGTGAGGGCCTTCTTGCTATGTCATTTCATGGCAGAGAGCAAGAGGATGAGAGAGTGAGAAAAGGGGGTTAAATGTACCTTTCTGATGATAAACCCACTCCCTAAATATCAGCATTAATCTATTCATGAGGGTGGAGCCCTCATGGCCTAATCACCTCTTAAAGGTCCTACATCTTCACACTGTTACAATGGCAATTAAATTTCAACATGAGTTTTGGAGGAGACAAACATTCAAGCTATAGCATCCTTCAAGGCCCCATGCCTACATCACCCCCATATGACAACTCTCCTAGCTCCTTTAGAGGGTTGTCATACTTTCTTCTGGACTCTCACAGAAGCCTCTTCAGAGTCCTCCCCATGTTGTAGTATGATTGGCATATTTCCATATCTGTCTCTGACTCTTGATCATGAACTTCCCAAAGGCTAAGGCTAAGTGTCTTTTTTGTATTTTTACCATCTTTGACCAAATATTTCCCCAGCTTCCCCGGGGACCAGTGTCCTTAATGCTTGACACAGTGCCTCATCAACGACAGATCTTGGCACATTGATGAATTAAAGGGAAATTTCTCTGAAAGATGGTGCAGTATAGAGCCAAGAATCAGAAAACCAGAATTCTGTGCTCCACTCAATTCCTATCTCTTGTACTCTTTGGCAAGTCAACCACTTCTTAGGCTTCAATTTCCTCTTCTTCATAACTTTCAGTGAAGAGGTTGATTTGGATAAGATTGTTCACTGCCCATTTGTCTTAGTCCATTTGGGTTGCTATACCAAAAATACCATCGACTGGCTGGCTTACACAATAAACATTTATTTCTTACAATTCTGGAGGCTGGAGAGTCCAAAGTTAAGACACTAGCAGATTGGGTGTCTGGGGAGGGCCTGCTTCCTGATTAATAGACAGCCTTCTTCTCACTGTATCCTCACACGGTAGAAGGGGTGAGAGATCTCTCCGGGGTTTCTTTCATGAGGGCCCTGCTCTCATTCATGAGGTCTCCACCTTCATGACTTAATTACCTCCTAAGGCCTTACTTCCTAATACCATCACACTGGGGGTTAGAATTTCAACATACCAATTTTGAGGCGGTACAAACATTTGGTTCATTGCACCATTATACATGAGTTAGCATTATATGAGCAGAGAATGTCATGGCCAGGGGAGCTGGGGAAATACTTTGTCAAAGATGATAAATGGGTATTTTTTAATATAGGGGTTCACAGAACTTTTGAAATTCTGAAGTCCATTATGGTACTCCAATAAATGAGTAGAATGTGCAGAGTTTCAGACTTATTTGATGAACCATGGAACCAGGTCGGACGTGGGTGCCTGTGTATGTGTGTGTATGTAGAGAGCACCATCATAAAGAACGGATGCTCCATGGATCATATCTTGGGAAATGGTTAACCATTTCTGCTGACCCCTGCAGAATCTTCCAGTTCTGCATTTTTATGATGATGCCTTCCAAAGTCTTACAGTCCCTGTGGCTGACTTGGACAGTGCTGTAACTGAGGACTCACAGAGCCATACACTTCACCTTCTGCTCCATCAGCCCCTGCTTCCTCATCAACCTTCCACTCCCTGCCCCACCCAAAAGAAGACATTGGAGCAGCTCTACTTCACATGTCTGTTGGTAGAGACAGGGCTGGGGTGCATGCACGCTTACCTTTGACCTCTGATAGGGAGGTAAAGTTGCTGCTAATCTGAAAGAGCAGCTGCTTTGAAAATCAAAGCGTAAGACAGGGAGAATGATTTTATTTTAATTTAAAATTGATTTTTTCAGTTCTACCACATTTCTTTCATGGTTTCATGGGTGTCAGTTTAATATATCTAGTTTGAGCAATAACTTAATATACAAGGCTTTCACACATATGAATTTCTTAAAGCAGCAACAGATTAATAATGTTATGTTATTAAGAAAGCAGCAATGAAATATTCTACAGTGTTCATATTCCATATATTATTAATGAAGACCTTTTGTGTTTTGGTGGGTCGGATACTTTATAACATGGGTGCCAAATAGATTGGAAATGTTTTTGCCTTCTTAGCAAAAAGTCCCAAATTAGGCTACATGAATAGAGAATATTTGCAACAGGTAACCAAAATGGCCATGAGGCATTGTGGGACAGGAGGTGCTGAATTTATTTCAATCTGAGATTCCAGGAATAGCAACATTCTTATGCTAAAGAACAAAACGAATAATCATGTCAGCTGCTTTGGGATAAGAAGCAGGAAAAACAGGGTTTCCTCGTGCTGTGCTAAATTGCCACATGCACTGAACTTATTAACTTATTAACTGAACTTATTAACTTATTAAAAACCAATGTTTAGGCCGGGCATGGTGGCTCACACCTGTAATCCCAGTACTTTGGGTGGCTGAGTTGTCTGGATCACCTGACGTCAAGAGCTCCAGACTAGCCTGATCAACATGGTGAAAGCCCATCTCTACTAAAAATACAAAAAAATAGCCAGGCGTGGTGGTAGTTGCCTGTAATCCCAGTTACTCGGGAGGCTGAGGTAGGAGAATCGCTTGAACCTGGGAGACAGAGGTTGCAGTGAGCCGAGATTGCACCACTGCACTCCAGCCTGGGTGACAGAGTGAGACTCTGTCTTAAAAACAAAAAAAAAGAAACCAATGTTTACTGTAGGGGTCCCCAACCCCTGGGGCTGGTACCGGTCCATGGCCTGTTAGGAACCAGGCCACACAGCAGGAGGTGAGCAGTGAATGAGCAGACATCACCACCTGAGCTCCTGCTTCTCTTGCATCAGCAGCAGCATTAGATTCTCATAGGAGCATGAACCCTATTGTGAACTGCGTGTGCAGAGGGATCTAGGTTGTGTACTCCTTAAGAGAATCTATTGCCTGATGATCTGAGGTAGAACAGTTTCATCCCAAAACCATGCCCCCATCTCATCTGTGGAAAAATTTTCTTCCATGAAACTGATCCCTAGTGCCAAAAAGGTTAGGGACTGCTGGTTTATTGTATGCCTGCCATTGGTCAACACTGTTCTCAGCACGTTGTATGCATTATAGAATGTAATTCCTTTTTTTTTTTGTGAGAGAGATTGAGTCTCACTCTGTAACCCAGGCTGGAGTACAATGGCACAATCTCAGCTCACTGCAACCTCTTCTTCCCAGGTTCAAGTGATCCTTGTTCCTCAGCCTCCCAAGTAGCTGGGACCACAGACGCATGCCACCACGCCCAGCTAACTTTTGTATTTTTAGATTGGGTTTCGCCATGTTGCCCAGCCTGGTCTTGAACTCCTGACCTTAAGTCATCAGCCCACCTCAGCCTTCCGAAGTGCTGGGATTACAGGCCTGAGCCACCGCACCCAACCATAGAATTTAATTCTTGTGGCAACTATAAGAGACACAGTCTTGATTCTCAGGAAGAAGGATGAGCACTGCTAATGGTACATGGGAGACCTGGTGCTTTGAATTTGGACAGTCTGGCCCAAAGTCCATCCTCAGACCCTCAACACTGAGGCTGGAGACCCCTGGCCTTTCAGGTCTGAGCTCTAGGTTTGGGGAAGCACCACAGATGTAGATGAGCTTCAAGTGTTTCCAGTAGTAGAACCAGTGGCCTGTGTCTCAGAGGTCCCTACATGTCTGATCAGTGGGCCCCCGAGGCAGACATGTTAGTGTGGGTGGAACATTCTAGACACATCTCCCAGGTACAGCGTGACTCTTTATTAGGGACAGCCGCCATCACTCGCTCATCTAAGAGACCACTTTGTTCTTCACAAAGCCAATGTCACCAGAGGACTGGAGACTTGTAAACAATTACACCCACATACACCCCTCCCCTCCTTCCTACACACCTACATGCATCCTCCATCCCAGTCATCAGCCCTGCACTGCCCTCTATTTTTGGGGTCCTCTCTGCACTTCCCACCATTTCTCACAGGAGACCCCCTTGACTGGCGGCATTTGGCTTATGCGTCATTAGACTTTGTCCAAAGAGCTTATGTTGCAGGCTTACCTCCTCAGGATGCCCGGTCATGCACTCAGGTGAGCAGGACGCACCCATTTCGTCCCATCTCAGATCAATAAGAGGAGGGGTTGTGTAACCCGAGAATCCCAGGACCCCATCAGTAATACAGCACTACCTGGCTTCTTCCCCACCATCACTGGGCTTTGCCAGACACATTGAAAGTTTGTAAAGCAAAACAGCATTTTTTTCCTAATCATCTGATTTAGAAAATGGAAGAAATGATATAAAATTGATTTTGCCAATGCCCTTTCCGTGCAGATACTAAGTTCAATGTAGCTGTGATGTAAATATTAATGATATTTCAGTTTTCCTGTTAAGGTTTGTTTGTTTGTTTCTTTGCAGAGGCAGTCAGGAGAGTGACTAAACGCTTATTCATTTGCAGGGTTTTTCTTTTGGAAATGAACATGCTGGCACAATTTTAATTGGGTTTTAGTTGTTGTTTTAATTCTCACAGTGATGGCTTGGCTATGTCTTTTGGGACTGCAGAGGGAAACTGGCATCTGGTGTTTGAGGATTCTGGGGATTTGCACCATATTTATGTGTAATAACTATATAGTAAATAAACAGAATGAATAATTAAGTGAATAATGAGTTTCTCAGAAAAGAAGGTTCCTCTGAAGACTTCGAGAGAAATTCTCGTGTATGTGTTCCTCCCTCTCTCCCACCCCA
>NW_016807466.1:2384506-2392716 GCF_001698545.2 Rhinopithecus bieti | reverse complement strand
CTCCCTCCCTCCCTTCCTCCCGCCCCACCTTCCCTCTCTCCCTCCCGCCCCACCCTCCCTCTCTCCCGCCTAGGGATTCCACAGTGTTCTCACTGTGTCATTGCCCCCGTGGAAACCAGCAAGGACATTTTCCAAGCCAAAGTCAAGCGTGCATAAATCGACCCAGCTAGATACAAATGAGGACGTTTCACTTTTGTATTTTCTTCCTGTTGCAAGGATGTTGGACTTATATTTGTTAGAATGATCTTTTTTAACCCTAAAGAGAGAGATTTGCCTCTTTAAAAATAAAATCCATGAGATTAAATTTCGTTAAATAGTATTTCTCTCAGGGTCTAAAAACTTGAAATTCCAGGAATTGGCTGTATCTGGTGAAATTACATAAATGCATACTAATACCCATATTAGTCAATACAAGGTGCCCTTGCTTCTAGAAGCAAGCCAGGCCTAAAGTGAATCTTCCCAGAGGTAAAACCCACTAATATCGGTAATGATCACTTCTCTCGTGTGTGTTCATCAGTTCACTCATATTTTTACTTGTCCATTCATTCATTCAGTGACCAGTCACTCATATGGCTTTGGTTTTTGTTTTGTTTTGTTTCCTGAGACAGAGTCTCGCTCTGTCACCCAGGCTGGAGTACAGTGGCGCAATCTCAGTTCTGGGCAACATCCGCCTCCCCAGTTCAAGTGATTCTCGTGCCTCAACCTTCCGAGTAGCTGGGACTACAGACATGTGCCACCACGCCCAGCTAATTTTTGTATTTTTTATAGAGATGGAGTTTCACCATGTTGGCCAGGCTGATCTCGAATTCCTGGCCTCAAGTGATCCACCCACCTCAGCCTCCAAAAAGTGCTGAGATTACGGGCGTGAGCCACCGCGCCCGGCCCACTCACACGCTTGTATTTGTCCGTTCATTCATTCATTCATTCATTCATTCACTGAGGAAGCAATTATTTACTGAGCACCCACTACATGCCAGGCCCCGTGCCAGGCTCTGGGGACAGCTGGCCGAGTAAAACCAGACCCAGTTTCTGTCCTCACAAAGCTTGCATTCTTGTCAAGATGACAATATGATCATAAAACAGATTACAACTGTGACTGCTTCTGTGAAAGAGAGTATGTCAGTCCCCTCCGGCAGCCATAACAAAATACCACAGGCTGGGTGGCTTAGACACAGAGACTTATTTTCCCACAGTTCTGGAGCCTAGAAGACTAAGATCATGGCACAGGCAGGGCTGGTGTTTCCTGAGGCCTCTCTCCTTGGCTGGCAGATGGCTGCCTTCTTATGGTGCCTTCACGTGGCCTTTCCTCTCTGTGCACCTGTCCATAGGGTCTCTTTTTGACTCTACATTTCCTCTTATAAAGACACTACTCATTGGATTAGGGCTCATCCTAGCTGACTCATTTCACATTAATTGTCTCTTTAAAGGCCCTGTCTCCAAATATAGTCACATTCTGAGGTTCTGGGAATTAGGACTTCGACATAGGAATTTTGAGGAAACCTAATTTCACCCATAACGGAGAGGTAGCTGGACAGAGATTGTAATGGGGACAGGTCAGATAACCGAGCAGGGACATAGGTAGGCTTCCCTATTCAGCGGGGATCTACAGGATGAGTAAGAGCAAATTAAACAAAGAGGAGAAAAAGGACCTTCCAGGAAGAGGGGAGAGCAGGCGCCACAGCCCTGCAGCAGGAGGGGTCGGTCACGCTAGAGAGACCAAAGCAAGAAGGCCCCGGCGGCTGAGATTCTGTGAGACAGAGCATGGGGTCCAGGACAGA
Organism: Rhinopithecus bieti; assembly: GCF_001698545.2. NCBI lineage: Eukaryota > Metazoa > Chordata > Mammalia > Primates > Cercopithecidae > Rhinopithecus > Rhinopithecus bieti. Next base: position 2,390,938 of record NW_016807466.1, on the reverse strand, counting down.
GCTGATTTTCTAGGTGGGGCACAGGCCATGCTCAGCCTCAGAGATCGTGGTCAGCAGTTTTGTCTTTTTCCAAGAGCGCTGGAAGATCACCGCAGGTTTCTAAGTGACGGCACAGGTGGAAATATCAGTCTGGCTGAAGGGCGGAGGGCAGGCATGTGGGGATCTGGGGGACGTTCCGCAGAGCATCAGATACAGGGAAATGCTGCAGACATCCAAGCAGGCAATGAAAGTGGCTTGGATTCAGGAGGTGGGACAGGATCGGAAAGAAACGAGTGGATTTGATAGATCTACGGTGGGCAGCTGATTTGATATGAGGGGCACCGGGAGACAAGAGTTGGTGGCAGGTGAGGTATGGTGGGCACTGGTGAAGGGGGAGATGACCCGTTCTTTCCTGGACTTCTGACTTCCATAACTGGATACGGAAGGTCAGTGGGGTCAAGAGCTCCAGAATAGGCCCTCGTTTGAGCTGAGTTTTAGTCATATTGACATCAGTAGACGCTGAAGGCCACTTGGCCACTTTTTGTTCTTCAACACAGATACCTCTTTCTCCAGCATGTGCCATTCTACTAGGAACACTCTTTCCTGCTTATACTTCACTGCCCATCTGCCAGCCACATCTCAGCCCATCTCAGCCCAAGGGTCAACCTTCTCAGCAGGGAAGTCTTCCTAATTTCCTCAGACTAGTCTCGGTGTTTCTTTTTTTTTTTTTTTTTTTTTTTTTTTTTTTTTTTTTGAGACAGGGTTTTGCTCTGTCGTCCAGGCTGAAGTGCAGTGATGTGATCTCAGTTCACAGCAGCCTCTACCCTCCGGGTTCAAGCGATTCTTATGCTTCAGCCTCCAGAGTAGCTGGGATTACAGGTGCATGACACCACGCCCGGCTCATTTTTGTGGTTTTAGTAGAGACGGGGTTTCACCATGTTGCCCAGGCTGGTCTCGAACTCGTGGGCTCAAGTGATCCACCCACCTCGGCCTCCCAAATTGCTGGGATTACAGGTATGAGCCACTGCACCCAACCATCTTTCATAGACTCTTATAACACACTGTACTTTTCCTTCAAAGCAATTGCTATTATTAAAATTACATAGTTATTTAAATTCTATTTCTCCTGCTAGAATGCAAAGTCTATGTTCTGTGACCATATCTGTCTAATTAACACAGCAGACAGGTGGTTCTGGAGCCAGAGTCTCTGGGTTCAAATCTTGACTGCCCTGCTTCCTAGTGGTGTAAATATGGGCAAGGTATTTCACCTTGCTGTGCCTCAGTTGCCTTGTATGTAAAATGTAGATTATAATTGTACTTCCTTCATAGAACTTTTGGGACTATTAAATGAGTTAATTAGCATAGAGTGTTTATTGCAGTCCTCGGGATGTAATAAGCACTCAGTAAAAGTCAGCTATTATTATTCATCACTGTATCTCTAACTACTTGATGGATGGATAATCAGATAGATGGATGGACTAATGAATGGATGGGTGGAAGGATGGAAAGATAGGTAAAGATGGCAGGAAATAAAATACGGTCTTTACTAAGTTATATTGATTGAACATAGTGGAAATGCAAGGAAGCCCAAATGGTATTGTGAAAAGAGGGGATGGCCCATACTTTACAACATAATTACATTTCAAGATATTGAGCTCCCTTAAGATAAACTTCGCCTGTATGGTTACTTTCAGGCAGAGCCTTAAGTCATCTCCATCAAGACTTCTTCAAAGATAAGCCAAGTTATTTGTCACTTGACTTCAATAGAGGGGGAAAAATCACCACAAACCAACCATCCCCTTAATTAAAAACTGTGCATTTCCCAATTTAACTGATTTTTAAAAAAAGATATAATCTAAAAGCTGAGTTTAATCTGATTTAAACAATCAATTGATTCATTGGCTTATTCAGTTTCGTGTTTCTCCCCCAAATGATAATGGAATTCCTACTGTGTGTCAGACACTGTGATAGGTACTGGGTAGTTACAAAGTCAAATAAGATATTGTCAGGCCAGGCACCGTGGCTCATACCTGTAATCCCAACACTTTGGGAGGCTGAGGTGAGAGAATCACTTGAGCCCAGGAGTTCAAGACCAGCTTGGGCAACAAAACGAGACCCTTCCTCTGCAAAAAATTAAAAGAATAAAAAATTAGCCAGGCATGGTGGCACACGCCTGTAGTCCTAGCTACCCCGGAGGCTGAGGCGGGAGGATCACTAGAGCCCAGGAGTTTGAGGTTGCACTAAGCTGTGATCATGCCACTGCACTCCAGCCTGGATGACAGAGTGAGACCCTGCCTCTCAAAAAAAAAAAAAAAAACTAAATAAAAAAACAACAAAACAAATAAACAAAACATATTGTCGTCCTCAAGGAGCTTAAGATCTAAATAAACTTTATAAAAAACATAAGTAAATTTATGATAGCTCTACCTGATCAAAATAAACAAATGCAGAAGCACAAGCTGTTTTCTGAACAGGAGAAGCAGCCTGTTACGGCTCAACCCCACTCTAACCCCAGCTCTGCCCTGGCTTCGATGGTGGGGCCTCTGGGGAGGATGGCCAAAGCTGCTCAGTCCCAGATGGAGGGTATTTTCATTACTGTCACTATATTTATGAAAGTAACTCATGTCTGGTATCTCCTTTTCACCCAGAGAATTCTCTTTGTGTAATTTATTACAAAATTCAAGGCCATTTCATTGGGGGAAACACGCCGTGTCATTATTACAACAACTCCCCTGTTTTGTTCAGTTTTGAAACAGACAATCTAAAGACTATTTTTAGCTCAGTCAAGTGAGATTATTTGTTTCCTTATTATGAGAAGTTTTTCCTTCAGACTCTAGTTAACATGAATTTTATGCTCACTTATTATGTCACATGCTCCAATTCAATTTATTTTAAAGCGATTCTTTGGGGTAAACTGTAAAGCTAATTTGAATTGATTCTTTAGAGATTCCATTTTAAATGAAGTGCTATAAAAATTGGCAGACAAAGTGAAAAAATGGAATTGAATTTTCTTCTTCGGCTACTCATTGGATTCAGAAATCTTGCTTTTCGACACTGCCAAGGGTTTTGATATGTTTTATGCAATTTTCATAACATTTATCTTAAACTCCACTGCCTTTGGTTTGGTTGTTCAACTGCAAAATGGTTTCCTGGTATTTCCATATAAGAAAAGCAGAGTTTTGCTACAGGAAAAAAATTAGTGTTTTGATACAAACTTTCTACCATCTACTATGGTACCCATCTATAAAACATCTGGTGTGAGGCAGGTGTTTTAATTCTGGAGTGAATATCTAGCACTTGTGGACAAACTTGTTAAGGGGAGTGTGGAATAAAACCGCATCTCCAACTTCCTCCCACTTTGTCCTGTTTATTTGTCTTTCTTTCAAAGTTGATGGATTTCCAACTTGAGGAAAGTGTGGAAATAATAGGCAAGAAGCCTGATGACTTAATTTCCTGTCCCTCACAGACCCCAAGAAGCACTCCTTGTTCCTGAGAATAGTAGGCTCCAAGCTAATCAGAAACAGCCATCGCTGGTGGGGACCGGGGCCCCGGGATTGGTCCGTCTGACTGCAGTTGATGATTTACATCCTATTATTAAGAATCTAATGGGAAATACATCAAAAACACATGTCTGCCATTTCATTTTGAGACATGCTTGTTTTCTTTGATGTATTTTTTAAAGGGAGTTTTATTTCACACTCATCTTTTCCCTTGAATTCCCTATACAGCCACTATCTTTCCTATTGACCCAGCTGGTAAGCTCATCGCCCGCTGACCAAGGGTCTTCGCTCGCTTTGGCTCTGCTGCCATTGAATATAGCACTGAGTACTCGGAGTGATTTCCCCAGACTCAGGTTGGCCTTGAAAGCAACAAATCATTGTTGCATGAGTTTTTGTTCTGATTACAGAGACGATAATCATGTGAAGTGAATGCAGGTGTCATTAGGGTTTCGGCAAAAGGAGCAGACCCAAGACCGACTTCTCCTTCAGACACACGATGTCTGCAGCCCCAGATACTGGCAGGGCCCAATTTTAATTATAATTTCTTTTACGATTGGAGGAAAATGAGTATAATAGTGAATACATAATAATGAATCCAGCCTAGATAGTATTTTTTATACCAACATAGTTATAAAATATAATTGGGGGGGCGGGGAGGAGTCTCACTCTGTCGCCCAGGCTGAAGTGCAGTGGCCTCCCGGGTTCAAGCGATTCTCCTGCCTCAGCCTCCCTAGTAGCTGGGATTACAGGCACCTGACACCATGCCCGGCTAATTTTTGTATTTTTAGTAGAGATGGGGTTTCACCATGTTGGACAGGCTGGTCGTGAACTCCTGACCTCAGGTGATCCACCCACCTCGGCCTCCCAAATTGCTGGGATTACAGGCGTGAGGCACCACACCTGGCCTAAACTATAATATATATATTTTTAATGTTTTCACAGTAGAAGAAGGTCCATGAAGGCAAAGTGGCTTAACGCATGGAAGTCGTAATTCATCTCTGAGCAGAACTGCTGTGATTAACATGGAATAAGGGACTGAGTTTGAGGATTGGCTTTTCTGTGACTGTGGAAGCTGATGGAGAGGCCTCAGCAGAGCCGCTAGACCTCTGCCTCTGGAGATGGGGTGGAGGTTACCCTAGGTCACAAAGCCAGCAGTTGAGAAAAAAAAGCCGGATGTGAAGGCAGTGGTTCTCAACCTGGGATGATTTTTTGTCCCCCAGAAGACATTTGGAGATGATGTCTGGAGACAGTTTGGGTGGCCACAACTTAGGTGAGAGTGACTACTATCTAGTGAGAGGAGGCCAGGGACGCTGCTAAACACTGCAGTGCATGAGACAGCCTCTGACCACAAAGAGTTATCTGGATTGAAAGAGCAACAGTGCTGAGGCTGAGAAACCCTTATGTGAAGAAAGGCCACAACCTGTAAGCCATGTCTGCCTCTTGCAGCCCCCTCAGTGATGGGATAACCCAAAGCAGGAGTTGCCGTCCCTTATCATTGAGCAACACTTGCACCTGGGAGGATTTGGCGATGCTGAAGAGGGATATGGGGCAGCTGCTGAGGAACTGCAGGGCTGGCTGCCCCAAGCCACTGGGTGAGTCAGCAGATCAGTGGCAACGCACTGGAGCTACAGTAACAATGCACAGTGCCCCGCACCCACCTGCAGAACATGAGAGCTGCTGCTTCACTTCCACTTTCCATATCTCATGCAAATTTCTCTCCTGGTCAGCCCTAACTTGAAACCCTACAGGGAAGGAACTCTAGAAAATGTAGTTCCAGATTCACTAAGTTGCCATAGTCCAAGCCCCCCACAGTAGACCCTGAGCGGCTCTGCTCACCAGCACTTTATACCTGTGAAGCAGTGTTTTCTTCATCTCACTCCAGACTTTGCATGCATTGAAATTGGATGTGCTATTGCAATTGTTTTAATTCACAAACACCTGGTGTGCTTTAGACTGCTGGTTGTGCATCCACATCTTTCTTTCAGAAATAGAGTTGTGGCTGGACACACAGCTCCCCAGCCAGAGCCACGTCCCAGCTTCCCATGCAGTTAGGGGTGGCCGTGTCACTGCTACTTATCACATGCACGCTTGGGCAAGTGGGTGTGCCAGCTCCAGAGCTGCACCTGTGGACTCCAGCTGCACACTCCTCCACGTGCTTTTCCCCTTCCCATCAGCAGGAACCCAAATCTGAGGCAACCCAGCTTCAACCACACAACCACAAGAGCAGAACAGCAGGATGGAGAGATCTTGGAGGTTTTACACCCTGAAGCACCCGCATTGTACTCTTCTTTTTTCCTAAGGAGTTCTGAGTGAGCTTCTTAGTCACTTAGGTCATGAATAACAAAAACAAACTGAGGCCAGATGCAGGGTCTCACACCTGTAATCCCAGCACTTTGGGAGGCCAAGGCAGGAGGATGGCTTGAGGTCAGGAGTTTGAGACCAGCCTGACCACCCTATCAAGACCTTGTTTCTAACAAAGGAAGGAAAGAAGGAAGGAAGAAAGGAAGGAAGGAAGGAAGCGAGGGAGGGAGGAAAAAGAGAGAGGAAGGAAGGGAGGAAGGAAGGAAGGAAAAAGAGAGGAAGGGAGGGAGGGAAGGAAGGAAAGAAAGAAGGAGGAAGGAAGGGACGAAGGAAGGAAGGAAGGAAGGAAAAAAAATAAATCAAAACTGGCCGGGCGCGGTGGCTCAAGCCTGTAATCCCAGCACTTTGGGAGGCCGAGACGGGCAGATCACGAGGTCAGGAGATGGAGACCATCCTGGCTAACACGGTGAAACCCCGTCTCTACTAAAAAATACAAAAAAACTAGCCAGGCGAGGTGGCGAGCGCCTGTAGTCCCAGCTACTCGGGAGGCTGAGGCAGGAGAATGGCCTGAACCCGGGAGGCGGAGCTTGCAGGGAGCTGAGATCTGGCCACTGCACTCCAGCCTGGGCGACAGAGCGAGACTCCGTCTCAA
>NW_016807466.1:2364197-2383941 GCF_001698545.2 Rhinopithecus bieti | reverse complement strand
AAAAAAAAAAAAAAAAAAAAAAATCAAAACCAATTGAAATTGGCTGGACACAGTGGTTCATGTCTGTAATCCCAGCACTTTGAGAGGCTAAGGTGAGAGGATAGCTTAAGCCCAAGAGTTTGAGACCAGCCTAAGCAACACAGTAAAACCCTGTCTCTACAAAAAATACAAAAATTAGCCAGCCATGGTGATGTTCAGCTATGATTCCAGTTACTCAAGAGGCTGAGGCAGGAGGATTGCTTGAGCCTAGGAGTTTGAGGATGCAGTGAGCTATGATGGTGCCATTGCACACTCCAGCCTGTCTCCTTTTAGAGACAGTAAGACCCTGAAAAAAAGGGAAAGGAAAGGAAAGGGGAAAGGGGAAAGGAAAGGAGAAAAGAAAAGAAAGAAAGAGAAAGACTGAAATTCACTGAAGCAGAAAAGGGAATGTATTGCTTCCCGTATTTGGGAAGTTCAGGCTAAGAGTTTCAGGCATAACTAGATCTGAGGGTTCAAAGTATGTCATTAGGATTCTGTCTCCCAACATTGGCTTCCAGCAGGAGTCCAGGGAAGATGGCTTTGAGAAGTTCCAGGCTCACAATTTCCTTCTAGCTCATGACCCAGGAGAAAGCAGGAGCTTCTCTCTCTCAAGGCATACTTAGCTATGAAGAGGAAATGCGGGAGGGTCCCTCTGGGGTTACAGGCTCACCCTGAACCAATCACTGCAAACTTCAGAAGAAGGGAGATTAGAATGAACCTGTAAAATCAGTAGCTGTTACGGCCCACTTGGGAAGTTAACCAACATTACGAGGCAGTGAAGACAGTGCTGGTGGGGGGTAAAATCAGGAAGCTACAGCTGAGGTTCAGGAGAAGGCAAACCATTCTCAGCTGAGGTCGTTAGGAATGCCTTCGTAGGAGAGGTAGGATCTGAGTTGGGCGTTGGCAGGCCTAAAGTTTAAAAATGGATAAAGAAGAAAATACCGTACTTTCGTTCCTGATCATTTTCTAAGGCTCAAGGAAGCTAGCAGCCCAGGGGGATGTAAAGGATCGTGTTGGTTTTCTTCCCTTTGCCACTGGTTCAGGACGAGAAGCGTTTTTCTTTGATCTTCGAATTCTTCCAGAGACTGACAGAAAGGGGAGAATTTGGATAAAATCTCCAGCACAGGCACTCACATGTAAAGCAGGAGGAAAATGCTGTGCTTCTCCCCAACCTGAGGAACAGCTGGTAAGTGTAACTGGCAGTTTCCTTAATCAGTCCAGAAAGGCTTGTTATATAAATAAATGATTCAAATAGGAAGTGACTTACCTTAGGAAACATGCCTCGCTCTTTTTGGTTTTTCATGTTCCTAGAATGGTTTCTTTCAGGTTTGGGGTAGAATAGCTTGTAATTTTAATATACATTTATTAATTCTAAAACTGTCTAGTGTTGGGATTTTGGAATACATTTTTATGAGGATTCAAGTTGCATAATAATTTTCCAACCAGCCAGGCTAGCAGAGCCAAGGACTCAATTCTTTAGGACAGGGGTCGGTCCTTTTGTCTGTAAACGTCCTGTGCCAACCAGGGTGCTGTTGGCTGGGTTCAGGGGTGTGGTAACTGATTTGACCTTAAAAGGTGCTGGAGGTGATGATGGTGACTATGCTACTGCTGCTGCTGATAGCAACTATTGATCTCACAGGTGAGGCAGTTACAATATAAACCCCATCCTCTTTATTCTAAGGGAACCATTGCACTCTCTTTGTATGATGGATGATGGATGACGGTTAGATCAGATCAGAGATTTATTGTTTCCTACTTGTTGGTGATGTAATGATGACTTTAGGCACAAAGCTCTTTTCACTGATAGGCAAGTCTGCCCCTTCATGCAGGGAGTGGGAGATACCCTCATGTTTGGTTTAGGCTGAGTCTCTTCAGACCAGTTTGTCTTTAGAGCCCATTGGAAGCAGTACAGCAGCTCAGTATCTGTCATCTGTTCCCGCAGTGGGCCGCGGGGATGGGGCATGTCTTTTCTATGAGAACTGTAATGAATCATATAGGGGGAATCCTGACTTGAGGTGAGTAGAGGCATACAATTAGTTAATTGCATCGATTTTACCGGTGGATTGCTCCCTATCTCAGTTCCCATACATTGCCATGTAGCTTTCAGTGTCTCTTATGGCGGGAATACACTTCTCTGCTCCACTGATATTGGACTTGGCACCATGACTTGCTCTGGTCAATGAGATGCAAGCAGAAGAGAGTCTGTGCGGGTAGGAGTTGAAGCTTTGGAGGCTCCACCCTTGCTTTCTCATGTATTCCTTTCCCTCTACCATGGGAATGGCATGTCCCGATGGGCGCGGCTCTTTCAGCCTGGCAATGTGAGTGAGAAATACATACTTGTTTTTGTGAGCCATTGAGATATTAGGGCCACTTGTTACAACACATAACCTAGTGAAAGCTGACTGACACAAATGGTCACTTATTGTCCTGGTCATTCTTGTGAAAAATGGTCGAACTCTTAAACGTGTGGCTATAGACTGAGCTTGTAACAACTCTAGAAAACATCCTAAATCAAAGAAAACGAACGAACTACAGTCAGATTAAACCAACAGTAACAAGAAGCCAATTTTGTATATAAAATTTGCAAAGGCTATAAAAATAATAGCATTAGAAGAGTATACCAGAAACAAGCATTCTTAGACATTGTTAGTGGAGGTAGAATTAGAACCACGATGCTAGAGATAAATTCAGGAGCAGTACTGATACCAGTAAGAGATGGTATTGATAGAGTGCCTTTATGTGCCAGGCACTACTATTTTAAGTTTTATTGACTTTACTTGAATTAATAAAATTGATTTACATGTACTAACTTAATTCTTATAATCATCTTGCAGGGAAGGTATTATTATTAAATATATATATATTTCAAAACCCTTAAAAATGTTTCTTTGCTCTCTGATGCACATCTGGGAGTTTATCCTGAGGAAATAATTAAAGATGAAGTGAAAAAGTTTTATCTAAGAATGTTCGTGGCAGAATCGTTCATAACTGTGAAACTCAGAAGCAATATAAACATCCAGAAAATGGGAATCTTTTAAAAAAATTGAACACTTTAAAAGTGATATAAAAATATATGGTGGACATGAGAAGACTTTTATTTCCATTAAATAAAAAAAGCAGCTTAGTGGCAGGGGACAGTGACTCACATCTATAATCTCAGCACTTTGGGAGGCGGAGGCAGGGGGATCACTTGAGGTCAGGAGTTTGAGACCAGCCTGGCCAATATGGTGAGATCTTGTCTGTACTAAAAATAAAAAAAAAATTAGCCAGGCATGCTGGCACGCGCCTGTAGTCCCAGCTACTAGGGAGGCTGAGGCAGGCGAATCACTTGAACCCGGGAGGCAGAGATTGTGGTGAACTGAGATTGCACCACTGCACTCCAGCCTGGGTGACAAGAGTGAAACTTTGTCTCAAAAATATATATATAATAAAATTAAAATAAAATAAAATGTTTTTTAGAAAAGCAGTTTAGTGAAAAATGCAGCATAGACCTGCATTGTCTAATACAATAGCCACCAGCCACGTGAGCACTTAAAACATGACTAGTCTGGGCCGGGCGCGGTGGCTCATGCCTGTGATCCCAGCACTTTGGGAGGCCGAGGTGGGCGGATCACCTGAGGTCGAGAGTTCGAGACCAGCCTGACCAACATGGAGAAACACGGTCGCTACCAAAAATACAAAATTAGCTGGGCATGGTGGTGCATCCCTGTAATCCCAGCTACTCGAGTGGCTGAGGCAGGAGAATCGCTTGAACCTGGGAAGAGGAAGTTGTGGTGAGCCGAGATTGTGCCATCGCACTCCAGCCTGGGCAGTGAGAGCAAAACTCTGTCTCAAAAAAATATCTATATCTATATCTATATCTATATGACTAGTCGGAACTGAGAAGTGCTGTAAGTGAAGGCAGTATGGAAATAAAATAATATGAAAATATTTCATTAATAATTTTTATATTGATTGCAGGGTTGAAATGTTAATATTTTGGGGCATATTACTAACATTAATTTCCCCTGCTTTTTTTGTACTTTTAAAAAATGTGGCTACTAGAAAAAGTTAAAGTTTCATATGTGGCTCATATTTATTTTAGGACTTGTGACCACATAGTTTCTGTTACAACTGCTCACCTGCCTTGTAAGTCACAGCAACCACAGATGACATAGAAATGAATGGACATCACCGTGTTCTAATAAAACTTTATTTATAAAAGCAGACAGCCAACCAAGAGGGCTATAGTTTGCTTAACCATAGTCTAGACCAGAGTTTCTTAACCTTGGCCCTTTTGACATTTGGGGTTAGGTAATTTGTTGTTGCTGAGGGCTGGTCTGTGCATTTTAGGGTGTTTAGCAGTATCTCTGGCCTCAACCACTAGATGCCAGTATCACCACCTGCCCTGGTTTTGACAACCTAAAATGTCTGCAGACATTGCTGAATGTCTTCTGCTGGGGAAAAATCACCCTGATTGAGAACCACTGGTCTAGTTCATATGCTCTGGTTTCCGAGAAAACAAAAATGGTGTGCGTGTGTAGTGTTCTGGATGGGTACACACCAAGGTGCAGGGGTTACATGTTTGCTTTTTTCCCCGTCTTTTCATTTTTCTGCATTTTCTAAATTAAGCATAGGTTATTTATTTAATATGTAAAAAAGAACAATTGTGGGGCCGATTGTGGTAACTCAGGCCTGTAGTCCCAGCTACTTGGGAGGCTGAGATGGGAGGCTTGCTTGAGTCCAGGTGTTCTAAATGAGCCTGGGCAACATAGAGAAATCCCACTGCAAAAAAGGTAGGGGGAGAGGGGCAAATAAATAAATAAAACAATTGTGTAGAAAAGAAAGCCAAAAAGACAAAGATAAAATGAGACTACAGAAATAAATCCACGCGTAGAAAAGAAAGTGAGAGTTGGGGGAGAATGCTACTTCATCCCCAGAAGACAAGTTCTCTACTTGGCCAGGCCCTCAACTGCCACCGCAAGATGTAATATCAAGGGCAGCAGATGTGGTTGGGCCAGTAAACTGATCTCTGAGTTGATGGGTTTGGAAAAATACATCTGTCACACTGGAGTAGGCAGGCCCTTGCTTGGTGTGGTGTAACTATTTACCGAAAGGAAGCAGGCTTGATTTTGATGCACACACCACACCTCCTCAGGTGTAAGGCATGCTGGGACCTCCCCTGCTTGAGTCCACCAGGGAAAGGAGGAAGTAAGGAGTTAGACAAGGTTTCAGAATGAAAAATTAAAACGCTGACTGTACTGAACTACTTCTCAGAAAAGCCCGGCAGTAACATTTTAGCAGCTAAAAAGTCAGTGCCAATTTACTGATATTTAAAATTCATGTTATTATAAATCAATTATAATTATAAGTAACATTTACTTTGTGCTTACCATGCGCCGGGCAGTGTACCTCATTTAATCTTCCTTAATCTTCCTTATAGTGGTGAAAGGTAGGTGCTGTGTAGGATAGCTTTCCAGTTGTGGAACCCGAAGCTCGGAGATGGTAAGTTATATGCCTAAGAGCCACAGCTAGCAGTAGACGGAACCAAGGCTGTAGGCCACTCTCTGAGTTGACAAGTCATGCCCCTGTGATCTAAACTACAAGGGTGTACATTTTCTCTTGGGATTCAAGTTCTTATTTTGAATGAAAAATATATAATTCCTAAGAATTATGGTTTTTGGAATTAGTCCTTCCCAGGAAAAAAAAAATTGCTCACTGTCGTCATGGGTGAGAAGCTAATAAACATGTCAAGTTCAAGTGTAGTTTGAAAAACTTAATGAAGAGGTGGAGAGAGGTGAGGCAAAGGTCTAGGCAGGAAGTGACCCTCAAAGCTGGGTGGCCTGATACTGGAATCTGGGTGGTGGGTCCATGAGAAAAGGGCCCTAGCCAGTGGTGTCTGGAGAGATTGAGGGCATGGCAGAGAGAGACTAGACTCCATAGAGAGGGTGTTGGCAAGAGCTGGACAGGCCGCCATCATGGAAGAGGGGTGCTGGGAGGGAAACTGATTCAGAAGTGCGGTTCTCTGGTGTGCAGGCACAGAAGTGCCAAGCAGCAACCCTACAGCAGGACCATGGACATTAACTCACTGACGGCACTGTGTGGGAGTCGGTCAGCCCCAGAGCGGGGCTGAGCTGGCAGATGAAGGGTAGAGATGATGCCAGGTGTCTGGAGTAGGGAAGGCAGGTGTAGCAGAAGCTGTGGATGGCCCCCAATGCCTGTTCTTCCCTTCTGCCTTGGTACTAGAGCTCCCAAATTTTATTACTAACTGGGCACATGGCCACCAACCTCCCTTGAAGCCCAGTGTGACCATGCCCTTCTTCTCCTGCTAGCCTTCCTCTGGTAGGGATGCAATGGCCAGAACTCCAGCAGCCATTTGAGACCGTGAGGTGGGTATGGCATGGTGGCTCATGCCTGTAATCCCAATGTTTCTGGACACTAAGGTGGGAGGATCGCTTGAGGCCAGGAGTTGAGATCAGCCTGGGCAACCAAAGTATAAATGCACCTACAGAAATTGTTGATCCACACAATGTAATAAGAATGTTGAAAACCAGGTGTGGTGGCTCATGCTTGTAAGCCCAGCAATTTGGGAGGCTGAAATGGGAGGATCACTTGAACCCAGGAGTTTGAGAACAACCTAGGTAACATAGCAAGAGCCCGACGCTACAAAAAAAAAATAAATAAATAAACTAGGTATGGGGGTGTGTGCCTGTAGCCCTAGCTACGTTGGAGGCTGAGGTGGGAGGATTGCTTGAGCCAGGAGGTTGAGGCTGCACTGCTGTGAGCTATAATTGAGCCACTTCACTACAACCTGGGTGACAGAGTGACATCCTGTCTCAAAAAAAAAAAAAAAAAAAGACCATGAGGTGGGTACTGTTGTTGCAATTGGTGGAGTGAGAACATGGAGACTGGCTTCCTAGTGTTTGCAAAACTGCCAGGTACCAGGGCAGTCTCCCCTCTGCTCCCTTCCAGACTTGGTTTCTATTAGACAATTACATGTGTATCTTGTTAAATTTATTATTATTTATGGTTTTCTGTCATTTTGAATCAAGCTGAAGTTAATTTTTTTTTTTCTTTTTTTTGAAACGGAGTCTCGCTCTGTCACCCAGGCTGGAGTGCAGTGGCCGGATCTCTCAGCTCACTGCAAGCTCCGCCTCCCGGGTTCACGCCATTCTCCTGCCTCAGCCTCCCGAGTAGCTGGGACTACAGGCGCCCGCCATCTCGCCCGGCTAGTTTTTTTTTTTTTTGTATTTTTTAGTAGAGACGGGGTTTCACCGTGTTAGCCAGGATGGTCTTGATCTCCTGACCTTGTGATCCGCCCGTCTCGGCCTCCCAAAGTGCTGGGATTACAGGCTTGAGCCACCGCGCCCGGCCTAGCTGAAGTTAATTTTAACTAACTTGGCAAGGAGTGACATTTTCTTTGTTTTTATTTATTTATTTTTATTCTTATATTTTTTGAGATGGAGTTTCACTGTTGCTCAGGCTGGAGTACAGTGGTGCGATCTTGGCTCACTGCAACCTCTGCCTCCCGGGTTCTAGAGATTCTCCTGTCTCAGCCTCTCAAGTAGCTGGGATTATAGGCGCCTGCCACCACACCCGGCTAATTTTTGTATTTTCAGTAGAGACAGGATTTCACCATGTTGGCCAGACTGGTCTCAAACTCCTGACCTCAGGTGATCTGCCTGCCTCAGCCTCCCAAAGTGCTGGGATCACAGGCGTGAGTCACCACACCTGGCCTGTTTTTATTTTTGATTCAGGGGATATATGCACAGGTTTGTTACAAGGGTATATTGCGTGACGCTGAGGTTTGGGCTTCTGTTGATCCCATCACCCAAATATTGAACATGGTACCCAATAGGAAGTCTTCCCAGCTATTTTCCCCTTCCTCCCACCCCTCTTTTGGAGTCTCAGTGTCTATTGTTCCCATCTTTATGTCTGTGTGTCCCCATGTTTAACTCTCACTTATAAGCGAGACCATGCAGTATTTGGATTTCCGTTTCTGCATTAATAGGACTGACATTTTCTAATGCTGACCTTAGAAAGCTGGCTCCCCCTCCCAACTCCCTTCCTATAGCATAGATTCTATATAAACTCATTCTAGTTTGAATTAATAGGAATTTAAAGTTACTTTAAGTGAATGAGCGCAAACACATTCACAAACCTGAATATTCCAGAACATATTGTAATTGCTGCAGTTGTTCCAGTTCAGGTCCTCATCCACTCCCGTCCCATCCACTCTCCCACCCACCCACCAGGGTCTCAAGGTACATGTACAATAGAAGGAAAAACTTACTTTACAAATAGAGTGCTCTTCTCCCCAAGAAAATTCAGAGTCACAGCCATCATTACCATTTCCTCAGTTTCGTACTCCATTCCAATACCTGCAGTGATGATCCGCAGCTCACACTCTGTCTTCCATTCCTCCCTCTGACAAAGCTTAGTTCCTGCTCGCCTCCCTAGGTGCCCTGAATCCCAGCCTCTCCTGCCTTCTCTAGGACTGAAACCCAATCCTCATCTCATTTCCTGCCTGTAAAACAACCGCTTCCCACAACCATTCATTATCCCCATCAGCAATTAACCTTTTATCGTGTGTTTGTTGATACCACAATTCTGGGGTATGTCATAAAGGTGTGGTTGTAGGCATGGATCCTCAGGAAATAGACTTTGAGATAGATGTTTCTGGGGGAGAGTTTTGGGGGAAACCTGCACAAGAATGAAGGAAGAAGGACTGGATAGTTCAAGAAGTTGAACTTCTTGGCAATTGTGAGAGAGGGCTCAGCTCACCCCACAGGGACCTCCAAAGATGGCTGGTCCTTCAGAGATGTCTGGGATTGAGGCAAGGGACTGAGTGCCTTAGTCCTTTGAGTCCTTTGTGTCTCCAGGCAGCACATTCCAGTTCCCACTACAGATGCATTGAAGGATTTTGGCTGGTTATGGTGAGACTTCTCAGGGTGGTTGAGTGGCTACCTACAGGGTCTAATACTTCATCTCCGAGGCCCAGAACATGAATTTTCCTTATATGTCCATAGCTGATCAGTCTTTCTATGACAAATCATACTAATTAAATTTAGACAAGACAAATGAATACATGACAAATAGATTTGTTTACAATGAGATTGTCTCTTCGCGCAATCAAAATGCTTGTGTTCCCACATATTCTCACAAGTGGGAGCTGAATCATGAGAACACACGGACACATGGTGGGGAACAACACACACTGGGGCCTGTGTGGGGAGGGTATGGAGAGGGAGAGCATCAGGAAGAATAGCTAATGGATGTTGGGTTTAATACCTAGGTGATGGGTTGATCTGTGCAGCCAACCGCCATGGCACACGTTTACCTGTAGAACAAACCTGCACACCCTGCACGTGTAGCCTGGAACTTAAAAGCTGATGGAAAAGAAAGTTTGTGTTCTTTATTTCTAATATCCATTTCCCAGTATCAACACAGGGGAAAGATGGTGGCAGTGTAGAGGTCTAAAAGTCATTAAGTTGGCCAGGTGCAGTGGCTCACGCCTGTAGTCCCACCACTTTGGGAGGCCGAGATGGGCGGATCACGAGGTCAGGAGATTGAGACCATTCTGGCTAACACGGTGAAACCCCATCTCTACTAAAAAATACAAAAAAACTAGCTGGGCGAGGTGGTGGGCACCTGTAGTCCCAGCTACTCGGGAGGCTGAGGCAGGAGAATGGCGTAAACCTGGGAGGCGGAGCTTGCAGTGAGCGGAGATCTGGCCACTGCACTCCAGCCTGGGTGAAAGAGCGAAAAAAGAAAAAAAAGAAAAAGTCATTAAGTCCAAGTTAAAGCAGGAAGTCAGCATGGTCCAAGAAATCTCTCTGTCAGAAGAAAACTCGAAGGTATTCGATGCTTCAGATGGAAGGAGTAAGAAGCGAGAAAATATTCGTGATGTGGCAAGGACAAAATATGTTTCTTCTCTCTACAAAAAAAAAAAAAAAGGTCTAGGAAAAACTCAGAACGGTACAAGAAAATCATGGTCCAAATAGAGGCAAAATAAAATGAATCGTAATTTTGAGCAACTGCAGGGATGTAATAAAAGAAAATCAATTTGGCTGTGCTCCTGGGAACATACTCCTTTGAGCCACCCAAAAGGTGGTGACATTGAACCCGAGAGGAAGAAGTGTGGTCCTAACGTAGTCCTTGGCTCTCCAAGGAACAATATTTACCTGCTCACAATAATGTTAATGCAGTTCATTGGCTTTGAACTAGTAGAATTAACCCGTAAACCAAGCACAGAGGACTCATCACGATTGCAGAACAGAATGAAATGTTACCAGTCAGAACAATGGAAAGACAAAGATCAAGCTGAAAGAAGTTGAAAGGGGAAAGTGGGGGAGCTGATATCTCCACCTCATACTGTGTGGAGTTAAGAAATATTGTTGAAAGCTCATGGAATGAGGCCAAACATGGTGGATTATGCCTGAAATCCCAGCACCTTGGGAAGCTGGGGCAGGAAGACCACTTGAGGCCAAGAGTTTGAGACCAGCCTGGGGAATATAGCAAGACCCTATCTCTCCAAGAAGAAAAAATTAAAAATTAGCCAGATGTGTTGACACGTGCCTGTGATCCCAGCTACTTGGGAGGCTGAGGCAGGAGGATTGCTTGTTCTCAGGCGTTCAAGGCGGCTGTGATCCATGTTCACACCACTGCACTCCAGCCTGGGTGACGGAACAAGGTCCTGTCTCAAAATAAATAAATAAATAAGTTCATGGAGTGAGAACTGGAATTTTAAGTATATTACTTAAAATTATGTTAGTAACCAATGGAAGGATTAAAAATAATACTAAAACCACCAAACTTTGGAATGGAGAAGGGGAAGTGGAGGCAGAGTTAGTAGATGTTTACCTTTCAAAATAGGTAGACCATGTACACCATTGGTAAATTATGAAGCAGAAGAGTAAGCATATGATTTAAGGTTATGGAGGTAACCATCAGAAAAAACAAAAACAGAAGCAGTCAAGCGGTTGGCTTTGGAAAGCAGCTGCAAGTGGAGACGATATGGGAGGTAGAAGGTTACTTCTGTAGCATTTTATTTTTTCATCCTATGCATGTATTTCTTGCAAATTATGGAAAACAGGTATGATTTTAAAAATCACCGGGCAGAGTTTAATTACTAATCAAAAGGAGGTTTGGCAAGTATAGACTCAGAAAGATTTAGGGGGTAGGTCTCTTATGTTCTAGAAAATCCCGGTGAAATCCTATTCTCCAGCAATGGAGAACACATTTTTGGTGCTCCTCCTAATTTCAGGACCTGTCTCTACTGAAAAGAAGTGGGTCCACACAGACACATATAAATGTGCGGGACTCTTTCACGAACCTCTGCTTTGTGTCCCGACAAGACAGATCAATGTCAGAGGACCACCTCTGACTTCTCCCCGAGCTAGCTCATTCACTCCTTTGTTGCTCAAAATAGGGAATAACTGGAGCCATGGTCCTAATGGTGGTAGCACATTAGACTTTCTTGTGGAGCTTTAAAAATATACCCTTGCCCAGGCACCACCCCAGACCAATTAAATCTGCGGCCCCGGCTTTGGTACTTTTTTAGTTTAAAAAAATTCCCCAGGTGCTTCTGTTGTGCGGTTGGAATTAGAAGCGCAGCTGGAATTGAGAGGCCCAGTCCAGTCATTCTGTGCTGCTCATCAGACGACTGAAGCAGGTCACCTGGAGGTAGCCCACAATTCCTTCATCATCGCCGTTTTTGGAGAGTGATCATACCCGACTTTTCCACAGTTTCTCACTGCCCATTCACTGCCCAAGCCCTGCCATATGGCTCCCCTGCTGCCCACGTCTCTGGGAACTGCCTTTCCTCATTCTCTCCAGTGAGCTGCTAGTTGCTATGTCCAATGAGTTCTCCAGTCCCTAAACGTCTTCTCTGTGCAGGGTTTGACCCTGCTGATAAGTCCTCCTTTGCTCAAATCCCCTCCTTGGTTTCTTTGATCCCCACTCTCCCTGATTCTCTTCCTTCCTCCCTGCTCAACCATCTCAGCCGGCTTCACGCCAACCATCCGCTGTTTGCCTGGGCCTCTCCTCTTCATCCCAGATCTGCCCGCATGGGCCTCTCCTCTCTCATCGCTCACATTCTCCTGGGGGTTTCAAGTACCTTCTTGACTGCTATTATCAGCTCACTGAGGATGGCCTCAGGCCTTCACCTCCATCCCACATCAGCTATCTGATTGCCTACTGGACATTTCCACCTGATGTCTTACAGGTGCTTCAGTGAAAACCTTCCCCCAAATGAAGCTCATCATCTAGTGCCCAAACCCCTTCTCCCTCTTCCTTGCTTTGTTGAATGGCCCCAGTTATCCAACCCCACTCAATTTACAACCCGAACTCCAGAAATTTCCTAGACACATCCCTTTTCTGCCTCCCACCAACATCCAGTTAATTCCGTCTTAGTCACCCCCCTGCTCTATCTCTGCCAGACCTTCAAGTCTGTCCATCATCATCTCCTCCCTCGGTGGCTGCGATGGCCTCCCTACCTGTCTCACTGCCTTAATCATGTCCCCTTAGGACATAGGCAATACTCACTTAGGTCGGAGCAATCATTCCAAAGCACAAATATGACTGTGTCAATCTCCTGTCTAAGACCCTTCAATCGCTTCCTCATGGCCTGCCAAGTCCAAACTTAGAAAGATCCACGAGGCAATAATAACGTACTGCTCCCTCCCTCTCCAGTTTCAGCACCTGCTAGGACCAACAGATGCCCCGTGCAT
Organism: Rhinopithecus bieti; assembly: GCF_001698545.2. NCBI lineage: Eukaryota > Metazoa > Chordata > Mammalia > Primates > Cercopithecidae > Rhinopithecus > Rhinopithecus bieti. The sequence continues at coordinate 2,371,213 of NW_016807466.1, read as the reverse complement.
CTAAGCACACTGAGTGCGCCCACCCCCTTCTTCCCGATCTGCCAGCCTGCTTCCTCCCGGCTTTCTAGCCTTCCCCTGCAGTCTACTGGGCCTGGAATGCCCTCCTGGTTGTTTTCTATTCACACTTCAACCTTTTGCTCAGACCTTACCACGTTTAAGCCACCTCCTCCCCCTGTCTATTCTAGGGTCTGGCAAACAGTAGGTGCTCAAGCAATGTTTACCAAATGAGCAAGTACACAATACTGTAAATTTTAAAGTGGGGTGTAGTATTACTACATGAAGAAGGTGCAAAAGATAATTATATATCTAATTCTCAAACACGTTGACTTTAAAAGAAGGTTCTCAATGTACTCAGAGGAGCCCTGGGGACCCCCACAGAGCTGCCTCAAAGGCTGCTGATAGGGATCCCCACTTTTAAACAGGAACCCTTTCATTTCATCTATTGTATATGTTGGTCTTTGAGAAAGATCTAGCTTGAACAAAGTGTCTAAAGTGTCTTGTGATCAAGGAATATATTAAAAACAATTCTCTAAACTATTCAAACAAGGTGAAACATAATTTCCAGGTTAATTACCCCTGCAAAAAAAGTTCTCATATGTCTGGTTTTTGTTTTGTTTTGTTTTGTTTTGTTTTGTTTTGCTGACTGCCACAGGAATGTATTTTTTCTTGATTTTCCTTAGTGTCTTAGTGACATACTTGGCAGGGTTTTTTTGTTTTGTTTTGTTTTGGCTTTTAAAAAAATTATTACTTTGAATCAATTGTATATGCATACAGTCAAAAGAAGTTAAGAGAGATAGAAAAGGAATTCAGTGAAAAATTACCCTCTCACAAACACCCTGTTTCCATCCTCTGGAGACAACGCTGTGGCTGGCTTCAGCACATCATTCCAGAGATTTCTGTGCAGGGGTCACTGCTCTGCTGGGCAGGAAGCACATTCACTTGGTGGGGACAATGGAAGGACAAGTCTTCTCCTACATGTTGTGGACATGGTTTAATCATTACAAACTCAGAGTGGCCTCAAAAGACACCTGGCCCCACTATCCAATGACTGTCAGGAAGAAGGGCTTAACATCAACTCTTCTAATATCAAAACCATTTTTTGGCAGACAACCTCTAGCATTTGCTTGGCTCATCGCCAAATACCCATTTAGATCTGCTTATTTACTTACCTAGCAGTACATTCTTCTCCTAATACATTATGGAGGATTTATCAGGAAATTACACTACTCCAAATGAGATGGTCTGTGGGTGCTTTGCTGAATATGTATTTTTAATGACTGGAGTAAGCATTTGATATTTCAGTAAGTAGCGTTGGGACAATTCACTCTCAAATGAAAGACAAAAGAAAAAAATCATAAAGAAAATAAAATTCCTACCAATTGCCACCACTGAAATACATTAAGGAGGTACTAAAGACTGGAACATGGGGAAAATACACTAAAACTGTCAGAAGAAATTATAAGAGAACACCTTTTTGAATTTTGGAGAGAAAATGTTTTTTCTTTTTCTTTTCTTTTGAGATAGTCTCCCTCTGTTGCCCAAACTAGAGTGCAGTGGTGCGATCTCACCTCACTACAATCTCCAAATCCTGGGTTCAAGTGATTCTCATGCCTCAGCCTCCCAAGAAGCTGGGATTACGGGCATGTGCCACCATTCCCAGCTATTTTTTTCTATTTTTAGAGGAGACGGATTTTCACCACGTTGGGCAGGCTGGTCTCGAACTCCTGGCCTCAAGTGATCCACCTGCTTCAACCTCCAGGGATTACAGGTGTGAGTAATCACACCCAGCCAGAAAGTATTTTCTTTAAGACAATACAAAAAAATACAAACTATAAACGGAGGTCCATCTGATTATACCTGATTTGAAACCTTTTGTCAAAAGCACACCATGAACTAGATTAAAAGACAAGTGGGGACCTGGGAGAAGGTATTTGCAGAAGATCTAGCAGACAGAGAATTGTGAGCTAGAATGTATGTGATCCCTACAAATCAGGTGGAAAAAGCCATACAACCCCAAAGGAAAAACAGACCAAAAATATGAACCGAGAATGTATAGAAGAGGAAATAAGAACAGGCAATGTGTGTATTAAAAAATATTCAACTTCATGCAAACTCAGGAAAGCACAGTTAAAACAATGTGGGTTTTTTTGGCCAATCACATTGGCAGAAACCTTGAGCCTGAGAATATCAAATGTTGGCTAAGCTGTGAGAGAAATGGTGCCCTCATTCACTGTTGTTGGGAGTGTAAATCAACGGAGATATTTGAGAGAACAATTTAGCAGCATTTTGTAAATTTGAAAATATGTGTCCCCTGTAACAGCAATTTCATTTCTACATATTTATTCCCACAGGTGCTCACTCTGTCCGAGGATGTGTATTTGTGTTTAGTTTCAGTCTAAAAGTCCACCATGAGACTGTCTAAAATACTGTGGTGTTTGTGGTCCGTAGAATACTTTGCTGCCTGTGTTAATTTGTTTGGGCTGCTGTGACAAAGTACCACAGACTGAGTGACTCAAACAACAGAAGTTTATTTTCTCACTGTTCTGGAGTCTAGCAGTCTGTGGTCAAGGTGTCAGCAGGGCTGGTTTCCTCAGAGGCCCCTTTCCTTGGGGTAGAGATGGCTGTCTTCTCTCTGTGTCTTCACATGGCCTTTTCAAAAAAAAAAACTTTTATTTTAGACACAGAGGTACACGTGCAGCTTTGTTACTAGAGAATATCGTGTGATGCTAAGACTTGGGGTAAGTACCTGATAGGTCGTTTTTCAATTCCTGGCCCCTCTCTCCCTGCCCTCTCTACTAGTCCACAGGGTCTGCTCTTCCTGTATTTACATCCATGGGTGCTCAATGTTTAGCATCCACTTATAAGTGAGAACATGCAGTATTTGGTTTTCTGCTCCTATGTTAATTCCCTTAGGATTATGGTCTTCAATTGCATCCATGTGGCTGCAAAGGACATGATTTCATTCCTTTCATGGCTGTGTACTATTCCATGGTGTATATGTACACCACATTTTCTTTATCCAGTCTACCACTGATGGGCACTGGGTTGATTCCATGTCTTTGCTATTGTGAATAGAACAGTGATGAACATACAAGTACGTGTGTCTTTTTGGTAGAATGATTTATTTTCCTTTGGGTATATACCCAGTATATAATGGGATTGCTGGGTTAAATGGCAGCTCTGTTTTAAGTTATTTGAGAAATCTCCAGACTGCTTTGCATAGTGGCTGGACTAATTTGCATTCTCACTAACAGCCTATAAGCGTTTCTTTTTCTCTGCAGCCTTGCCAGCATCTGTTGTTTTTGGACTTTCTAATAATAGCCATCCTGACTGATGTGAGATGGTATCTCATTTTGGTTTTGATTTCATTTCTCTGATGATTAGTGGTGTTGAGCATCTTTTCATATAGTTGTTGGCCAACTGTATGTCTTCTTTCGAGAAGTGCCTGTTCATGTCCTTTGCCCATTTTTAAATTTTAATTTGCATAAGTAAATTGGTAACACAGAGAGTGGGGCACTGCTGTTAAGATACCCGAAAATGTGGAAGCTACTTTGGAACTGGGTAACAGGCAGAGTCTGGAACAGTTTGAAGGGCTCAGAAGAAGACAGGAAAATGTGGGAAACTTTGGAACTTCCTAGAGACTTGGAGGGCTCGGAAGACAGTAAGATGTGGGAAACTTTGGAACTTCCTGGAGACTTGTTGAATGACTTTGACTAAAAATGCTCATAGTGATATGGACAATAAAGTCCATGCTGAGGTGGTCTCAGACAAAGATGAGGAACTTGTTGGGAACCGGCGTAAAGGTCACTCTTTCTATGCAAAGAGACTGGCGGGATTTTGCCCCTGCCCTAGAGTTCTGTGGAACTTTGAACTTGAGAGAGATGATTTAGGGTTTCTTGAGGGAGAATTTGCTAAGCTGCAAAGCATTCAAGAGGAAGCAGAGCATAAAAGTTTGGAAAAATTGCAATCCAATGATGTGATAGAAAAGAAAAACCCATTTTGTGGGGAGAAATTCAAGCCTGCTGCAGAAATTTGCATAATAACAAGAAGCCAAATGTTAATCACCAAAACAATGGGGAAAATGTCTCCAGGACATGTCAGAGACCTTTGGCAGCCTCCCAATCAATGTTCTGGAGGCCTACGAGGGAAGAATGGTTTCCTGGACCCGGGCCCAGGGCCCTCCTGCTCTGTGCAGCCTTGAGACACGGCGCTCTGCATCCCAGCTGCTTCAGTTCCAGCCATAGCTAAAAGGGGCCAAGCTACAGCTCAGGCCATTGCTTCAAAGAGTGCAAGCCTCAAGCCTTGGCAGCTTCCAAATGGTGTACGGGTCCTGCCAGTACACGGAGGACAAGAATCAAGGTGTGGGAACCTCTGCCTAGATTTTAGAGGATGTATGGAAAAGCCTGGATGTCCAGGCAAAAGTTTACTGCAGGGATGGAGCCTCATGGAGAACCTCTGCAAGGGCATTGCAGAAGGGAAATGTGGGGTGGGAGCCCCCACAGAGTCTCCACTGGAGCACTGCCTAGTGGAGCTATGAGAAGAAGGCCACCATCCTCCAGACCCCGGAATGGTAGATCCACCTACAGTTTGCACTGTGCGCCTGGAAAAGCCTCAGACACTCAATGCCAGCCCATGAAAGCAGCTAGGAGGGAGGCTGTACCCTGCAAAGCCACAGGGGCAGAGCTTCCCAAGGCCATGAGGAGCTTACCTCTTGCATCCGTGTGACCTGGATGTGAGACATGGAGTCAAAGGAGATTATTTCAGAGCTTTAAGATTTGTCTTCTCTGCTGGATTTTGGTCTTGCATGGAGCCTGTAGCACCTTTGTTTTGGCCAATTTCTCCCATTTGGAATGGGTATATTGACCCAATGCCTGTACCTCCACTGCATCTAGGAAGTAATTAACCTGCTTTTGATTTTACAGGCTCCTAGGCTGAGGGACTTGCTTTGTCTCAGATGAGACTTTGGACTTGGACTTTTGGGTTAATGCTGGAATGAGTTAAGACCTTGGGGGACTATTAGAAGAGCATGATTATGTTTTGAAATGTGAGGACATGAGATTTGTCAGTGGGGGGAGGGCAGCGGTGGAATGATATGGTTTGGCTTTGTATCCCCACCCAAATGTCACCTTGACTTGTAGTTCCCACAATCCCTATGTGTTGTGGGAGGGACTTGGTGGGAGGTAATTGAATCACGGGACAGTTACTCACATGCTGTTCTTGTGATAGTGAGTTCTCATGAGATCTGATGGTTTTATAAGGGCCTTCCCCCTTTTGCTCGGCATTTCTTGATGCCGCCATGTGAAGAAGGACGTGTTTGCTTCCCCTTCCTCCATGATTGTAAGTTTCCTGAGGCCTTCCCAACTGTGAGTCAACTAAACCTCATTCCTTTATAAATTACTCAGTCTTGGGTACTTCTTCATAGCAGCGTGAAAATGGACTAATACATGGGGTTATTTATTTTCTGCTTGTTGATGTGTTTTGAGTTCCCTATAGATTCTGGATATTAGGCCTTTGTTGGATGCATAATTTGCAAATATCTCCCCCCATTCTGTAGCTTATCTGGTTACTCTGTTCATAGTTTATTTTGCTGTGCAGAAGTGCTTTAATTTAATTGGGTCCCACTTGTCTATTTTTGTTTTTGTTGCAATTACTTTTGGGGAATTAGCCAAGCATTCTTTGCCAAGGCTGATATCAAGAAGAATATTTCCTAGGTTGTCTTCTAGGATGTTTATGGTTTGAGGTCTTACATTTAAGTCTTTGATCCATTTTGAGTTAATTTTTGTATATGGTGAAAGGTAATGGTCCAACTTCAATCTTCTGCATGTGGCTAGCCAGTTATCCCAGCACCATTTATCGAATAGGGAGTCCTTTCCCTGTTGCTTGTTTTTGTTAGCCTTCACATGGCTTTTCTTTGTGTCTGTGTCCTAATCTCCCCTTCTTATAAGGACAGCAGTCACATTGGATTACAGCCAACCCTAGTGATCTCATTTTAACCTAATTATCTATTTAAAGACATTGTCTCCAAATGCAGTCACATTCTGAGGTACTAGGAGATTATGACTTCAACATACAAATTTTGAAGGGAACACAATTTAGCCCATAACCCTGCCCCTACAAGGAATGAGTAAGATCCATGCATAACAAAGTGTCTCCATCTCAGAAAGCAATGTTGAGTTGAATGTGCATGAGGTATAATGGTGCATACCATATCATACCACCTACCACTTAGAGGCATGGAACATACCCACAGACCTACAGAAATCCCTTCTATATGTGGGTAAACATTTAAATGCTCTGGAATTGGCTGATCACAGAGGCCGGGGCTAACACCTGTAATCCCAGCACTTTGGGAGGCCAAAGTGGGTGGATCCCTTGAGCCCAGGAGTTCAAGACCAGCCTGGGCAACATGGTGAAACCACATCTCTACAAAAAATACAAAAATTCTCTGGGTATGGTGGCATGTGCCTGTAATCCAGATACTTGGGAGACTGAGATGGGAGATCACCTGAGCCTGGGGAGGTTGAGGCTGCAGTGAGCCATGATTGTGACACTACACTCCAGTCTGGGTAACAGAGTAAGACTCTGTTTCTAAAAAAACAAAATAAAAACAAGAAAGAAATAGAGCCAGCTTATGTATTTTCCATAGAATCTCCTTATCTTAAATGTCTCCTCTCATTCTAGAAATAGACCTATCTAATATATTCATCTATTATGTCACCTTGAACAAATATATATTATATATAACATATATTTTATACTTCCACCACTTTAGACTTTTCCTAAAACCTCAAGGGAAAACTTCATTATTTGTTATGTCATGGTGTTTCTGAATCACATACATTTTAAACCTGCAATATGAAATCATTACTGAATATTTTCTAATTTAGTTCATTGTTTTGAATCTCAGTTTTTTACCTATCAAGTAAGAAAATTAATGTTCAGATATCTTCACAATTTTGTCTGTTATAAAGGTGTAAGTCATTTATCAAAATTTCTCAGTTATCTGTGCTGTTCTG
>NW_016807466.1:2347923-2364186 GCF_001698545.2 Rhinopithecus bieti | reverse complement strand
ATTATATATAACATATATTTTAATATATATATATTGCATATATTTGTACATTTATGTATTCCTCTGAGCTTTAGTTTCCTCATTTCTAAATTGGGATGAAAAATACTTGGTTCATTGGAAGTAGGTTCTTAACAAATTAACACAAGCTTTTCTCCTTCCCCTCTTCCATTCTTTGTATGATCATAAAATACCGTGGTTTCCTGGTTTGGTCATTTACAATGTGACTTTGGACAAGTTACCTACACTTTCTCATAATCTGCTTCATAAGATTGTGAAAATTAAAATTCGGCAGACAATTGTCTAAAGCCTCTAGCAGAAGGTTGGCGCATGGTAGGAGTTCAGTAAAAGTTGCTTTCATCCTTCTAGAGCCATGAGCCTGTTATCCACCAGCAGAGAGATGTTTATTGCATTTGATATAATAATCATGTATTTATTTATGCTCCTCCTTATTCTAAAAGAATTTTCATCTGCTTATAAAAAATATCTTCAGAATAATGAGGCCTAGTAAGGGAAAAATTGTATGAAGTAGTAGACAAGATCATTGACCACTTTTCTCTAACAAATGCAAGGAGGGGCTCATAGGACTGATCTCTAAAGTGCCCCCACAGTTGCATAAACTCAAATGCAGCAAGAAGGAGCAAGGCCTTTCTAGGGAGTTTAAGGTGAAATGAAGTCCCACGGTGTAGCTCCTTCATTCATGGTTTGACTTCACTCAAAAGCAAATCTAAATAAAGTATCTCCAGGAATGGATGAATTGACCATTCTCTTTGCTTTTAGAAACTGCTTTACAAATTTAAGATATACAAAAAAAAGAAAAATACACAGAATATTATATAGGTGTGAGCCTCTGTGCTCAGCCTGACTCTATTTCCTTTTTTTTTTTTTTTTTTTTTTTTCATTTTTTGAGACAGAGTCTCGTTCTGTTGCCCAGGCTGGAGTACAGTGGCACCATCTTGGCTAACTGCAACCTCCACCTCCCAGGTTCAAGCGATTCTCCTGCCTCAGGCTCCCAAGTAGCTGGGATTGGAAGTGCGTGCCACCACGCCAGGCTTTTTGTATTTTCATTAGAGATGGGATCTCACCATGTTGGCCAGGCTGGTCTCGAACTCCTGACCTCAGGTGATTCACTCGCCTCAGCCTCCCAAAGAGCTGGGATTACAGGCATGAGCTACCATGCCCAGCCCTGGCTCTATGTCTTTTGCCCCATCATATTAGTTTTCTGGGGCGGCCATAACAAAGTACTATAGATTGGGTGGCTTCAACAACAGAAATGTACTTCCTCACAATTCTGTAGGATGGAAGTCTGAGCTCAAGATGTTGGCAGGATTGGCTTCTTCTGAGACCTCCCTCTTTGGCTTGAGATGGCCGTCATATCCCTGTGTCTGTACATGGTCCTTCCTCTGTACATGTCTGTTCTAATTTCCTCTTTTTATATAGACACCAGCCATATTGCATTAGGGTCCATCCTTGTGACCCCATTTTAACTTAATTGCCTCTCTAATGACACTATCTCCAAATACGGTCACCTTCTGAGGCACTGGGGGTTAGAACTTCAACACACGATTTTTGGGAGGGATACAATTTAAACCCGTAACACCCATCATTTATGGTTAGGTTCACTCCCTGCTCAGCTCCAGCTACTGAGGAACTTGGTATTTTTAGAAAGCTTCCATGATTTGGAAAGGTAGCTGACAGTCAAAAATAAAAGAGCCCCAAGTCATAGGTCTCCAGAGGAATGATTAGGACAAGAGCTGCCCTTTTTATAATGAATAAGTCCTTGTGGGCAAGTCTCCATTTCATTTGATTCAAGCTGCATCTAACTTCAGTTATCCTATTGTTAAAGTGTTCAAACACAGCTGAGAATAAAGAACCTATTTCTTCACTGCATGAATGAAATTATCGAGCACCCAGATAAAAGCAACTTGTGTTTCCTGGCCAAATTTAACACCAGACTTGAAAAGGACAATCAAGTATCAGCCTGAATTGGTGGTTCTCTTAGACATTGTTTACTAAAGTGATCTATTTTACGGGGTTGGGAGGTCTTCCCCAAACTAAATGGAATGACTTCTTACTTCCTTGCTGTATAGATCACACGGAAAAGCCCCTCTCCTTAGCTCAATGTTCAAGTAATTCAGTGACTTTCTGCAGAGGAAGTGAGTCTTCCTTGCAAGTGATTGTATCTGTTTTGAGATCATGTAGCAGGAAAGAAAAGCTCACCCCCACCACCTTAAAAAAAAAATCTCCCTTTTAGAAGTAACACGTGGTTTGGGACCCTGTTGTTCTTCATTTTTATTGACTTTCTCTCTTGGCATGTGTTGAGTTGCACAGCTTTAATTATCACTTATATACAGATGATACTCAAATTTACACTTTATTTCCAGCCCTTTCAGATTATGTCACCCTCACCCCAAATTTGGCTCACGTCTTGTCTTGGATGAACCACAACTTTCTCTAATTGAATATGGATGAGTTGAGACTTTAGCAGTTTAGTTGTAAATAAACTCTAAATGCACTGGTGTTCACTTACCTCGTTGATATCCTGCCCCTCCAGTTAAAAGCAAGGGTGTTCAGTGATTCTGAATTGTTCTCCTTCATTCATCAGAGACTGCACAGCCAAGGGATTAATCTCCACAAAAGATCCAAAGACATTTGACAGTTTCCATCACTCCCAATTTTGGCTGGAATTCTGGTTATCTCATGGCTGAAATTTGGCCACGTTCTTTGGAAAGGCCTCCAATAAACCTCCTGTTTACGGTCTACTTGGAATACGGCTGCCCTTTGGCCTTGCACTGTGTATGCAATCCCAGGACATATTTTCCTTCAGGCAGCTGTGCTAATTTCTTGTGCACTGAATAAAATGTAATTTGTCAAGATCTTGGCCAGAGTCTCTGCCTTCACATGAACTAGCTTTTGAAATGACTTAAAATTATGGTCTCTCCCTTTCAAAAGTCGCTTGCTGTTTTCTTTCATCATGTGGTTGGAGATACACTCTACACAGCACCCTGGTACTCATAGAACACGCTATCTTAAACAAAAATGTATGTTTGGAAACACTAGGATGATTTCATCATAGGCATTAGCCCATGAGTGCCTGGCACATAACAACCAATAAGCACTCAATAAATTGTTTTGGAATAAAGACTGAGAAAATGAATTTGTAATCCTTTGACCCATTTGTGGTTTTTGCTGCTGTAGTTATTTATATTTTTATCTACCCCTTAGATTATTATGTAACTGTGTTTATGTAATGATTATTTCAGCTAGAACATATTGGAAACCTCCATTAACATAACTGAAGGGTATAAAATAGAATGTTTGGAGTTGTCAATTAGCCGATTTGTCTTATGTTGCTTTTCTTCATTATTTCAGTGCTGCTAACAGTTCATTCAGCACATTTTAATTAAAAACAAACATATGTGGGTCTGCTCAGAACTCTAGTGTCTACTCATGTAGTTAGACAGGGATGGCAAATATTTCTAGCAGTGACCATATGATATCTTCCATTCATCTCAGCAATAATCCTCCAAATCTAATTATTGGGAGGATGGCAGCTGCACTCAGTTAGGCTTTTCTTTATTTTTGCAGAGATGTATTTTTTTCAGCCTGTTGCATTGTAGAAAGTCAGCTGTGGCCAGGGGCCTTTCCAAAGCTGAAGCCCCAGCATCTACAGGACTTTCTCCCACTTGTTTTCCATTTTTCCGCTACCCATTTGTTCCTGCCCATGGGCTTCTGGCCTGATGATGTTCTAAAGAAATGCATAGTCTTCTGACAAGGTTGCTTTTTCTGTTTGTACAAATATGTTAGGTATATTCTTGTGACTAGTGGGGATGACCGTGGAACAGGTGCCAGGAGGGAAGCTTCGTTGATGGGTATGGCATTACCTGCATGAAGTCGCCATGCGTCAGAGTCTGGTCTTCAGCTCTGTAGACCCAGAAGCATGATTCTGCCAGTGTGACGGGAGTAGTGTAGTATCTTACTAACTGAGGACACAGAGGAGAATGTATTCATTTAAAATTAAAATGAGAACTATTGAAAAATTGTCACTCACACTGAGTGGCCCTATAGGGTACTATTCGAGGATGGGGACTCTGGAGTGAGACTGTGTGGGGTTGAATCCTGTTTGTGCTGCTCACTAGCTACGTGACCTGGGGCAACATTGCTGAATTTTACTAAGTGTGGCAGATAGACTTTAAAGTGGCCACCACGATCGCTGACTCTTTGTATTCACAGCTCATGTCATGCTCTTCCCCGCAAGTGTGGGTGGGACCTGTGACGTGCTTCCAATCAGTGGCAGGCAGCAAAGGTGATGGGAAGCACGTGATTATGTTAGAGCACAGCATGTCTGTCTCCTGGGACACATGCCTTTGGAGCCCTGAGTCACCAGCCACCGTGTAAGTGTCCAGCTACCCTGAAGCCACCGTAGTGGAACAACCAAATGGAGAGACCAAAGAGAAACAGACAGAGATGCCCAAGGAGTCACCTGTCTTCATGCTCTAGCCTGCAACTATTTGGGTCTTCCTAATCCAGGCCCCAAACATGTGTATGAAGAGGGCTTTAAAATGATTCTAGTGGCCGGGTGCAGTGGCTCACGCCTGTAATCCCAGCACTTTGGGAGGCTGAGGCGGGTGGATCACGAGGTCAGGAGTTTGAGACCATCCTGGCCAACATGGAGAAACCCTGTCTCTCCTAAAAATACAAAAAATTAGCCAGGCATGCTGGCAGAAGCCTGTAATCCCAGTTCCTCGGAAGGCTGAGGCAGAAGAATCCCTTGAACCCAGGAGGTGGAGGTTGCAATGAGCCGAGATCACGCCACTGCACTCCGGCCTGGGCAACAAGAGTGAAACTCCATCTCTAAATAAATAAATAAATAAATAATTCTAGCTCTGCCCACATGTTGACTGCAACCATGGCCAGTCCCAGAGCAAGAACCCCCTAGCTGAGCTCAGTCAACTCCTAGAACTGTGTGACACAAGAAGAAATGTTTGTTGTTGTTGTAAGCCACTGTTTTAAGATAACATCTTAGGTAACCATAGAGAACGTGAAAATATATACATCTCCAAACTCACATTTGTATGCATACGTATTCATACAGACATGTATTCTGTTTCAGGCTTGGCAACTAGGAGGGTCAACACTATTGTCACATTTACCTACTATATCATAAATGCTTGCCTTCCCCATGGTCACCATGTATGGTGTTGTTTATAAAGCCCAGATCCACAATATACGGTCATTTGCAATTTTGCTGAACCATGAATTTGAGTCACAGGCTTGTGGGCGGGAGTGAGTTTCTCAGCTAGTGAGTGATCCTAGCTGACTGTCAGATAAACAGAGTTTTGTTCTCTATGTGTAGTTCCTTATGCAGTCTGTTTTATGATGTGATTATTTTTTTTTTTTTAAAGAGAAGTGATATTGCTATGTTGCCCAGGCTGGATTTGAACTCCTGGCTCAAGTGATCCTCCCACTTCAGTCTCCCAAGTAGCTGGGACTACAGGTGCACGCCATCGCACCTGGCTTAATGTGATTTTTTTTTTTCTTAATGCTTTGTTCCTTTGTCAAAAAGCCAGTTCTGCTAGTCCTAGTGTTCGAAATAAAGAGAAAATAAAGAGGCCTGAGAAAGACATTCCTAGCCCAATAATAGAAATTTCAAGGAACAGAATGTCAAATGTGATGATGACTTGCTTTATGATATGAAAACAGTTGGAGGATGTGATCTCAAAACAAGGAAGCATAATTCATTAAGCCATTTTGCCAAGAACTCTGATCAGAATATGGTAGCTTATGAAGGCATTAGAAGCTTCAAGATATTATTCACATTTTTCAGTTAAAATATGCCAGATTTGGGGAGGAAATGATATGCTATAGTTATATTCAACAATTTGGAGGGTGTTTGAAGGTGTAGGGACATACACCTCTTGAATGTCAACAGAATGTAGTCCTTAAACATTACATATGAGACCCTCTCCTAGGCTTGTGAAGCACTGAGAAAAATATAAGTCATTGTTCTTGCCGTTGAGATGCACACAGTTTATCCAGGTGATGGGTGTGGGGTAAGAAAGGAAATAAACAGGCCGGGCGCGGTGGCTCAAGCCTGTAATCCCAGCACTTTGGGAGGCCGAGACGGGCGGATCACGAGGTCAGGAGATCGAGACCATCCTGGCTAATACGGTGAAACCCTGTCTCTACTTAAAATACAAAAAAAAAAAAAAAAAAAAAAAAAAAGAAAAAAAAAAAAAGGCAAGTTAAATATTACCACGTTACATGGTGGTGAATATAGCCTGTGATTCGTTGCTGTAGAGAAAAAGGGCAGTTAGTTGAGGAGAGAGAGAGAGAAAGCACCTGAGATCTCTCAGAGGATAAGGTCCAAGCCCTTTGGCCTAGCATTTCAAGGCCTTCCACAATCTGGCTTCAACTTTATCTCCAATCTTCTCTCTTAATGTCTTCTATGTAAAACAGCTCTTCCAGTCAATTTGGTGGATTCCTGAAGAAATACACCTGCCTCTCTGTTTATACCCTGTTCATTTAAGGAGTTTGAAATAAAATGAGAGATTGGAAATTTTACACACATACCTACACAAACACACAAAATAGTTTCAGAATAAAATAATTTAAACTGCCTTCCTTTTAAATTAAACAAACAAATTCCTTAGCAGTAGTAAGTATAAAAACTTTCCATGCCTGATCTACCATTCTCCTTTCCCCTTCTGTCTGGCTAGAGTGGAATCAAAGCCCAGGGTCATCTTAGAAGCTACATGTTGAAGGAAGCAGAGCCCATAGCAGCCTGAGTCCCTGAATGACTGTGTGGAGGACGTAGCCAGCAACCAGGATCACCTCTATCAAACTGACGCATATGTAAGAAGTAAGCTTCTATTGTGATTGGCCTTTGACATTTGGGTTTTTTTTTAATTCTAATAGCTAGCTTCTTAGCCACTTGGAATCTCCTTAACCAATATGAAGTTAGTATCAAGACACAGGAGAAAGCTCTCACTACTGGCCTCATATGGACATTACCTATTACACTGATAAAGGCTAATAGAATGGTATACATCAAGAGTGTGGATTCTGGCACCAAACTGCAGGATTTAAAGCTAGTTCTACCATTTACCATCTATATAATCTTAGGCAAGTATATTAGGCAAGGTTCTCCAGAGACATGGAACCAAAAGGATTCACACACACACACAAGAGAACAATTGGTTCATATCACAGTGGAGGCCTGGCACATCTAAAATGTCCATAATCTGATGGATGAGGCCCAGGAAAGAGTCACAGTTCAAGTCCTAAGGCTGTCCGTCGGTGAACCAGGAAGAGCGGTGCTACAGAGGAAATTCAAAGGCTGTCTGCAGGCGGAGTTTCTCTTGCTCAGGGGAGGTCATCTGTGTGTTCTATTCAGGCCTTCCACTAACTGCAGGAGCCTCACATGGAGGGCAGTATGCTTCACTCAAAGTCCACTGATTTAATAGTAAAGCTCATCCAAAAACACCCTCACAGGAACATCCAGAATAATGTTTGAACAAGTATCTGGGCACCATGGACCACCAAATTGACCCATAAAGTTAACCATCCCAAGTCCACTCCTGTCGACTGGGCACTCACACATATCTCCCTAAACTGTACTTAATCTTCAAGTAAAGACAATCGTAAGGTTATAGCTCTGCCTAACGTGATAGAACTATCCTGTGTACAGCCAAAAACCCACTAATCTTTTCCCCAGAAGAGGGGCAAAGTCCATGAATGATCTTTCTCCTTCATGTTGAGATCCTGTAGCTTAAGTATATGATGTAAAGCTAACAATACTTAAATACTGTGATACAAAGTCAGTACAGCTTATGTTACACGATAAGTGGATAAGAGAGGAAAACACACACATTCATAACAAAATCAGGAAAAAATACCCAGGGCAATTAGAGTCCCTGTCTCTATAACTGGTCACTTGACTGTATGGTTATTTATGGCTACCTGTATTCCCTTTTCCCTCGACAAGTACCTCAGCTTGTTGTGGTTCTTTACCTGGTAGGCTGAGCCAAATCTTCATTCCTGAAGGGTCTAGGCCATTAGTGGCCCTGTTTGGAGTGGGCTGTTGTAGTTTTCCATTGACTTTAATCACGGGGCATGAGTAAGAGATGCCTTAAGGGATCTCCTGTATTCCAGACATACTGTTCCTTACATCCATTGTGGAATGGCAGGTCAAAATTGCCTTGGCAGCCAGCATCAATCACCCCAGCCAGCACAGTCCCTCCCTTCTTGCCTGATGTTTAGAGACTTGAGGAGCCCAAAGTAGCTGAGTGGCGGTCTTAACTCCCAGGTCAATGGAACCATTATTATGTTTTCTGGTGGAAGCTTTCCTGCCTTTGGAACTAAGACCACTAGGCCAGCAGAGTATAAGGTTGTGGGGACAGGAAACAAAAATGTTGCTGGTGGGTTATTAGGGGTAATAGCGAGCGGCACCACTCTTTTTCAACTCCTTGGTTTCTGGACACATGAATCCTGGTTATAGGGAGAAGCAGTGCTGTATTTTGGAGGCTGATTCAGAGCATACACAGCCTTCTGAAGAACTTTGCCCCAGCCCTGCAAGGTACTGCCACCTATCTGGTGCTATAAGCCTTCAAAAGGCCATTTCACCCTCTATCAAGCCAGCTGCTTCAGGAATGTGGGGAACATGGCAGGACCATCCAATTCCATGGGCATGGGCCCACTGCCACACTTCATTTTCTGTGAAGCAGTTTCCTTGATCAGAAGCAGTGCTATGTGGAGTACCATGACGGTGCAGAAAGCATTCTGTGAGTCTGTGGAATGTAGCTTTTATAGAAGCCCTGCATGAAGGGAAGGCAAATCTGCATTCAGAGTGTCTGTTCTAGCAACAACAAAATGCTGATCCTTTCAGGGTAGAAGAGGTTTAATGTAATCAGCCTGACACCAGGTAGCTGGCTGATCACCTGGAAAATTGGTGCCATAGTAGGGACTCAGTGTTGGTTCCTGCTGCTGGCAGATTGGCCACTCAGCCATGGTGATAGCCAGGTTGGACTAAGGGAGTGGGGGTCCATGTTACTGAGCCCATGCATAACCTCCATCCCTGCCACCATGGCCACTTTGTTCATGAGCCCATTGGGCAATGACAGGTGTTGCTGGGGAAAGAGGCTGTCTGGTATTCCCAGAACCAGTTAGCCTATCTGCTTGATTACTAAAGTTCTCCTCTGCTGAAACCACCCTTTAGTGAGCACCCACATGGGACATAAATACCTTCATATTTTTTGCCCCTTTAGAGGTCTATCCACATAACTCTTTCCTAGACTTCTTTGCCATCAATTTCTTAATCATTTTCCTTCCAACCAAACCATCGACCACCCTCTACACTCAGTACCAAAATCTGTATTAATCAGGGTTCTCCCGAGAAACAAAACCAATAGGGTGTGTGTGTGTGTGTGTGTGTGTGTGTGTGTGTGTGTGTAGGAAGAAATTTATTTCAAGTAATTGGCTCACATCACGGTGGATGTATGGCCTGTCTAGAATCTCCACAGTCTGATGGAGGAAGCTGCCAGGTTGGAGGTCCAGGAAAGAGACACAGTTCAAGTCCAAAGGCTTCCGCTGGTGAACCAGGAAGAGCGGGTGCAGCAGAGGAAGTTCAAAGGCTGTCTGTGGGTGGAATTTCTCCTGCTCAAGGAAGGTCATCTTTGTGTTCTATTCAGGCCTTCCACTGACTGCATGAGTCTCCCCCACATTATGGAGAGTAATTTTCCTTACTTAAAGCATACCGATTTACATGTAAATCTCATCTAAAAACACCCTCACAGAAACATCCAGAATATCTGGACATCTGGCCTAGCCAAGCTGACACATACAAGTAACCATCACAGGAAGTTACTCAGTCTTTTAGTGCCTTAGTTCCCTCGCCAATAAAATGGAGATAATAACAGAAACTTCCTATTGGGTGAACATGAAGATGAAACAAGTTGATGCATGTGTTAACAGCAGCGCCTGCACTCAGCACTCAGGGCTTGATCTTTCTTGTTATCATCTCAGGCTTTGGCCCCAGGCTTCACCCAGGTGACAATACTAAGAACAAGTTTCAGCAGGACCACCAAGAATAACAGGGGCCTTTGGTTGGGAACACCACGAATATGATGAGAGACTCGGTATGTTAGAATTCTGCTGCGGTAGCAAATGGAGACTTGCACATGACTGTCTGCAGGCTACCCTGGCCGGTACGCCATCAGTCAATGGCAGTGTTTTTCTTGTTTTATTCCATGAATAAATTTTAATGTATTCAGTTTTCCCCCATCAACTGCTTATTTACTGCTCATATTAATGCAATATGGCAAAACCATTTACATGGCTGGAGTCTTTTGCAACCTACTAGAGCATTTCTCCTGCTTTGCTGTCCCTCTGTGTCTGGTGAGAAAATTCGTTTTTGCTCTACATGTTTTTGAATTAACTGGCACGACTCAGGAATGTGAGATCGGCATCAATCCAGAGGCTGATGTAGAGCAGAGAGATTAAGAAACTGGCTGGGTTTGGCCAAAATTGGGTGTGAACCTTTCCGGGACCTGACTTCTCAGCACAGGGTTATTGCGAGGATTGACTGGGGAGCCCCAAAACATTGCCTGCTCCTCGGGAAGTGCTCAGGGAATGCGAACTAGGATGACTCCTTTCATAGCAATGCCTTATAACAGGGGTCCCCAACCCCCAGGCCATGACCAGTACCAGTTCATGGCCTGTTAGGAACCGGGCCACATAGCAGGAAGTGAGCTGTGGGCATGTAAGCGAAGCTTCATCTGTATTTACAGCCACTCTCCATCACTCACATGACCACCTGAGCTCCACCTCCTGTTGATCAGTGGCAGTATTTTCATAGGAAAGCAAACCCTGTTGTGAACTGTGCATGCAAGGGATCCAGGTTGCATGCTCCTTATGAAAATCTAATGCCTGATGATCTGCCACTATCTTTCATCACCCCCAGATGGGACTCTCTAGTTGCAGGAAAACAAGTTCAAAGCTCCCACTGATTCTACATTATGGTGAGTTGTATAATTATTTCATTATATATTGCAATGTAATCATAATAGAAATAAAGTGTACAATAAATGTAATGTGCTTGAGTCATCCCCAAACCATCCCCTGACCCCAGTCCATGGAAAAATTGTCTTCCACAAAACCAGTTCCTGGTGCCAAAAAGGTTGGGAACTGCTCCCCTGTAGTGTTATTAAAGTGCTCCCCTTGCTCTGGGGAGATCTAGCTGCCTGGGTTCCTGAATGACTGTGTGGAGGAAGCCATCTACCAACCAGGGTTGCCTGTCAAACTGTTGCCTGTCATATGCAGGAAGTAAACTTCTGTGGTTAGCCTTTGACATTTGGCATTTGTTCTAGCAGCTAGCTTCAGAGATACTTTGCATTACCCTAAACAGTATGGTCAGTTAATATTGCAAGAAGGTCATTCACATTCTCAATGTCCTCTCCATCTCTACAGGCTTTGACCTACTGTAGAAAGTGTCTCCTACACAACTTACTTACCCTCAGCATCTAAAAGCCAAGTCAGTGCATCTCTTTTTTATGGAAATATCCTATCTCCCCAGTTAGACAATACTGTGGGTATGGATTTCAGGGTGCAAGAAATGCATTTCTTTACTGAATTTCTTTCTTGAGTTTCTATGACACAAGGACAGCAGAAAAGAAATTCTAGTTAGTTTGGGGGTTTTCTAATGTTTTTTATTTGAACCCAAGTTCTGATTTGTGGAGGCATAGCTGGTCTTTAATGTCATCATCTGTTGGAGACGTCCTCACTTCTTTGATATTTCATTGTCGGTTAACTGTGAGATTTTTACTCATTCTTTTACTATAAGGCCCTTCCATTGGTTCAGGACTCAGCTGCCCCAATTCCCTTTATAGGTATGTAAATATAAAGAGGCTTGTGTGAGAGTCCAGGGTATATGAGAATCTGTCTGTGGGTCAATGAGTAGAAGAAAGTACTAAGGACAACAACAAAAAAAAAACAGCCAATATTTTTATATATAAAAAATATAATGCCACCACAAAAAGGAAGCCCTTTGAGGGCAAGAACTGTATCCTGACCATATCCTGGTACCCTGTCCAGCAAATCAAGTTTTTCTTTCTTTTCTTTTCTTTGAAACAGAGTCTCATTCTGTCACCCAGGTGGGAGTGCAGTGGTGCGATCTTGGCTCACTACAACCTCCGCCTCCTGGGTTCAAGTGATTCTCCTGCCTCAGCCTCCTGAGTAGCTGGATTACAGGTGCACGCCACCATGCCCACCTAATTTTTGTATTTTTTGGTAGAGATGGGGTTTCACCATGTTGACCAGGCTGGTCTTGAACTCCTGACCTCAAGTGATCCCTGCATCACCCTCCCAAAGTGCTGGGATTACAGGCATGAGCCACTGCGCCAGGCCAAATGAAGTTTTTCTTATTCAATATTTGCTGCTGCTCTGAAATGAGGAAGAACAGTCAATGGACCACAGAAAAGGAAGAAAAGATCCCCCGTGTTCTTAAAACAGTAACATTGGCTGGGCGCGGTGGCTCATGCCTGTAATCCCAGCACTTTAGGAAGCCGAGGCAGGCGGATCACGAGATCAGGAGATTGAAACCATTCTGGCTAACACGGTGAAACCCCATCTCTACTAAAAATACAAAAAATTAGCCAGGCATGGTAGTGGGTGCCTGTAGTCCCAGCTACTTGGGAGGCTGAGGCAGGAGAATGGCATGGACCCAGGAGGCGGAGGTTGCAGTGAGCCGAGATCACGCCATTGCACTCCAGCCTGGGCGACAGAGCAAGACTCCATCTCAACAACAAAACAAAACGAAACAACAATGAACAAACAAAAAAACAGTAACTTTAAGGATGGAAGGGCACTGTTATGGGCTGAATTATGTCCCTCCAAAATTCATGCATTCAAAGCCCCAAATACCTCAAAATGTGACTATATTTGGAGATAGAATTTTTAAAAAGGTAATTAAGCTTAAATGAGGTCATCAGGGGTGTGCCGTAAACCAGTGTAACTGGCCTCCTTACAAGAAGAGATTAATATTGAGACACACTCAGAGGGAAGGCTGCTGTGAAGACACAGGGAATTACTTTTATCTTCAGTGGTGGCTACTAAGACCAAAAGAAGGCAGTGCTGTAATTGGGGAGGGTGGAACTGAGTTGAATCTTCAGCTCTGTGTTGAAGGGAGTTTTTTAAAAGTCATACTATATACATTTGTTTCTCAATGTGCAAAACTGAACATAGTATTTCTGCCTCTAGTGATGTTGGAATAACCAGTTCTACTTGTTTCCTTCCTATCTGTAAACAGCTAGACAACTGGAAAATTATATGATACAATTGTTTTCAGAGATTGGACAGCAAAAGTATAATTCCTGAGAGAAAGGAAACAAAACAGAGTGAAAGAACCACCAGGGAGCTGTAAACTGGAACATTCTCAGCATTCATGATGATCTGGAAGACAACCCAGTCAGTGTGGAGAAATCTCACTGATCACTGTATTAGTTTTCTGTGGCTACTGTAATACATTACCATAAATATGGTGGTTTAGAACAACACAAACGTATTTTCTTACAGTTCTGTGGATGAGAAGTCTGACACAGATATCACACTGGGCCAAGATCACGGCATGATGCTGTCCTTTTTGAAAGATGCAGGGAAGAATCCATTTCTTTGCCTTTTTCACCTTCCAGAGGCCACCTACTTTCCTTAACTCATGGCTTCCTTCCTCATCTTCAAAGCCAACAACATTGAGCCAGGTCCTTCTCATGCTGCTATCTCTTTGGTTCTTTCTTCAGCACCCCTAGTCTGCTTTTAAGGACCCTTGAGCCCACCTGAATACCCAGAATAAGTTCCCTATTTTAAGGCATGCTGACTAGTAACATTAATTCCAGCTTCTACCTTAATTCCCCTCTGTCATGTAGCCTAACATATTCCCAGGTTCTGGGGATTCGGATGTGAACATCTTTGGTGGAATAATTTTGCTTACTATAACCACTGAGGCATTTCCCAGAACAGTCATGCCATAGTATTAAGATAAACTAGTCCTAAAGTGATGGCTACTCTAGACCCAACCTAACAAAGCCTAAAGACAAGCTTGAAAGGATTAAGCTGATCCACAAGTAAATTAATGCTTGTCAAAATAAACTTCAATTCTCTTTAAAGAAAGGCAACAAAATCCAGACACAAATGTCACAAAACAATGTGACATTAATAATCACAATCAAAACCAGATACATAACCAGAAAAAAAATTAATAGAAATCATCCCATAATGACTGATAATGGAATGATCAAATGGGGACTTTAAAATAGTTCTTATGAATGTGCTCAAGAGTTTAAATAAAAATATGACCATATGAGGAAAGAAATACAAACCATCAACACAAAGTCAATGGAATTTCAATGGAACCAAATGAAATGAAAAATTCACTGGGAGGAGCAAAATATCAGTGAACTAGAAGAAATCATGAAAGAAACTACCTAGACTGAAGCACACAGAGACAAAGTCTGAATAAAAAATAAAGGCCTGGCGCAGTGGCTCACGCCTGTAATCCCAGCACTTTGGGAGGCCGAGGCGGGTGGGTCGCCTGAGGTCAGGAGTTCAAGATCAGTCTGGCCAACATGGTGAAACCCTGTGTCTACTAAAAATACAAAAAATTTAGCTAGGCGAGGTGGCGGGTGCCTGTAATCTCAGCTACTTGGGAGGCTGAGGCAGGGGAATTGCTTGAACCAGGGAGATGGAGGTTGCAGTGAGCTGAGATTGCGCCACTACACTCCAGCACGGGCGACAGAGCAAGACTCGGTATCAAACAAAAAAAAAAAAAAGAGGTCAGCGCTTGGATCCTGAGACCAATTCTGATGATGCTTGCACATACCACGTAGGTGTTCCAGGCTTCCACGATGTGTTAAAGGGTTGGTCTTGCTGTAAGAGAAGAACAACTGATTTTTCTGATTTCTTAAGTATTATAGACTGTACAAAAGGTAGACATAATAGTGAGAAGCCACCTGAGCCAGTCAAACCTAAAGTCAAGACTACTGAGAAGAAGGAACTATCTGAATTGAAACCCAAATTTGAGAAACACATCATTCAAGCCCCTAAACCAGTAGAAGCAATAAAATGGCCAAGCCCAGATAAACCAATGACAAATTTGGAATTAAAAATATATCGGCCTCCCTAAAGCAAGCACTTGATAAACTGTCATCAGGGAATGAAGAAGATAAGAAAGAAGACAATGATGAAATTAAGATTGGCACCTCATGTAAGAATGGAGGGTGTTCAAAGATGTATCAGGGTCTAGAGAGTCTAGAAAAAAAGTCTGTGTATATCATCCTGGAGTAGCTATTTTCCATGAGGGGATGAAATACTGGAGCTGTTGTAGAAGAAAAACCTCTGATTTTAATTCCTTCTTAACCCAAGAGGGCTGTACAACAGGGAAACACACGTGGACTAAAAAGATGCTGGGAGGCCAGGCGCGGTGGCTCATGCCTGTAATCCCAGCACTTCGGGAGGTCGAGATGGGCAGATCACCTGAGGTCAGGAGTTCAAGCCCAGCCTGAACAACAAGGAGAAACCCTGTCTCTACTAAGAATACAAAATTAGCCAGGAATGGTGGTGCATGCCTGTAATCTCAGCTACTCGTGAGGCTGAGGCAGGAGAATCACTTGAACCCAGGAGGCGGAGGTTGCAGTGAGCCGAGATCACATCATTGCACTCCAGCCTGGACAACAAGAGCAAGACTCCATCTCAAAAAAAAAAAAAAAAAAAAAAAAAAAAAAAAAAAAAAAGAGAGAGAAAAAAGGATTCTGGGAAAAAAGTTGTTCCATGTAGACATGACGGGCATCAGACTGGAGGTGAACTTACCATTTCAAGCATATGCTAAAAATTCACTTCCAGAACTTAGTCAGGTGGAAGCAGCAGCACATTGTTAAATGTGCACATTGTATTTGAAGAAGAGAAGGAATTTGATCAAAATGTGAAATTATGGGGTGTGATTGATGTAAAGCGAAGTTACATAACTATGACTACAATAAAGATTGAGATCACTATGAGAAAAGCTGAACCAATGCAGTGTCCAAGCCTTGAACTGCCTGCAGTGAAAAAACAGGAAAAGCAGAAAGCAGAAAGATGACATAACAGATTGGGAGACGGGAGGAAGACTATTCCGTATTTCAGAATCCTTAATACTGTGTGAAGTGGTGGCTTGCTGCTGTAATCTTTTGTTTTGTTGTTGTGTTACTGAATCTGGCATTTCAGGGTTAACATTAGGTTCTT